>NC_090939.1:483737744-484087548 GCF_040938575.1 Ambystoma mexicanum | reverse complement strand
CACAAACTGCTTTTGACCTGTTTTCACATTGATATTGTTTTATATAAAAGATTGCAGACTTTGAAAATTCACAATATTGTTTAGGCAATGAGCAGTGATATTAAATTATGTCCCAAGGATCATACATTTTGGTTAAGCACCGTGCTACAAGACCATTGTTTTATGGTTGGTCCCTTTGTGACTGTTCTGATACATCACACAACCCCAACTAATCGCATTTAAACAGAACGGAAAAGCCTTTTTGAGAATTATATATATATATATATATATATATATATATATATATATATATATATATATATATATATATATATATATATATAAATTACAACAGGTTATTCTAGTTTGATGAAGATAATGTAATTTAGGTGTAACAGTAACTTTGCAGAAATACTACACTCAATATATCTCAAAATCTAACTTTACAGGACTACCTACCAGACATATACCTACATGTGTAATTTTGTAAGACTTGTTTTCATAGCTGCGGCTATGGGATATGATGGGGGCTGTTTGTGTCAGTGGTTGCCACAATGTATAGCCGACCATTCAGAACTTGTGCTGCAGCTGCGCTGGCACACATGAAATATATCTGTGTCAATAATTCAACCAATGACAGTGCGGGATGCACAAACGCGGCTGCGCCCATGCCGTATGACAAAATTAATGTGTGCACAATTGACCACTCGAAACACATGCAGTGACTACGTTGAAAAACATGACATATATCCGCATCAACAATTCAACTAATGACAGCGCGGGATGCATACACGTGTCTACTCCCACACCATATTACAAAATCTGTATTTGCAAAATTGGCCAATCAAAATATGTGTCAACATCCTCAACCAATCATTTGTCGAGTTGCGCAGATGTATCTACGATGATAACCCGCGCATGCAATATTAACCAATCAGAAAGTATTCTGGCTGCGTGACCACATGACATACCCAGGTCAACAAATCAACCAATGACAGTGCAGGATGCATAGACGCGGCTATGTCCAAAACGTATGATGAAATCTACACGTGCAACATTGACCAATCAGAATGCATAAAATTCCTTAACCACGGATATTCAACACACCCAAAGCAAATCACTCAATATTTGTCATTGCTTTCCGTCCTTGCTAGTGAACAGGTTTCCTCAGTAAATGCAAGATCTAGTGGCTTTTCATTCCTTACTTTGTCATTCTTTTTACTCACTTTGTACCTAATCCTCTTTTCGCTTGTCTTGTTATTTTTTCTGTTTGACTTTTCTGTTTTAGTTTGAGTGTTTCTGTTTTCTTTTTTCTTTTTTGAAACATATTTTATTTTATGGGGCATTGTCCTTTTTGAGTTGTCATTTTTGTTTTATATTTTCCTCCCCTGTCAGACATTTAACAGCATGCCTGACCCAACTGGCAGCAGTGAGCACAATGAATTCTGAGTTCCAAATCCATCCCCACCACATAAAAGGGCTACAGTAATGAAGGCTACATGAGATAGTTAGAGGTACTTTTGTGTAAAGGCACAGTGTTGCAGAAATAAGTCTGAGGAGGTGCAAAGCACTTTGTGACAGAAGAAGAGGTGGTGGGGCCCTTTGAAATGTTCCATCACAAAGCTTGTGGATCAATGCTTATCAACCATCTAGTACGGGTCCACTGGAATGATGATGCGTACAGGAAGGCTCATCAGCATCACAAGATCCGGATGTATGGATCTCGTTCATTATGTTTGCGAGTAACTGCACCTCCTCCATCAGCACCTGCATCCATCATCGCAACACCTCCAACCAATATTGAAGCCACATCTTCACCTCCTGAGACCTCACTTCCACCTGCTGCCATGCTGCCGGCACCCAAAGTATCTGTTATGGCAATCATGTGCACTATATGCCACAATTGGGTTGTCATGGGAGGTGCCACAGTAGAGGATTGGCAAAAGAGTATCTCTCAGTATCGGATTCATTGCCATCCTGATTTTTCTGTTTTAAATTGGCATTTCCCCCCCTTTTTTAGAAAAAAAAACATAATAACAATAACAAAATTGAAAACATATATGTTCCTTTTTGTTTTAATTCCCTTTGTTACATGTTTTGTCCAAATGGTTTTTTCCTTCCCTGTTCCACCCACCTCTTTCCATCCCCCAAAACTGCCCTTTTTAAGGGCCACCCTCCAAGTTATAAAAATAGATGAAATGAAACACAGACTGCAAAAATAAATGTCAACATTTTTTGTAATCTATTTTCTTTTTGAGTCACTGAAATGTATTTTTCAAAATATTCCCTTGTAGCCGTGACATACTGCGCTGTGAGTGGCTTTCCCTTAGCCGCAAATACAACTTTCAGTCGTTGCTGCTATTATATGCACCTCCAAATCTTGGCATACCATTGACTAGTGCTGAAACCGCGGTTTTAAAATTATATTTAAAAAAAAGGATGACATATATATATATATATGTATATTCTGTAGTTCTTTTATGTTCTATTTTGCAATATATACAGTGTAACAGAAAGTTTGAATAGAGTACAGATGCATGAGTACATTCTGTAATGTCGGAATTGGGGGATAGGGGTATAAAGGGTGCGACGAGATGAGGTAGCGGTATAGAGGGTGTGAATATGGTATACCGATTAAAGAAGACACAGTAGTGCTACAATGACAGTAGTAAAATTAACAGTAACATGAGTGGGTGGGAGTAGTCAGGGCTAGATAAACTGGGTGAGAAAATATGGTGTGTGGTTGCAATAGAGAAGGTATGGTAGGTTGAGTGAATGTACAGAAAGTGGCATACAATACGTGCACACAAGTAGACACACTCGCCATGGCCATAATAATATGTCCACAGTAATATTATCATAATTTTCACTTTTCTGTCTATAAATGTTTTTATATAATTGGTTACAGAACATAATTCATAAAAGACAATTAGTTACACTTGTGCACATGCATTAAGGGCCCAATTCACAGAATCTGGTGCAGAAGCACCGCAAGTGCCTCGCGCAGAGAGGGAGCGTGTGCCACGCGTGCGCCAGCCGCAACACAAAACAGCATTTTCGCGCACCGCATATTTATGGATTTCCCGAGTCATTAACAGCCGTGGCAGAGTGAACATCTAGCAGCGCCAGTTACGCCCCCAACACGCCCCTTGCACAGGAAAAAGCCATTGAAATCCCCAATACGTCCCAAAGGTCCACGCTATCCGTGGCCCAGCATACAGCCCCCTACATCGTAATTGTTTGAAAAATCTGCGTGTACCCCGCTCGAGCGAGCCAAATCGCATGAAACTGGCCTTGCATAACCCTGTGAATACGTGCACCCTGCTCGCGACAGCCAAATCACATGAAAAGGGCATACCATAACCCTGTGAATACGCATACCTGCACGTGCAATCCAAATCACGTGAAAACGGCCTTGCGTACCCCCGTGAATACGCATACCCTGCTTGAGCCACCAAATCGCATGAAAAGGGCCTTGCGTACCCCGTGAACATGCGCACCCCACTCGCGCCAGCCAAATCGTGTGAAAAGGGCCTTGCGTACCCCCATTAATACGCACACCCCGCTCGCGCCCCTCAAATTGCGTGAAAAGGGCCGACTGTAACCCAGTGAATACACGTACCCTGCTCATGCAAACCAAATCGCGTGAAAAAGGCCTTGCGTACCCCCGTGAGTATGCGTACCCCGCTCGCGCCAGGCAAATCACATGAAAAGGGCCATGCGTACCCCCGTGAATATGCGCACCTCGATCGCGCCAGCCAAATCGCATAAAAAGGGCCTTGCGCACCTCCATGAATACACGCACCCTGCTGGCGCCAGCCAAATCGCGTGAACAGTTCCTCACGTACCCCCATGAATACGCGTACCCCACTCGTGCGAGCCAAATCGCATGAAAAGGGCCACGCGTGCTGACATCAGCCGCCAACACACCCCGCAGGCAGCCCACATCAGAAGGGATCCCCCAACACCTGACCATACCCCACAGGCAGCCCACACCCCAGGCGACCCACAAACACCCCTCACCATACCCAGAAGGCAGCCCACACCACAGGGGATCCCCAACGCCCGTGACCATACCCCGCAGGCAGCCCACACCACAGGGGACCCCCAACAACCGTGACCATACCCAACAGGCAGCTCACACCACAAAGGACCCCCCCCAACACCCGTGACCATACCCCGCAGGCAGTCCACACCACAGGGGATCCCCCAACATCCATGACCATACCCAGCAGGCAGCCCACGCCACAGGGGACCCCCCCAACACCCGTGACCATACCCAGCAGGCAGCTCACACCACAGAGGACCCCCCAACACCCGTGACCATACCCCGCAGACAGTCCACATCATAGGGGACCTCCCAACAGCCCTCACCATACCCAGTAGGCAGCCAGGCAGCCCACACCACAGGGGACCCCCCAACACCCCTCACCATACCCTGCAGGCAGCCCACGTGGGACTATACCCCGCAGGCCGTCCCCGACTCATGTACCCCTACCAGTGATGGCAACCTGCAGGCAGGCCACAACGTATGTCACCCCCCAGTGACGGCAATCTGCAGGCAGGCCCCGACTCATGTCCCCCCCACCAGTGACAGCAACCTGCAGGCAGGCCCCGACTCATGCCCCCCACCAGTGACGGCAACCTGCAGACAGGCCCCGACTCAGCCCCCCCCCACCAGTGACGGCAACCTGCAGGCAGGCCCCAACTCATGTCACCCCACCGAACACATTGTCCCAACATGCAATCATGTAGCAAATGTCCACCAAAATGCCACCACATGCTGCCCCCCACAGTGCAACACAACACCCATCCATTAGTGACTCGCCCCAGTGCATGCCCCATGGCATGGGAATCAAAAATGCACACATGAATGCACCCATAGACATGACCAACATTGCTCCACAGCTGTGACACGTGACAGAGCCAATGACGAGTGACACATGCACCAAACCATTGAGAGCAGACACCACTGCACCAAACCATTGAGAGCAGACACCACTTAGATTTGAAGAAATGAACATGTATTAATAATGTAAAACCACAACAACTGAAAGCATGAAACTGAAAATTAAAGTAATGTGAATGAAAATGAAATGCAAAACTAAAAGGAATCAGACATTGAAAAAATAGAAACTCCAAAAAATGGTCCATGTCCAAAGTCAGTCCTTCTGTTTAAAATGAAAATCATTAAAAAACCATTATAAAAATAAAATGCAAAGAAGCCCAACTATATACAAGGATGAAGGGTCCATGATCCCAAAAGTCAAAACATGAATACTTAAAAAACCTATAAAAAACTATATACAAAATGTGGAGAAAAGTCTGTGGACTCCAAATAATAAAAAAAGAAAGCAAACATACAACTAACCAACTATTTACAAAGGCAGTGGGCTAGTCCTATGACTCACCATTTCCCGCAAGAGTCTCGGCCAGGCCATCATCAAATTCTGCGTCAATTTCCCAGAGGCGGGCCACTACTCTATCGTTGAGGGCCCGGATGGACTCCGTCATGCTCCTCTCAAACTCCCTGCGAGTCTCCTCAAGGAAATCTGCCTGACACAGGGTGTTCTGCGTCCTGGCCATGGTGAGTCGTGCCCCCATGCCCTCTGCCACTCTGCATCGATCTGCTGGTTCATTAGCTGCCACACAGAACACATCCTTGTGCCAAGGTCCACGTTGTCCTCCTGCCCGATGGCCGATGCCTGCCCCACTAATGTTGAACCCCTGAGTCATGTCGCCTCCTACGCAGAGCCTGCTGTTGCCAAAAAGCCCTGTGCCTGTGCCTCCAGGACTGCCTCCAGGATGATGACAACCCCCGGGGTAGTCGTGCACATGCCCTGCTGCAAGGTGCCTGCACTACTTCCATTGCCAGTGGTCCTGTTGCTGAGGTGACCACCTCTGCTGAACCTCCGACTCCCGACTGTGGCAGGGATGTGGAATCCACCAGACTGGCTGCCATGGATGGGACAGGTCCACAGGGGGCCCTGGTGGCATCTGGGCCGGAAGACTGCTGAGAGGATTACTGGCGCACAGTGGAGGAAGAGGAGAAAGGGGTTGAATCAGTGCCCAGCACATGTAGAAAACTCGTTACAATGAGCTGAGCTAGCCAGTTCACAAGGGCCCAGACCTCTTGTGATGACGTGCAAGCACCCGACAGAAAGCCTGCACGTCATCACAAATGCCGCCTATGCACCTCGCGATACCGGCTAACAAGGGCTGTCAAACGTCACAACAATCATCACACTCCACAATACACAGGTCAGTGCAAGCAACACACATGCACAAACAAGCATGGCACATGCATCAAACATTCACATCCATGTACAAGGCACTGCGGGCCCATCAGAAGAGGGGGTGAACCTCACATGCATCATGGCACATGCACATCACATACACACACATCACCAGACAGTCATGCATCAGGCCATGTAGACCTCCCGTAACAGTGCACTCGTGGACAACTGGGCCGCATGAGTCAATCAAGCATTGAGATGCTCATGTGTCATGCATCTATGGGATTTGCCAGTCAAACACTCATTACTCAGGCACACGCACATGAACACCATGCATGTCCATGAAGGTGACATAAGCATCCATGTCTCACACCTCTCGCATGTCCAAGTAGAGACACAGGAATGCAAACATGTGAAACTCATTACATGGCAGTGCGCATCATGCTTTGCAACACAGACACCATTGATGTGGAACACGCTTGATAGCACTCACATTCAGCACTGTCATGGACATGCACACACACATCTGTATATGAGTCATGCCAGACAAAAGGACAAGGTGCACACTCCAGCCACACCTCAACATGCACTACGCTGGAAAAGAACTAATGGACACTTACCACTCGACTCCAGACAGAGCTGCAACTCTAAGACCTGGGCGTAAAGCGCTGGGTGTATGCGTTCCAGGACTCTCATCTGATTGTTGGACAATCGGCCCCGGTGCCCCACTTCTTCACCAGATGTGATGAGACGTGTTTGTAGTCGCGGGGTGCCACCCCCTCCGCGTTGATAGCACCCACGATGTCCGCCCAGTTCTTCCTCCATCCCTCCATCCTTGTCAAGGTGCGATATCACAGTGAAGACAGCATCATAATTTGTATTTGTATTTATTAGGTATATACTGCAAAGTGCTGCACATTTTAACAACAGGATAAATTTAACAATAAAAAAAATAACAGTAACAGTAGAAGCAAATACAATTTTGAATCAGACCAACAAAACAGTATGTAGAGCAATTAGACAGAAGGGAAGGTAGTGGTGGTGTAGAACTGGGAGGAAGAGGGAGGGATGGGAAGGAAGAGGAGGGAGACAGAAGGGATAAAAGGAAGAGGATAGAGTGGAGGGGAAGTGGAGGGAGCTGATTATGGGGGGAATAGGGGAAGGGGAGATGAATCATGACGGGGGACCCAGGACTTTCTCCACCTGGATGCCAACATCCGTTGGTAGTGAAGCTGGCAGCCCTCTGCATCTCTGCCGGGGGGTTGCCACTTGCCCCAGATTTTGCTTGGTCTGACATGGCAACCCCCCGAGGCAGGTGTGGGTGGCAACTGGGTCCTGGGGCTGGGCTGTGCAGTGATGGAATAGCAGTCAGGAGTCTTCTGTGTCAGCAGAGGGGGTCTCAGCAACAGGATCTCTGGCAATGGCTTCAGTGCAGGCACCAAATTGAAAGGCATGTAGGAGAGCAGGCACACAGAGTAGGCTGGCAGCAGCATATGGCTCGTAGGAGGCAGCTTGGGGCATCTGGGGCAGGTAAATGGCCTTGTGGGCAGGAGGGTGGGTCTCCAGTGAGCTTTTGTGTTGCCAGCCGGATGCAGAGTGACTCTGCATGTGCAAAAACAGACCGTTAGCATGAAATTAGAGGAAAGAGCTTTAGCATCTAAATAAACGCATAAGTGACGTGAAGCGCGTGGGCGTTGCCCTTCACTATGGGTTAAAGGTCTCTGTAGGACACCAGTGCGCTGTACGTACTTTTCGTGGGGACCGACGTGTGAGATTCTGCTTTTTGTGTGTTCACACACGATTTCTTCACTACGGTTGCAGTGCATAGTTCTTGTTTTGGCGGGGGAGTTGCCTACACATGTGTTTTTCTTCATTTTTCGAGGCAGACGGTAAGTCGCACATGCATTTTTCCCCTGTGGTTGCCCCTGTGTGTCGCGTACCACATTTTCGAGGTCATAGTAGCCTGCGTGTGCCACGTGTACGCATTTTTTTTTAGAGTTTATCAGTGCCACAGACTACTGCGGGACATTCATTACACGCATGTGGGCTACTGAGGGGTCGCGTGCACATTTCTTTTTGTTTTTGGGGTGCCTGAGCATTGCGTGACCCTTCATTTTTCCCCAGGGGTCACAGACCACCTTGCAGGAACACAGGGGTACGTTTTCCATAACGTACCCTGTCCCCTTCACCCCAATTGCCCAGGACAATTGTTGTGTGCACCTCCTATTCGCACTAGTCCATCAGTGCCATGCATGGGAGGCCACCAAGTGGTAAGGGAGGCAAAGCTGGGCGACCTCCCAGAGGTGGCCGCGGTGGGGGACATGGCCAGGGTGGCCAAGGTGGGCAAAGTGGGGAATGTGGACAATGTGGGCAGGGTGGTCCACGAGGGCAGTGTGTCCAGGCCCATCCAGAGACAGCTATGCCCCCCCAGCGGGTCAGGGCGATGCAGCTATGCCATCCCCAGCACCCCTCAGGTCAGACAAGCAGTTCCATCTGCTGTCACGAGCAGGCAGGGAGTAGAAATTGCAGGGGCAGCTGCTGCTGACACCACCCCGGCTCAGGGTCTGCTAGCTCAGCCCAGATTGGTCACAGAACAAGCAGGGGATGACTCACAGGCCAACTTCCATGTCAGGAAGTCCAAAGCATGTGTGGTGAAGGTTGCAAACACCAGGTCAAATGGTTCTGTGGCAGCACTGTCATCTGCTGCCCTGGCCAGCCAGGGTGTGGAAGATACAGGTGCAGCTGCACCAGACACCACCCTGGCTCTGAGTCACCTGGCCAGGACTGTGTTGGTCCCGGACCTTGCCACTGAGGCGGTTGTGGAGCTGGATCCTGCCGACAGCACCCAGCAGCCAATGGCTGCAGTCAGGTCTTCGGTCGTCATGCTATTGCCTGCTTCCAGTGGCCAGTCAACCTGCACTTCAGCCCCTACTGACCGGAGTGGCAGAAGCCACTCAGGGTCTGCACCACCTCCCAAGAGGAAGAAGCGTGCTCCAGTGGAACAGGCTCGGACCCCAGACACGGCTCATGCCTCCGGCACATCAAAGAAGAAGAGTTTCAATGAAGTGGAACTGGATTAACTTGTGGGCTACATGTCGGCACACATCAGCGACATGCTGGTGATGGCAGGGTGCAATACTATGCCTGCTCAGCGTAAGGCCCACTGGCAGTGCCTTGGGATGTGAGAAGCGCACAGCTGATGATTGCTCGAAGCTAAGGCATTACCTCCGAAGCAGAGCAAAAAACAAGCTTGCTGCTAATTACGCCTCTACTCTGGTGAGTGGCTGTGGGTCACCACCAGAGGAGAATGAACTCACTCCACATGAGGAGATTGCTGGAGGCTTCATCGATGAGGGTCAGATCCAAGGCATGGGAGGCATGCCGGATTATGAGACAATGTCCGGTGAATGTTCATGCGTGTGTCCAGGCCATGTGTATTTTGCGTGGGTGATGTGTTGTGACTGAATGCCAGTTCAGGCTATGTATTCATGACTGCTATGTGTGACCCATGCAATGCTTGACTGATACATGCTTGTTGTGATGCAGACTGCATACAGACCATGTGCTGCACACGGAGGCAATCCTGTTCACCACACCAGCACCCTCCTTCCATGTCATTCACTGGCCAGCCTTTCTTGCCCATGTTCTTGCTCCAATATATGCTTGCAGATAGCCTGTGATGAGCTTCCACTAAAATCTCGCCCTCTGTCGTTACATAACTGACATCTTTGTGAGGTCACCCTGCAAGCTGTTCCTCCTCAGGGGCATCCTTCCTTGCCTCTCTATTCCCCAGCAACTCACTGTCTCCATGGGACTGGTGATTCCCATGGCAGACTACCGCAATGGCCTGTTCCCGATATTCTGTGAATATACACTCTTCCCTCTGCAACTCTGCCAGACATGGATTGTGTGGGATGTCCTTAGGCCTTGATGCAGGGTCTTTCACTCAGACTGTGCTGATGGCACAGGCTCACAGTGGCCATGAATGCTCATTTATGGCCACATGGGCCATGTGCATTTCAGGCAAGCCCCTATGGGTCCGGGGCAAGGCCCTCAATCAGCTCCATCTCCAGTATTTCCTCCTTCTCATAGTATTTGATCATCCCTTTCCTGCTCACTCAGGGTCAGTTGATCCTCACACTCATTTGTTTGTGGTTCTCGTCTCTGTCATGCATGAGCCTCCCTCTGGTACAGCCTCCCTGCCTCTATACAACTGCTGGTGTAGCTTCTCCATGTCTGGGTAAACTTCTGATGTTTCCTCATGTGTTGTGCTTTCTGTACTCCTCTCCCCTGCTCTAGTCCCAGATGACTCAGATAATCCAATTGACACCTGCCCACACTGTCTGCTACTACACAGTACTCTGATCCACCATTTCAAGCCATGCACTGCCTTCAAGCCATTCCCCGTCCTTGGGTGACAGCGGGGTTACCGTATCCCTACAACCCACTGCCAGCACTTTGCACATGATGACTGCACTTGCCCTTCCACAGACATCATGACACCTCATTGACATTACTTGTTTTGTGTTTTTATTGTAAGTTGAGGCCTTACACATGTACTGCACTGCACCCACACACTTCTGAGCACAGTTTCTCGCGTCAACATTCCTGTTCACTTATGTGATGTCAACGTGACCTAGCATTGATGTATCTATGTGCCTTCCTTAACTGTATTTCAACACCCTAGTGTTGTTGCATCCTGTGACGCATGTGTGTTTTGACTTAGTGCTTTCCATGTGCTGTCAAATGGCATGCATTTCACATGGATCATGGACAGTAGTATTTGAGTTCCATCTGGGTCTGGTTGACAGTACTGACATGCCTATGCTACGTGCCATCCGTGTGTTTGCATCTGTCATGTATGTGGGAGGTCTATGACATGCACAGGCTTCTGTGTGATGCAGGTGCTATGCACCATGCAGTACACATGTTGGCTTGACATTTGACACGCATCCATGTCTGCTTTCAGGTCCCCTTACATTGGATTGCCATTGCATGCATGCCTGAGTTTGTGTCATGTGTGACATGGCTGTTTCATGTGTTGGCTGTCTACATTGTGATACCTATGTGTGTGATATATGCTGTTAACATGTGTGCCTATGTCTTCTTTTCATTGGAGGAGGAGGTGATGGCGGAGGGGTTGGAGTGTTCAGGGCCCCAACCAAGCACCAGTGGAGGCTGTGGTGTGGTAGGCCATGAACAACCATGGGTGCTCCAGACCATCCTGACCACGGGAGTCCCTGAGTACACCTCTGAGGATCTCTATGTCTCTGATGCAGATTCAAATGTTGAACCATATGTGCTGTTGCAAGTTAGTGATTCTGGCATGGATGTTGTTATGTCTGACACACCTGCAGTGGGTGTAGAGTGCCAAAGGGCCCAGTCAGTGTTGGTGTGTCTGCCTGTGGTGGTTACTGATGCAGAGTCACACTCCACACAATGTGCTCCTGTTCCTGGGAGGAATGCAGTCCTGCAGCCACAGGCAGTGCCAGCACAGCAAGTACCAGGTCTCCTTGGGCCCAACAGGTGTGGTGTCCAGCAGCGTGGTGGCCGTGCACCACTGGGTAATACTGTGTGCAAGAATTCCATGTATGCCATTGCACAGCAACAGGGGGCATCATGTGAGATGATGGCTCAAGGTGTGGAAAAGGTGGCCAATTCCATTCTCCCCCCGAAAGGCAGGTGGAGCTCCAGCAGCAGGCAACACGGTCCACATTCCACTCACACAGGCAGGACATGTTGGCCGCCAACAGGGACCAATGGGTTGAAGTGGGGGCTCTGTGCACAGCCATTGCTGCTGAGGCAGTGGCCCACAGGGATGCCCTTAGGGAAGAGAACACCTCCCTCAGAAGTACTCTGGCTGCACTTATGATGGCCCAGAGTACACGGGTGGAACAGCAGATGGAACAGCTGACACACAACATCTCTGCTGAACTCCATGCAAGCCGTGAGGATGGGCTGTGTTTCAGGTGAGGCCTTGCAGGCAGAACTCAGTGCTAGACGTGAGACCTTGCAGGCTGAACTCCATGCTACATGTGAGGTGCAGCATGGGGACCTCCGTACCATCATCCTACAGAACCAAACCTTTCAGACCCGCATTCTTGCTGCCATGGAGGAGCATGCCAGGGCTATGCATGGTCAGGCACCTTTACCACGGACATCTTCTGATATTCCACCAGAGGGTGATGACAGTACTCCCACGATGGCCTAGCCGTGCAGCCGTGCAGGCCATGAGCCCATGGAGGATTTTTATTTTAATTTTCAACATCCACACATGTGGATGTTGAGTTGCACCCTGCACCTCCACCCTCCTGGGAACCCCCTCTCCCCACCCTGGTCGACCATGGCCATTTTTTTTTTAAACTTCTCTTTATTGGCAAGGAGCACTAGCAGGTGCATTACATACTACATCAACGAAACATGTTACATGTTTAAGGGTACGGACAAACAATCAGTGCATTAGTAAGAAGGCAGGCACATTCACAAAAACAAATCAAGTCCAGTGAGACCATGGCCATTTTTGATTTTGTTTCCTTTTTTTTGTCTATTGTGCATTCATGTAACAGTGTGTTGCTATGTGGCATCTGAAGGCATCCACTGTGTGTTCTGGCTGGGCCCATTCAGGATTGTCTCGTGTTGGTGTTTGTGGCTTGGGGTCTGGACACATGTGCCACTGCTGTTTCCCCTTTTTATGGGCTCGCAAGGATGGCAGCGTGTAACAATAACTTGCACAGAGTCATTTGGGCTCCATCTTTTCTGTGGCCAATCTGAAGTCCAAACTATGTATACACCCCTAGTGGGGTGAATTTTGATGGAATGCCAGTGCTTGCGATTGAGATAGATGTGCTCATTGGCCTTAGGTGGACGTAGGGCCACATGGGTGCAATAAATGGCACCAAGCACTTTTGGGAAGTGTGCCACCCTGTAAAGGTCCTGGACCACGGCCTGCCTTTCTGCAGGTGTTCTGGGCATGTATATGTGCCTGCAGAATGAGGGGTGTGCAGTCATGATTGCCAACACCAGGTGTAGACAGCGTGACTGCGTGGGCTGTGAGACACCCCCAACTATGGCAGTTGGCTGCTGAAATGACCCAGCGTCCAAAAAATACAGTACATTGAGCACCTTTTCCAAGGGCTCAGTGCTTGGGAGCACAGGGTGGGTGATGTGAGGTCAGCCTCCCACTCAGTGACCAGGTCTAGGATGATATGAGAAGGAAACCTCTACCTACCATAGACCTGTTCATCAGACATCCCAAACAATCTGGTCCTGGGTAAAAAAAATGTGGGGCCTGGCTATCCTCCTCCTCCCGCAGTGTCCCATGATCACTGCTGCGAGGAATGGTACATTCTTAATAGCTGTATACGTGCGTTTGTTGTTTGTGCGCACTTTGATGCTGTGTGGGAGTGCTTATGCTAGCTTTCGCCTGGTGTACGTGTTTCCGGGTTTGTGCGTCTTTTTCTGCGCGCCGATTAGCCCTTTTCGATTCCATGAATATGTGTTGTTATCGCGCGTGTGGGCATTGCGGGGATTTCGCGGCGATACTTCCTCCGTTACTCCCACATTTTCACGTGTTGTTCTCCATTCCACTTGTTCCGCCTCCTTTTTAGTTGTGTGCGCTGGACAGTGTGCGCCTTCTCTGGGCGTCTCGCGCAGAGCGTTCCTGATGGCGCAATGACGTGTAGGACCCATGCGGATTCGCGGCAAGTCCCGAGTAAGCCATGTGCAATGTGTTCCATGAATTGGTAAACGTGCGCTTGAGCGCACTTTGCACCTGTGCGCTATGTTTTTCACACTTGCGCCCCATTTTCGGCGCATATTTATTCCATGCATGTCCCTGTAAATGTATTTGACCCTCATAAGTAGTACATCATATGCACTATCTTTTATGCAACATGTGTGTGTAGTACACTGTAGTTGTCTTCACATATAATATTAATTGGGTCATGGGGAAAAAAAACAAGATGGATTAATAAAAACATACACTATCAAGTTAATACGGTAAATGGGTGGGAGTATAATGAGTGGGGAATACACTGAATGGGTATAGGAACACAGGATGCAGTAGGGTGGGTGAGAGTACAGTGGCTAGTAATATGGTGGGTAGGAGAACTGAATCTAGGGTACATTGATAAACAGGGGGGCGTATGGTAGGTGATTACAGTAGAGAGGATTGGTAGGTTGAGTAAATGTGAGATACAAAACATTCACACATGTAGAAACACTACCCATGGCCACAGTAATAAGCCCACAGTGATTATGACAGAATTTGCAGCGCAAGGAATATGCCCTTTAACTGTTCCTTCACAGAGATTGGGCACATCTTTCCTTATCAATCATCTACCACAGGACCAGTATCATAATGTTGAAAATGCATACAGGAACGCCCATGAGCACCACAAGCTAAGGATGCTAGGGTGTCATTAATCACATCAGCGAGAATCTGCACCTCCTCCTTCACCACCTCCTCATCCACCATTGCAACACCTCCAACCATTATCAAAGCCACAACTTGCCCTAGTGGTACCTCAAATCCACCTGCTGCCATTACACTGGTACCCAAGGTTTCATGTCTGACAGAAGTGGTTTGAGGACGATATACTTTGAGTTCCAAATCCATCCCCGCCACAGAAGAGGCCTACAGGAATGAAAACTTGTCCAGGTATAGATACACTAGATAGGGATATATAGGGTGTGGATATGGTATAACGATAAGAGAAGAGATGGTAGGGGTACAATCAAGGTAGAACAATTTTCAGTATAATGAGTTGGTGGGGATACTCAGGGTTAGATAAACTGGGGGAGTATGGTGGGTGGTTGCAGTAGAGAAGGTGGGGTAGGTTGACTAAATATAGAGAAGGTGGGATACAAAAAACAGTCACACAGTTAGAAACACTACCCATGGCCACAGTAATAAGTCCACAGTTATTATGTCAAAATTTGCACTGCACATCTTCTTCTACTGGTACCTCAAATCCACCTGCTGCCATTCCACCATGGCCAGAGTAATATTTGTCTGTAAAAAAAGAAAACATAGTTAGAGAACATACCATATGAAATACAATGATTTACAGTTGTACACACATTTCTTTTTACCCTCATATGTAGTGCATCTTATGCACTATATTTGATACACATTTATGTGTAGTACACTGTTTCTCTCTTCACACATAGTAATCATTGGAAAGAAAATCCAACGTGGATTCACAAACCCATACACTAAGAATTCTAAAAGGTAAATGGGTGGAAGTATAGTGGGTGGGGGATACATTGAATGGGTAAAGGTACACAGGAGGCAAGTGATAGTACACAGGCTGAAAATACAGTGGGTGGGGGATCTAAAACTGGGGTAGGGTAGCTGAGGTTTAGAAAGAGGGGATCGGATGGTTTGGATATTAAGCGTGAGAGTATGGTGCAGAACAGGACAGATGGTGAAGAAACAATTCACGGGTAAGAATATGGGAGGTGTGGGGGGCTGGATGAAGAAAGCATTCCTGCTCCCACTAAAAGCATATAAAGAAAACAGTGCATAGGTGCACAGGTACTGCAGTAGCTGCAGATATACACTCCACTCGTTGGGATTAACTCCGCCCTCACACACCACCATATAGCAAATTGAAAACATACAAATGCAAGATGTGTCAGTAGAAACTACACCATGGGCCATCCAACATCCTGTCTCAAAGTTTGGGAACATCCATGCTCATCCAACACCTGGCAAGAGTACATTGGGATGACATTGATGACGAGTACCAGAAGGCTTATAAGCAAAAAAAATACAAGTTCATGCTCCCAACACTGTTAGACAAAGACTTGCGCCTACATCAACACTGGCAACCACCACAGCAACCGTAAGTACATCATGAGAAACAATTTGGTTATTGGGAAAAAAACATGGTAGACTGAAAAAAACAATACATTTGTCAAGGGACTTCTTTACTTTTCATCACTGCTTTTAAAATGTAATTCTCTGCGGTATGTCCCATAACTTGGATTATTTGAATCTTCTCCTTCAATGGGAGGTGGTTCACAAGAATAACAAATGTACTCCGATGGATTTGCAAGCAGTGGTTGAAGTGTATGAAAAGAAGTAGTGGAACTATGTTCCCTACTGGCCTGTTCCCACTCCCCACAAACCCCATCACCATGCCCCCTGCCATGCAGAATACAAACCCTGAACACCTGTGCCTGCTGCTTAAGGGAACATTCAATGCAGAGCACTGAAAGCGAAAGTTTCAACTTTTTCCTGCACTTTTATTTTAAAAGAAAACCATTCCAGCACAGTTTCTTTTTAGAATAAAAGTATAGGAACAGTATAACTTAATCAAAAAAAGTAGAGGAGCACCGCTCCCAACCGCTCCTGCCCACTTCGACCACTGCTTGCAAGAAATTATGCCAGGATCCGTCAATTCTCCCACCTCACAAAAAATTGGAGACAGCTGGAGCTACTTCATGGATGAGGTGCATGAAAGTTTAGGACAAATACAAACAAATACATCTTTACCCCTAGAAACCCGCTTTCAAAAAGGGAAATAGCTGCAAATAAATGCTGTCCATTTCAAAATGTATTTTTTAAGCAGCATCTTAGTGAAAGTTAAAATAACACATTAAGAATTAACTGCCACTTAATCTGAGTAGGTGGAAAATAGTGGCCATATATGTCATCTTATTGCAGTGGTTAAGATAGCTGACACACACAACACTGCAAAGAAACTTTAAAATATGTAAATATTTCTGATACTTTCACATCAGTGACACTCACAGAATGTGTATACAGTGTGAGTTCTGCAATCAAAATGAGTAAAGTGCACAAAATAGTGGCTTTAATACTTTCCAAAATCAATATCACAAAAAGAGGACTACATCATAAGCAAAGTACTAAAATGGCTGACACATTTTCACTAGAAGCTATCACAGACTAGTACAACAGTAAAAACAACCAATTACAAACACTGAAACACACAGAACACTTTTTTTACCCACCATCTTTGATAGAAGCAGCTATTCAAATGCAGCTATAAACAACACCTTGTAGTCGCAGATACACCTACATTTGTTACTGACTTGAAAACAAACCTTGCTAACCATTAAAAGTTCATAAAAGACAAGGGTAAACCTTAGGACTTAAAATAAGGAACACAAGTAAAATTGTGTGGTCTAACATCAACATAATAATATGATTATTGCACAGAAAATGTATGGGTCAATACATGCGGGTATAGGTATAGCAGAGGGTACAACAACAGCCAATGAACTAACGAAACACATTAGCCTACCAATGTGTGACTGCCCATGTGCATATATGCGTGGAGTATAGAAACAAGCAATGGTGTTGTTTTATTTGTAGCTCGGCTATTCAAAAGAATTGTGAAAAGAAAATGATTTGCTGCACTCCCAAACCCTCACCAAGTGCCCCTAATAACTCTACCAACTCTCCCTACTCCCCTAATATCCTCTCACCTCCCCTGCTCGCTCCCATTCACCCATAACACGTATTACTGTTTTTGAGGACGGTGGAGTGCCTGTGTGTGTGTGTGTGTGTGTATATTTGAGAGTACTTGTGAACGAGCAAAGTGGGGTCTGTTCATATTATTATATGTTTTAATGTTTCAATATGATGTTGATTTGAATATGTTTTTTTTCTTGGTCACATGAGATTGTTCCATATGAGACATTAAAAATAATGCGTGTGTAGCCTTTCAAACTTGGATGGTAATGTTAAAATGATTGGAATTTGGAACATTCCCAAAATTGGCCTGTTTAACAAATTCTGGGTTTGATCAAATAGCACTGACAGTATTACATGGACATTCTTGGAGTTGTACTATAGAGTTACCTTCTGCTTATTTTTCACTACATCTAAGACGAGGTGGAAAAAATTAACATCAATATATTAAAAATGATTTTTCTATAAGCACCTTAAATTAACATGGATTGGTGATTTTGAAGATTAAACTACGTTATTTGTGTATTGAAGTCAACATTGAGCATGACATTTCTAAAAATAAATGTAAGGACGAAGCTATCTTAAAGAATAAAACAGAGAACCAACTAAAATATGTATGCACAAAAGATGTATGGAATGTGGATTAGTAGGCAATGAGGAGTTGTGGTAAGGTGATGAGGATTGAAAGTGACTGATAATATATGCAACACATTGGTGCCAATATTACCACCCAGGGTTGACAATGGGTGCAATAACCATGTGTCTCGGCCATATCCTTTTCTCCATCCTAATCAGTCAATGTGTATGGCCATGTGTGGGGGCCGACAATGTACACCAGCAACATTGCTGAAATAGAAACAAGTCTATCACGCCATCTTCTCAGTAGCCTAGCAAGGGATTGAAGCGCTATAGACTCACTCTTTCTCCCCTCTTCTTCAATACATCTGTAAAGCCAACTGATTCCTCTTGACTAGATATAATGATCTCCCTCTATATCTATTAATCTCTCTACATCCATCTATCTCTTTTTAGCCATCTCTATCTATGAATCTCTATATCTTACTGTATCCATCTCTCTATCTTTCTCCATGCTAACATGCATTTGCATCTCTCTATGTGAATAGTTTCATGTAGCTCATCCCTCTCAATGTTTCCATATGTATAAGAATCTCTCCATCTACTGCTATTCATATCTGGCTCTGCATCGTCATGTATCAATACTTCTCCCTCTATCAATCTCTCTATCTACACTCATCTCTGCATGTCCACAAACATATTTATATTCATATATCTTTTTGCTTTTCAATGTATCTATCCATCTCTCTCTGTTTAAGTGTGTTTCTATGTCTAGAACCCTCTATGCATCTCTCATATCCACCTATCCATCATCTCTCTGTATCTATCTATCCATCTCTGTATATCTGTATCCATCCCAATCTGTGTGCTTATTTATCTCTCTCTTTCCATATCTCTTTATACATAGAGCTCTATGTATCTCTATATCTATCTTTGTAAATCTATATATCCATCTCTGTCCATCTATGTACAGTTATACATCTGAAAATATGTATTTCTCTATAGCTCACTGTCCATCTCTCCCTGCAAATATAACTACATGTATCTCTTTTCCTATATATCAATCTATACATTCATCACTCTCTATCCATCTACCTTTATTCATCTCCCTGCATGCATCTTTCTGTATCCCTCTATCATTTCTCTGTATACATCTCCTACTATGCATATCTCTCTGTCTACATCATTATCTATCCATCTCTCTCTATGCATCTGTCTATATTTGTATCCATCTCACTCAGATCTATGTATTCCTGCCGTTTCCCCGCCACCTCCCACCTGACTCCACTCATCCCTTCATTGTCTCTGTCACAAAGTAAGAATGCTTGGTTTTTCCAATTGGTGACAAACATGACTATTTTGCGAAACATTACTATTTTATTCAAATACCAGTAAAACAGGTATTCAATTATCATCGTTATTAAAGGAAACTCTTTTCCTCGGGTTACAATGAAATTACTCATTATTTGTTTTACCCAAAAGATTTAGATGAGAATGCCAGTTCGAATCTCTTTGCTATGTAGACATGGCAGACCAGAAATAATACAAGAATAAGCTCCTTGAGAGCATGTAGTCTTGTAAGTTTATTTAATAATTTAACACGGTTTGATTAAGAATATGTATATTAATAGTACCCTTTGAAGTAAATATTATATTATGGTGAGGAGAAAAAATATTGTCTTATTTTCTGTCTATCCTAAATAGAAAAAGGAACATAATCATTTTCATTTCTATGTTAAATGCGAAACCAAAAGCCCAGGGGACCTTGAACGTTTGAACACTGAAAGAACAGGCTCATTGTAAGTTGTCCCTGAAAGGGACAGAGTAAACAGTCCAAGGATAAAATATAGTAACTAAGACGAAAATATTTAGATAACATGTACTTCAAAGCAATACATCAAATGAAATAAAAGTTTTGATTCTGAATAGCGCTGGAAAGAGAATGAACTGCATTTTACATTGCAAACGTAGACAGCCAACAATTCATGTAAGTTTTGTTTTCATAATTATTATAATATTTATGTAACTGTGTTCTTGAGGCAAACCGATATGCATTTATTTTCAACTTGATACATAGACAGCACAATATTTTAAAATTAGAATATCAAATGGTGAAATAATGTTTAAATAAGGAATACATTTCAACGCAAGGACAACTTATAGCTTCAAAATGTTAGAACTTGAATGTGTCAGTCGAATTGCACATTGTGGTTTTGGCTTCAAATTGAATGATGGAACTTGTAGTGTAGTTAGCAACTTATAATTTCACATTGCAACACAGGACTTGCTCGAATACACCTCCATGTAACATGGAAAGTTGTGAGGTATGCAGTAAACATTAACAATTCAGAAAATGAAGGATTGCCATACTTTTGCCATACTATTTTTACTGAAAAGAACAAATCAATATATGATGCACTCCTATACATCATTTGTATATGCAGACTACATACAACGCTATGTTTTATTTAAATATAGCAAATTGTTTTACTTGTTTTGACAATTGGTATTAAAATATAGTTTCTTTATTCCATCGAAATAGTTACTTACTAAAAATGTGTGTATGTCATAGTCACTATTTTCCTGCACATAGATCCTTCAACCAAACCTGGAGCATTATTATCACAAATCGAAGTGTCACCTCGATCTTCTGGTATGATCGTGGTGCTCCTGTTTGCCCATTTGCAGTGCCCGCTATCAGGACCAACATGGCTGCATTTCATCTATGAACACACGCGGAGAGAGAAATGGATGATGGGACTGCATCGAATGCTATTTTACTCCATGGAACATTCACTTGCACGTTCAAGTACTGTGATTAAAACAATGAAGAATGAAATCTGAAATATTGCACAGAATGTAACTGTCAACCTAAACATTATTACTATGGCTTGGAATAAACAATTAGTTCTTCCATTGATTATGTATGACAAAGTTGTAATGGCTACTTTGGGTGTATTCAAGTATTTCCTTTGCAAAAGAAATATAACAACTTGGTAAATTCCTGACTATGGCCCTCATTAGGACCCAGGCGTTAAGGGGTTTACGGCGCCGTAAACAGCGCCGACCCTTAACGCCTGATTCCAAGGTCCCTTTGCGGGATGGTGATTTTAACGCCTGCTTTTTGCAGGCGTTAAAACCCATGCCGCAAAGGGACCTTGGTGCTAATTACGCCACCGTAATTTACGGTGGCGTAATTAGCGCTTTTCCCCATTCCCATTATGCCCTATGGGGCAAAAATGGGAATGGGGAAGGGTAAAATGGGAAATGGGGATTTACCGCCCCACTCACCTTGGAATGGGGCGGTAAATCCGCCATCCACCATGGTGTAAACATAGTTTACACCATGGTGGTAAGGGTACGACCCAGGCAGTAACTTACCGTCTGGGTCGTATATGAGTAATTATTGAAAAGTGTAACTTGTCATCTTCTTTTTTTGAAAAGCTAGTAAACATTAACTGTCTGTGTGTATGTGTATCTTCTGCTTTTTGCGTTAGTTAACGTGTTGGCATAATTGCTGACAGCAGACATTTGGCTATCCTGTGCACCAACGCTATGAAAAGGGGCAGAGCACATCGGTTTGACTGAATGATGTCAGCCTGAGGGGGAGTGTGTTATGATTTACTGCCGCCAGGGCACTTCAACTTAGTGCAATTGATCAAAGGATAAGATTATCACAAGATGGTGGCTTCCAACCTGTGCAGTTCACGTGTCTAAATGTCAGAAAATCAAAGATAAGATGTGATTGAATGATGTATGCTCGAAAATACATGCCCTATCAATTGGGCCAATACAATTCCTGAGGGAACTTCTCCTTTAAGGGAATTGCAGCTGAGACTTAGAATTGGATTCTTATCTGCATAAGAGTCTGCATAAAGACGTTTACTCATACGTTATGTACTTATGTTTAATTAAATGGGATGTTTGTGTTGATTTTTTTTTTAAATAATGTGCCAGTGCCTGTACCGCAATGCATATGCATGAAGTCCAGTTTGTGAAGACTCTGGCTGGCTACTACTGCATAGAGATAATAGAGAATAATCTCTGTAGAGAATGTGTACTGCAAAATAGACTCAATTATTCCAAAATGGTCACCAGAGAGTGAGGTTACACTATCACAAGCTCCTGGCTTAGCTCCCCCTAATTGAAAGGGGAACAATATAGAAGAAGGACAGTGTGTGAAACTAAAACGGAAGCATATCCCTCAAATAAAGGTGATGGATAACGGCACAGCCATAGATGCAGCAGCAGGTGCAGCAAATCGAGGCAAGTGAATAGAGAAGAGACCCTGCATCCCCCCGGGATAACCGCACCGAGAAGCTGTGAAAAGAGGGAGGTGTCTGCTGCAGAGGAGTGGACTGGTGAGACAAGCAAAGAAGCAAAGAGAAGGCTTGGGGGCAGCAGAAAAGGGGCCCTGGCAGTCGTGGAAGGAGTAGGAAAGCTCCAGATCCCTAGAGGCGGCTGAGGGATGAGGCAAGGAGGAGCTCTGCCAATCGGCAGAGGCCTCGCTGAGGGACCATGCGGAGTGGAGGAGCACCGGCAGCGGCGGCAGCGGAGGTGTGGTGAGACACCCGAGGCAGTCAGCTGGTAGGCACAGGAGCGGCGTGGTGCAAGGAGCACACGGCAGAGGAACAGCGAAACCTGCGGATCCGAGGGGGAGCTGGACAGAGAGGTGCCGGCTGCCATAGAAGTGTATGCAGTGGCTACGCAGCGGGGAGAACTAGTCAGATCCCTGGCAGGCGGGAAGACCCCTAAGGAAGCCCCACTCAGCCAGCACCGCAAGTAGCAGAGGTGGCCTAGAGACAGCAGGCTTGTGAGCTATCACTATTACTTAGTCAACACTGGCAAACGGAGGTAAGAAAACCTCAGAGTAATATATACAGAGTGCCTCGATGGAACACTTTAGCAGTAATCTGCCCCCCGACAAAAGTGTCGCCATCTACCAGGAGGCCGGGGCTTGAATAACATGCATAAACTCTGCATGACTATGACAAAGAGAAATAGGTGAACATTAAGAGTGGAAGCAAGGGGTATGGGAGTTGATGAAAGAGCTCGTAAAGCTGCCAGTCACCACAAGAACATCAGACTGGTACTCTCAGGATAATCTCTGTCTGGAAACAGCTGTAAAAGACAAGGGTCCAATGAAGGACTTGCGTAGACATATAAGTAACACTGCATATGCTAAGGTAGCCATAAAAAAGGAAAGGAGACCTTGGGAACAAGGCCCAACAAGGGGCCGCACCATTAGAATACAGTAGGAAGAAATAACAGCATCCAGAAGAGGAAGAGGGTCAAGGGCTGCAGAATATTCGGAAACAGAAGCACGGAAGCCAAACCATTGGAGGGGCGAAGCATGTGGAAGAGGCCAATTAGGGTGGACATAGGATGAGGTAACATGGAGGAGTGCTGGACCTCACGCAGATGCCAGGACAAAAGGGGAAGCAGACCATGAAGAAAAGTGTCAGGAAGGGCCAGTTGGAAAGGTGCTGGCAGCAATCTCTCTTGGAGGCAGCTCAAGGGGAACACTGCTTGAAACAAAAAGATGTGGAAGATTCACAGGCAACAGGTGAAATGGCCATAAGCAAAGATGAACTCCTAATGTGTTTGTAAGGGATGGAGGAGAGGACCACCACTTCCTTTCAGCAGCAAATAGGGAACTTGAAAGAGGACCTAAAGAACTCACTGAAAGAAATCAGAGAGGACATTAATGCCTCGGGAAACAGGGTAGACTTGTCGGAATAAGGGTTATCAGAGTTAGAAAACGAAGTGCGACAGAACTCTGAATTACTGGAACAGATTGCATCAGCCATGCAGAACCTAGAAATTCAAACAGAGGATTTAGAAAATCGCTCAAAAGATTCCAACATCAGACTCAAGCGATTGGCAGAGGCAACCCTCGATGTAGACCTGAAATCGGTGATGCAGCAGTGCTTTGGCACCCTGTTGACGGGTAACACTACTGGGGATATTTGTTTTGACCGCATACACAGAGTGGGCCCGAAGAGGAGTGGAGAAGGAGACAAACCTAGGGATGTGTTAGCAGCTTTAGAGTCCTATGAGGAGAAGGAGATAATCCTTAGTGCGGCAAGGGCGCAGGACACGATTACTTTTAATGGCTCTCAAGTACACTTCTTCCAAGACCTAGCCGCTTTGACACTTCAGAAAAGAAGAGCAATGGGGCCAGTGACGAGGAAACGGTTTGAAAAGGAATCCCTTTCAAATGGACTTTCCCCTTCGGGCTGGTGATCCCTTGGGATGGTAGACTACAAAGAATTACCACATGCAACGAAGGAATGGCCATCCTAGGCCTAGAGGCAGAGGATATAGAAAGGGGAGTACAACAGCAGATAAACAGGTCCTGGGAGTGGACTACGGTTCACAGGAACAGAAGAGTTAAGCCGAAGGGACCCCAGCTCAGGAAATGAGGGGAAAAAAAAGCCAAGAAATTAGATAACCATAAGCTATGAAGGTGATGTCCATGACAATTGGGGTACCACTAGGGCGAAGAGTGCTGTGTGGATAACACAGACAAGATATGGGCAGAAATTGATAGGGCAGTGGCAGGAGGCCCGCTATCTGGAATACTGTGGCTTCAAGGGAAGTACTACAGGCCACAGAGTGCAAGGTGTAGCATGGTACTGTGTACAACATGTGATATATAGGCTAGGTGGATTAGGAGGGGACAGTTTCTATCATTCCGTCCCCCTTCGCCCCTATGTTTAATAACCCTAACTTTACCCTCGGCAAGGTGAAGAGCTCATTGAAGAGGTGGAAAAAAAGGGAATGTGTAAAGACTGGTGCCATGGTGTGGGAGGGGGAAATAGTTTCTTTCGAGGACTGTAAGACACACGTAGGAGTGGAGGAAGCAGTGAGATTTGAATACGTCCAGTTGAGGCATTGGCTTTGACAAAAGGAGATCCGCCAAGCAGCAATAAAGCCGCGAACTAAATTTGAGGCATTCGCTACCTCACACACTGCGGACGCACATCTAGTGGCAAACATATACAAGATATTACTGGAATATGCAGACCAAAAGATCTGGCCTTCGCAGGCAGCTTGGGAAGGTACTTTGTGAGGGGAGGTACCGGCAGGGCAGTGGGAGGAATTATGGAGGAACATCCTGAAGCTAACCAGGTCCCTCCAGTTGTGGGAGGCCTGGTACAAGACGATGATACAGTGGCATTATACACTGAGTAAACTACATAGGATGTTTGGGACAGTCTCTGCAGAGTTTAGTAGGAGGTTTAAGTGGGAAGGGGACTTGAGACATATCTGGTGGGGCTGCCCTAAAAAAAAGGTTTCTTGGAGGAAGTCACAAAGTCTCTGCAGGAAATAGTGCCGGAGATCATGCCTTTCTCATTGGCTGAGAGTGGAGGAGGACTGGTAGAACCAGAACAATACACAATCTCAAAGCCACAGAAAACACTGGTAACCTTACTAATAGTAGCTTGGATAGTGATTGCAAAAGACTGGAAACAAAAAAACTCACCCACGGTGGTGGGGTGACTCCGTAAACTATGGAACATAGTGGTGAAGGAGTGGTTTCCATATAAGATTCAAGGGGAGACAGACAGATTTCAGAGGGAATGGGGAGAAACGTTTTGCTTTCTGAAAAGGGACTTTATGCAACAATAGTCCCCTCCGAATGTGCGTGTATTAGACATTAAGTGATCGATGCAACCCGAGGTGCCCCAGAAATAACAACAATGTATATATTCGAAGGTCTGTAGTCTGGAGGAGATTTGTATTGACAACATACACAGAGTGGGCCTGAAGAGGAGTGGAGAAGGAGGCAGACCTACGGATGTGTGTCCTATGAGGAGAAGGAGAGAATCCTTAGGGCGGCAAGGGCGCAGGGCACGATTACGATTAATGGCTCTCAAGTACACTTCTTCCAGGACCTAGCCGCTTTGAGACTTCAGAAAAGAAGAGCAATGTGGCCAGTGACGAGAAAACTGCTTGAAAAAGGAATCCCTTACAAATAGACTTTCCCCTACGGGCTGGTGATCCCTTGGGATGGTAGACAACAAAGAATTACCACATGCAATGAAGGAATGGCCATCCTAGGCCTAGACGCAGAGGATACAGAATGGGGAGAGTGAACTCGGGGAGTACAACAGCAGATACACAGGTTCTGGGAGTGGACTACGGTTCATGGAAAAATTAGAGATAAGGCGAAGGGACCTCAGCTCCGGAAATGAGGGGAGAAAGAAGCTCTAAGAAATTAAATAACCATGAGCTATGAAGGTGATGTCCGTGACGATTGGGGTACCACACACAGGAGTACATACGAGGGGCACCTTCGGAAACAGTAATGGATGTCCTTGAATAGAAATAGGCTTAAGCGGGAGGGGTTGGGTCTCTGTTTGGAATCTTAGAAGGTTAAGGAATTCTTAGGTGTCCGGGGTTGAAACGTGGGTCAGTTCCCACTAGCTGGGATGTATCTTAGGATACCAAGCCAGACCCAGAAAGGGATGGAAGGTGTGGGAGGGGGAAAAGGGGTGAGGTTTGGAGGGATCGGGACAAGGGCAGTGATTTACACAAATCACCCGGAGCACATACTGCAGGGAAGGGGCACAAGGGAAGAACCGTAAGGCGAGGAGGTATTATGACAAGGTCACACAACTTGAGGGGTCTCAATACCCTGATAAAAAGGAAACAGATGGCTATACAATAAAAAGAAGCAACATGGATATCATTTTTCTACAGGAGACCCATATAAGGAAAGGGTTTGGTCACAAAATGCATATACAGCAATTTGTGCAACTAATCCAGGAGAATTCCTTAATAAGACTGCAGGGGTGCTGGTGGGCCTAAAGAATTCACTAAAGGCGAAAATTGTTAAAACCATAGAAGATCTGAATGGGAGGTATTCCTGCAGGTGCAGTTGGAGGGAAGGGTAATGACATTAGGTACAGTATATGCTCCCAACATAGGACAAGAGGCCTTTCTACACCAGGTTCTGGGGAAAAATGAAGGGTTGGCAGTAGGGGAAACCATCCTAACAGGAAACTTTAATATAGCTTGGGACCTCGAGAAAGGTACGAGTGGCCAGGGCAGCAATAAGGGACCAGGGCAGCAATAAGAGACCACATCCGTTGGAGGCAGTGCGGAAGCGCTTAGTCAGAATGGGGATGAGAGATCACTGGAGGGCTAAAATGGGGCAAGCTCTGGGGTATACATGTTTCTCCCATTTCCATCAAACTTACTCTAAAATAGATTCTACATGGGGCACCCCCGATATATTAAGGGCATTACCAGATATAGAAGTGAACCCAATCTTGCTCTCAGACCAAGCAGCGATCAAGCTCAATCTTAGGGGGCTAAAACCAAGCAATCCTCTGTGGACATGGAGTTTACCCAGTGAACACATTAGGGATGAGGTCCTACGTGAAATGGTGAGGGACAAAATGTAGAGTACTTCACTAGGAATGACACGAACAGGGTTCCCCTGTGCACAGTGTGGGATGCATTTAAGGTAGTAATATGGGGGGAGTTGATTTCCTTATGAGCTCAAAGAAGTAAAGAAAAAGATAACCTAGAAAAAGAGCTGGAGGCGCTACTGGGGCCTGTCCAGATAGAGTTAGCCAGATGGAAAAACAGGGATATTTACTGCAAGGCTAAGGAAGCACATAGACAGCTGTGGTTAATGAGGACCTCTAGGGCGGAGAGTGCTTTGTCATGATCGAAGCAGCGCTATTATGTGGTGCCAACAAAGTGGACAAATGTTGGCCAGGCTCTTGAAGCAACAGAAAGGCCAGCGTCATGTAGGGGGAATAAAATCGGCAGATGTAACATTTACTATGGATTCTGCGGGGATAGTTTAGTTTTTCATGACATACTAAAAGCACCTGTACTATTCTTGGTGCCCAGAGACAAATAGGATACAGGCATTTTTAGAAGGGATAAAGCTTAATAAGATCTCAGAAGAGGAGAGTGATAGTCTAGAGAAGGAAATAATGGTAGAAGAAGTCGAACGAGTGATAAAGAACCTCCCGAATAATAAACCACCAGGACCAGATGGCTACACAGGGGGATTTTTTAAAGTGTTCTGTCACCAACTAAAGATGATTCTCACTAGACTATTTAATACATTTCGAAACGGGGAAGGAGTCACAAGCTCTATGACAGAGGTGAGTGAAGTAGTGTTCGAAAAGCCAAATAAAGACCCGACAAGTTGCAGGTTATACAGGCCTATAGCGCTACTGAACGTAGATGCCAAAATATACACCGGGATCCTAGCGGATAGAATTAAGGGGGTTCTTCCTGGGGTTATTGGTCAGGATCAATTGGGTTTTAGAACCGGTAGGCAAACATGGGTTAATACCAGAAGGGTGATCCACTTGCTAGAAAATTGGAAATTAAACAGATACCGGCCACTCTGATTTCTCTGAAAGCAGAAAAAAGCTTTTGACAGGGTGGATTCGCCATATTTGGTTCAAACGATGGAACTCATGGGATTCGGGCCCAAATATATCCAATTGGTGGGAGCAAATTATATAACCCCATGATGAGGTTAGCGATGAATGCCTATATTTTGGAGACTGTGAGCATAGAACTAGGGACCAGGCAGGGATGCCCTTTGTCGCTGCAGCTATATAATTAGTGCCCCTGCCAGCGGCAATTAGACAAAACCAGGATATCAATGGGGTCCCTTTTGGGGGGGAGATGCATAAAACAACGGCTTATGCAGATGACATGCTGGTAACACTTGCGGAACCGTCAATGTCTATCCCGGCCCTAGTGAGAACTCTTAAAGAACAAGAGGAGCTATCAGGCTTGAAAATAAATATGGAGAAATCAGAAATGCTGGAAGTAGGACTCATTTAATAAATGTCGACACAGATATTGAACTGTTCCCCTTTTCGTTCTGCAGGAGGGAGCATAACATACCTAGGGATAAAACTGACAGATTCAATTTCAGCTCTTTAGAAGGCTAATTTCCCGGATTTTATTAAAAAATCACAAACAGCTTTTCAAAGGGGACTCCAATGTGGATATCATGGCTTGGGGCAATAAATACTGTAAACATGGTAACTCTTCTGAGGGTACTTTACAGGTTACATACCTTGCCCATAAAAGTCCCGAATGCTTTCTTGAAAAAACGATGAATACATTAATCTCCAGGTTTATGTGACAGAACAAACACCCAAGAGTTGCTTTGGATTTGCTGATGACCCCTAGCCAAATAGGGGGAATGAGGCTCACAAATGTACACTGATACCTTGAAGCAGCCCAATGAAGATTGGTGCCTGAATGATTTACAGATAACAGAGACAAGATATGTGCACGAATTGATAGGGCGGTGGCGGGAGGCCCGCTATCTGGAATACTCTGGGTTCAAGGAAAGAACTGGCCACAGAGTGCAAGGCATAGCAGGGTACTGTGTACAACATGTGATATATGGGCTAGGTGGATTAGGAGGGGACAGTTATCTACAATTCCATCCCACTTTGCCCCTATGTTTAATAAACCTAACTTTACCCTGGGCATGGTGAAGAGCTCATTTAAGAGGTGGAAAGAAAGGGGATGTGTAAAGACTGGTGACATGGTGTAGGAGGGGGAAATATTTTCTTTTGAGGACTGTAACACACATGTAGGATTGGAGGAAGGGGACAGATTCAAATACATCAAATTCAGGCATTGGCTTCAAGAGAAGGAGATCCGCCAAGCAGCAATAAGGCTGCTAACTAAATTTGAGGCATTCGCTTCCTCACACACTGGGGACAAACATCTAGTGGCGGACATATGCAAGATATTACTGAAATATGCAGACCAAGAGATTTGGCCTTACCAGACAGCTTGGGAAGGTACATGGGTAGGGGGGGTACTGGCAGGGCAGTGGGAGGAATTATGGAGGAACATCCTGAAACTAACCATGTCCCTACAGTTACGGGAGGCCTGGTACAACACGATGATATAGTGGCATTATACCCTGAGTAAACTACATAGGATGTATTGGATGGTCTCTGCGGAGTGCAGGAGGGGGTTGAAGTGGGAAGGGGACTGGAGACATACCTGGTGGGGATGCCCTAAAATTAAAGGTTTCTTGGAGGAAGTCACAAAGTCTCTGCAGGAAATAGTGCCGGAGATCATGCCTCTCTCATTGGCTGAGGGTCTAGGATGACTGGTAGAACCAGAACGATACACAATCTCGAAGCCACAGAAAAGAACACTGGTAACCTTACTAAAAGCAGCTTGGAAAGAGATTGCAAAAGACTGGAAACAAAAAAGCTCACCCACGGTGGTGGGGTGGCTCCGTAAACTATGGGACATAGTGGCGATGGAGTGGTCTCCATATAAGATCCAAGTGGAGGCAGACAGATTTCAGAGGGAATGGGGAGAAGCTATTTGCTTTCTGAAAAGGGACTTTATACAACAATGTTGCCCTCCGAATGTGCGAGTATTGGACATTAAGGTATCGATGCAACCCGAGGGGCCCCAGAAATAACAAAACTGTATACTTCTGAAGGTGTATAGTCTGGATGTGTGATCCTGTGGGGGCTGGGGGGTGGTATGGTGGAGTGGGTGGGAGGGAGTAAAACATTTTATGATAAATGCCAATAAAGAAAATATATATATTTTTCTAAATAGGCTCAATTGATTTAGAAGGGCAAATATTGTCAATGGTAGTCAAAAACGTTATAGACAAATGTTAAATTTCAGAAAATGATGAGAGATGGCTGAGAAATGGCAGAGATCATTATGTGCACCTCTCTGCTCTATTGAGAATGTTATTTCTACATGACGTCTGCAAGGGAATCTGCAGGTAGATGGTAATTAGTAATTTAGAAAGGAGAAACCCAGGAGCCTCTCCTCTGCAACCCTTTGGCACAAAGAATTTACAACCTTGACAGCCTTAACTTTGATGTGAGTTTTGAGGAGATGTAAGTTGCTAATTGTACAAACTGTGAAAATCATATGCAACTTTTTACAGTTTGTATCAAAGATGCACATTCATTACATATCCCGAAAACTGACATCAATGCCGGTGCGGACTTTGATGTGAGCTTTCAGGAGATGTACATTTTGCAATGTTCGAACTCTGAAACCCATACACCTCTTTGTACAGTTCGATGAAAGATGCACATTTATTATATCTCCAGGAAACTGACCTCATAGTCAGCCCTGACTCTGATGTCATTTTCAGATGTAAATTGTGCAATGTATGAACAGTTACACTCATACCCCTCTTTGTAAAGTTCGTATGAAAAATGTATTCATTCTGTGCGTGCATGATATTTAGAGAAATATTTTAAAGTATCTCAAAATTGGCCAGTACGATTTTCAAAAGGTTTTTCAGTGCACCAATTTATGATAATATCTAAGTGCATTTTTGAGACATTAGGGACAAACAATGATTTTTTTCTCTATGTGAAAAGCTCTATTTTCAAAACTGTCCAATTCACAATCAATACACATTTTTTTCATTTTACACCATGAAGACATCCATGAAAAATGTTGGAATTTCAGATGCAATGTCCCAAACCCCTTGGAACATTTTTAGGTTTTTTCATTGAGCGGTTCAAGAGTTATTAAGATAAGTTATTTTCTAAAACTCCATATACAGTTTGTCTTAACCCGAATTATGCCATGTGCTAGCAGAATATTTTCAAGGCACTTCATGGTGATTTTGGGCATATTGTAATGCTGCCACAAGAACAATTATTGTTCTGAAATAGGGCATTTGGTATACATTTGCATTCATTTTATTAATGTATGTTTCTTTTGGAAATTGTCCTTACTACTCCCTATAATAATTACATGTCTCAACAATGCCATGTCTATTTTGGCTAACAGACATGGAGAAAAAGTCTTGAAATTGTAAGGTTTCATACATTTTACACACTCATTTTTTGGGATCAACTAGAAAGCCCCTTAATAAATGCTTCTCAAATTCTTCCATGTCTTACTGGGGGATCATAATTGAATGAACCGAAATTTGTTTTAAAATGCACACATGCGTTAAAGCAATACTGTAAATATAAATGTTTACATAGAATAAGCCAGACACATGTTCCAAGCCAAAAAAATAGGATTTGGTGTCTAGGATCTCAGGGAGCTCTGGTGATGTCTGTGCCATTTGATACAAAGACAGCATCCTAATCAACATCACTCCCCTCGCGTTTTAATTTGTATAAAGTAAGAAATGGTAACAGATCATTGTTATTCTGCTGCCCCAAATATATTTTGCAGATTATGCATATGCAGAGAGAAGGTCAGATCTTGCAGGATGGGAATATCTAAGTCTCTTAATTGTGAGATTCATAGAAACTATGATACACCAGTGGCAATACTACTGAAAAATCGCAGGAGCAAAAACGCTTTTTTGTGTCTATGCAAAAACCATTTGTGCTTCTGCAATTGTTTTTGTGGTAGTGCAAATAAATCTGCGCTACATTTTCTTACGCACTAATGTGATTATATGCAAGCAAACAGTTTGTTCATGCACAAAATATATTTGCACTCCTGTGATTTGTAAATTTATCAAATATTCCCATTAAAATTTATAACAAAGAGTCAGGATTCTAATAATGGCACAGAAGTGAGCATTGTCCAGCAAAATATTTGCATTTATTCAAAAAAGCAGTCAAAAACTCTAAAAATATAAACGAACGCTCTCACAATCCCAATGCCTATTTTAGTTATAATCCATCTCCTATGCACCAATCCATAATCCTGGGTCTCTGAATATTCACACATCCCCCACAAGTCATCTTTTGACTGTGACCACTTCACAACACTATGCAAAAGAAAACAAGGAAAGTCATCAAGCCCACCATGGGTCATATTTGAACATCAGGCAAAACCGATAGCCTCAGAGTAGTTGCTGTCCTGAGAAATTGTGTGCTGCGTTTGAGTAGAGAAAAAAGCTGATAAGGGTGGGTAAGGTTGGGAGGGATAATACTCACCTCCATAATAGAATCATGTCTCTCCATCACAACTTTTACTAGGAATAATCAAAATTCTATGTTATGACACAAAGACTTTGCATAATGCAAATTCAAGGCCTCATGATTAGAACTGAAACAATATGAATGATATACACAGTTCAATCTCTGAACCACTTACTCATTCAATAAATCTGCTGCTCTGACAATGTCTTCAAGTCTGTCAGAAGAGCAACAAGCCATGAACGCGACCATCTCCTTATAGGAAAGGGTCCCAAAGATCAAATTGTCATTATTAGCCTGCAGCATAGCACATCTAATGTAGAAATGGTTTGGGAAGAAACCGGCTTGTGGGGCTTGCGGAAAGAGATGAACAAACAATCAGTTGACATTCGCAAGTCAATGGAGATGTTAAATACTCATATTCTCTGAGGCATTATAAAGGATGTAGACATTGAACCTTCCTACAGGAGGGTACTTCAAATATTGCTGAACCGATTCTTGACCTTTGTGATGCTTTGAAAGGCACTCCATTTGGTTTAAAAGAGAAATCATACAAATATAAAGCATTTACAAATGTGACTTTCTTTATCTATTTATGTATTTAGTTATCTATAGTAAGGGTGTCGAAGAAGGAGACTGACACAAAAGTGGCATCATTTTGGTTATCGACTTTCATTTTGGAAATGGAAAAGAGGTCCTCACTATCCATAACTTCTTAGAGGGGTTTACCTGCCTCAAAACTAAAACTAAAAGGGCCTGTCAGAATGTCAATCAAAGTAATTTTCACCGTCCTGTATCAAAAAATACTTCTATCCCTCACACTATATAGCTAAGGAGTAAACTAACATAAAGTCCTTCTTTAAGGAGAGTGACCTCTTTCTCCTGCTTCTTGAATGGTGTTTAACAAAATGTTCCTTCAATACAAAAATACCTATGGTGAATGACTCCCTTCACCTAGCTGTTTCACACTAATTCTTAGTTCATGGCCAAGCGAATGCCTCCCTTGTCTTGGTGGCCTTTGCCAGAGTTCAATACAAGACCTAGGAGAATGACTCCCTTATTCCGCCCCCCCCCCCGTTATCTCTATTACAGTGCTTCCAGATTAATACACACTTTACCTTGTGACATGCTTCCAACAATATCCCAAATCTTGTTTGGATCCCAGATTCTGCTCTTATGACAAGTGGACCTATCTCCACCACTATCGAGGGGAAGATTTCCTTTGATCTTTAGTGTAGTTTTGTTGGTGTCCCAGACCCTTCTTATATGGCCAGTGGTTTCTTCTTCATTGTGCAAAAGGGTGAGGTAAGTAGTGCACACCTAGTTACATTAATGAAAAACTAAAGAAGATTTTAATAAATCCAGCACATGCTGGTTAAGGGAATTTTTATGTGCGGGGGAGGAAGATGGCCTCGGCACAAAGCCTTATACAATAAAGAAAAAGGTAAGAGGACCCAAGTTTGGGATCCACCCGCCCCCTGCACACTTTCTACATACGTCCTAAGGGCGTTCAAATATTTAGATATTCAAGAATCACATATGATTTAGATAACAATTTGAATGACAGAATGAGTTGAGAACAAGGCACTCTCAATTAAAAACAGTAATTTATTACATTCACTATAATTAAGTGCGAGGAAAAACACATAATGCAAGTGTTGGTGTTCAATGATTTTTTTGGGCCCGACACGTTTCGAGGACTCCCTCTTCTTCAGAGGGGCCTAATTGGACTGGTCATAGAAATGAAAAGAAACAGGAAAAAGCAGAAAAAAGTAAAGTGAGCTGATGTTTATAAAGGACTAATGTAAACACAGTCATCAATACAATCGTCAGATACAAAGCACTTGAGCCCCAAGTAGGCAACATTATTTGTGGGTAAAGTGGTCCCATTGTGAGAGTTCCCAACAATGCCAAAGACGCAGTCAGGGTGTCATCTCAAGGGATTTGATTGTGATCATTAGAAAGTAACAAAAGTACTCAAGTATGGAAAACACGGGGAAGCATATCAGTTATCGGTAAGTAGCCACAAGGCGAGACACACTGTAAATGTCTAGTGATTAGAAGCTTATGTCTGGCGACATATGTAAGTGGATTGGACTCATAGAAATGGTACACTCAAAGAATGAATGAGAAATATGACCTCGCCGCTATGCGGTGGAGTTTTACTCGACTATTCACGTGCTAACGTTGAATAAAAGTTGTGACAGACACCCCTATGTGGAAGTATCATAGATCCACTCTAATCTATATCAGGGGAAATGGTATAGAAATATTTATGGTTACCCTGGTATATTGTATCTCAGTACAAAAACAGATTCTGAGTTTCTCAATGCGCTCTGTAGAAACCAATCATACTATCAGGTACTTCATACTGTAGCAGACCCACCCATTATCAAAAAAATTATATGTAGCTCCATTTACCTCTTCACGAAGATTCTGACAATTAGTAATAATGATATCCTTATTTCCTGTGGCAATATATCTATGCCGCGTTTTATTAGGGTTCACGTACCTGGAAAATCAGGAAATGTCTAGTCAAAGTAAACAGGATAATGAGCATATTAATATTAATGTGAATAGGGTGTTCCCTCCACGTCATCATTAGAAAAAGAAAAGTAAGAGTAGGTACAACGTTATAGGTGTTCGGGAAAGTATCTCATGTTCATGAGCCTCGTGATTGTTATTGAAGCCTCTGTAAGCGTTGCCTCAGAGACGTGGACGCACATTCAATGCGGGTGCCGAGTGTTTGCCGTGATCTTAATAAAAAAATGTGCTGTGTAATGAAAGAAATATATTGACGTGGTGATGATATGTAGGCAAATATGTGTTCATCTATGAAGGCTATAAGGCATGGGGCGTCACATACCATGCTCAGACTCGATAGAACACAATCTCTGCAGGATTGTTTCCAGAGAGACGGTCAAAGCCAAAAATGCAGGCCGCCATATTTGTAAAGTGTGTTCACTCTTTAGTGGAAATAGAGAAGTGCAGGGTTCAGAGCTGGGGAAGCAGACAGCATGGTGGCATCAGCGTGGTCATTGTATTGAGCAAAGCAAGGCAAGTGTTGCTTTTAACATTCCCTGTCCTGGAGATTTCCTCCTTCCATACCCTTGATAGTTTGACATGTATGGGTTTATTTTCTTGCAGTTTCTCCCTACTGGTACCCCTACCCGCCCTCCTGAAGTCGTAATGCTTTTCCAAATCCCATCTTCACATAAATGCAAAAGTGAAACCAGAGAAGAAACTACAGACTGCACTGTTTGCTTCTGACATGAAATGCCCAGACATTAATAGATGTATTTAACTACCGTCACAGAGATCAGAAAACGATTTCCTCACCGTTGATGAAAATGATGCAAATTTAAAGGAAGGTTGTACGTTTGAGGACCAAAGCAGTTGATTTCTGTTTGGCAGAGTTGAGGTAGAGAGTATTTTCACTGGCACAGAATTGAGATTTCTGGAAAAAGGTGGCGATGAAGAACGATGTTGTTGTTTGACTGTTAAGTGAATTTTACTGACCAAGACTTGAAAGAACAGAGCAATCTCAATTGCAAAAAGTGAAAGCAGGGGTTGACAAGATTCAAAGAGGTCAGTGAGGTAGGACGATATTTTGCGGCAGGATTGTGCATTCCAGAACCCAAATGAAAGAGTGATAGGTGTTGGGGGAGAGCAGCAGTTGGGATTGAGATAGATGAGGTCAGAGATCCTGGGAGAACAGGAGTTTCTTATATAAGGGGAGGGGGAGGTTCAGGGTGGAAGGAAGGCAATGGGCAGGCCGGAGATGGATGTAGACGTAAGACGAGTTGAGGCTGAATTCTATGAGAGAAGAGAAGGAGAAGTGTAAGTATAAGAAGGAATGAAGCAAAGACAAGCTGCATGATGAAATGTAGAAGAAATAGGCAAGTGAAGGCAGTGAAGAAAGGGTGCAGACCATGGGAGAAAGAAGATAGGTGGTGAGCGGAAAGGGAAGGGGTGGATGGTTGGCTGAGAAGAAGCAGGTGAAAGTTCTCACTTGGGATATAATTGGGATATAGGTAACCAAAAGAGTTAACAGGCCCAAAACAGCAATGAATCTTGGTCCTGTGAGGAGACAGAAGCTCTGCAGTGAATGGATAGTCAATGGGAAGATGCATGAGAAATAAAGTTTGAGCTCGGACAAGTCTGGAGTTTGGGTCCAAGGCCCTTTTGAGCCCCAACAGGCCCAAACCGGACCTTTGCTGCTTTGGCCCTTGGCTGCAGACTTCTAGGTCGGACACCCAGGGGAGTCTGGAAAGGGGAGGTAGTGTGTCACATGTCCCTCAGGGAGCATATTAGAGTGCTCCAGAGGGATTACACACTTACAGGCAGAGTCCTGGGGTTTGTAGGCCCAGAGAGGTTCCGTTTGTGGGCAGATCTCTTAGATGATTCACAGGGCATGGGCATTTGGTAGTGTGTAGGAGATAGTTTTAGGATGATACACAGCTGATTCCTGTAATTATATTTGGCAAAATGGATTGGCAGCATGGCTGTAATAATCATTGGAAATATACTTCAACGAGTGGTACTTCCATAGAGGTAATGCAGGCAAACATGCGCGGAAAAAGGTGGTAGTATCTGCATGCAAAAATAATGGAAATAGCACATGCATCAACCTCTGATGTCATCATGAGATGGCGACATTTGGGGTCACAAAGTAAGATACAGTACAGGAAACTAAAACTGGGAGGAAGAGGATGCCATGAGGGGTTGAAAAAGGGAGGGACAGATGATGTTAAAGTGTGGAAGGTATTCGCTGGTGGGGTAGTGCTAGAAAATGGAGAGGTCGGACAGATTAAAGCAAGTGTTTGTAGGACAAGCAGAGAAAGAGTTGATTAATGGTAGATGCACACCAAGTGAGGCCCATTATGTTTGCATAAAGTGTGATAGAAAAAATAACGTTAAATGGATGGAAGGACAAACATGTGATTGTTCCCAGGGACAGGTAGCTAGAAAGAGCCTACCAGCAGATAGGTATGTGTGAACCATAGGCGAAGGGGAGTGGACAATGGGAAAGTAAGAGCGAGCATCTAGGGGACAGTGGGATGCCTAGCAAGGAAAGGAGGCATGAGGGAGGAGGAAGGTCAGACATATAGGCATATGGGGGGTAGACAAAGAGAGAAAGGAAACATAGAGAGCAGGGTGCAAGGAGAAGATGAATTGGGGGCAGTCAGATGAAGCAGTCTTTGAAGAATCCGACGGATCCCTCACTGAAACCCTGCCTAAGTCTCCTCCCAGATTGCCTGGGGAATGGAGATACTTACTGATCCCAACCCTCGGGGTGGTGTAGTGCGGTAGGATCACCTGGGAGGAGACAGGGCTCAGGGTGGAGAGGAGATTCTGTGGGATGAGACAGTTTTTTTTTTTCTCTGACAGGAACATTCATCCCAATGTACTTAAGTGGTCATGGCCTGTTGTAATTTTAATGTCTCTAAACCTTATATAAGATCTAGGGTTCTGAACCCGAAGGTTATAAATTCAAAGAAAACTATACCAGAAGAAAGATAATTTTTAGGTTCACAAACTAAATATCTTCTTCAATCCCAAGGGTACTATGTAAAAGAGTATGGAAATGTTGCCTTCCCTAAACCCTCTTCCTCTGCAATAGCTAATTATCATAGACCATCTGTTAAAAGCGTTATGAAAATTAAATCTAACTTTACAAATAATGTAAAAGTGGAAAAACCTAACTTTGTTAAAATAGACTATAAGTCCCAGAATCCTAGAGGTACTGAGACGAGAAAGAGGGCTGAAGAGGTATGCAGATGAAGCAGTCAAGCAAATAAGCCTAGTAGCATTTGCAGTAGTCATGCAACTCAGGCTAATAGCCCAAACCTGAAGACAATTGTTGAATCTGTGAGGCATAAAAGGCCACCTCAAGAAAGGGGGAGTAGAAGAAGATGGAATGAGAGCTGGAATTCTGGCTGCAGCAGTAATAGAAGAGAATAAGCACAAGACTGACAAATCAGGATAATATGGAAGAACAGAAAGAACGTCAGAATGTTGAAACAGCAGATTTCACCTGCAAGTTCTGAGTGATTCCCGTTCTCCCAAAATCTGAAGACTATAGGCTACGCAGCGGAAGACATGCAAGAGACAAAGATTTCCACGTGAGCCTAATTGCTGTGATTGTATAGCAGTGGAAGTGAGGACACTAATGCCAGAAGCAAGCGGCAAGCCGAGGGTCTCGGGAGGAAAAGCAACTCCAAAGTTAAGTGGCCGGTCCAAAGACACCCATGCTGGAGCAGGGTGTGGGTCCCCAGTGAGCTAAAAGCATCAGAATTAGTGGAGGAAGTAAGAGAATACCTGTGTCTATGAAGCCGGTGAGTGAAGCGCAGATTTCTACCACACTGCCCGAGCCTTGCTGGTAACTATCCAGCTTCTAAGTGACTCACGTATTATTCTATGGGAGGTAAGCTGTTTGTTGAATTCCAAAGTCTGATGAACAATGGAAATGTAGTGCTTGCATATCCCATGAAAGATTTAACACTTGCGTGAGAAACTAAAGCCAAGGAGCATCATTGTTAAACTATTTAAAACTGTTACTGTATAACAGAGTGGTCTTGTGTCCCTAACTAAGAAGAGGGAACGCTTTTCAACACTATGGGCCTCATCATGACTTCGGCGGTAACCCTTAAATCTAGCGGTAGCGCTATTACCGCTGGATTTAAGTGTCCCCCGAATCAGGGCTTCGGCGGATTTCGCCCCAGCTCTGAGCTGGGGGAAATCCGCCGAAAATTTGCGCTATTACCGCCGGCGGGAAATCTGCCGGCGGTATTACCGCGAAGATTCCCCATTGAGCCCAAAGGGGAATGGGGCATTCCCTAATGGGCTCAGTCGGGAATGGGGACATACATTACCGCTGAACTCGTGATCCGGCGCTATTAGCGCCGGGGATTTCGGCGGTAGGGATAATACCGCCCGCGCTAATAGCGTTACCGTTACCGCCCAAGTCGTGATGAGGCCCTATTGCTATATGCCTAACCTTAGTAATATACAAGTTACAGATTATAAAGGCTGAAAATTACATCAAAAGAGGTTGTGCCTGCCGAATTGAAATTCCCCAAAGAAGTCAGAAACATTATCCTATGCTGTTACGTGGGAATACAATTCTCTCTTTAGCTTTAAACCCTGAAATCTTCTTTAAAGAGAGGTTGTGTGTGCCCAATTGTGTTTTCATTTGGGAGACTGAATCTGACACTGTATCTAGAAATGACATTCCATGTGTTTCTACAAAGTGAAGAGTTTAACTATTGAAGAGAAGAACAAGCATTGCCCATTCCAAAAGGCTAACCCTGTTGATAGTGAAACCAGCCTTTCTAAATGTTAAAGAGCCATCCTGCTGCACTGTGAAGCTGTTAACAACCAAGCGGCTTAGAAAGACACACATGCAAGTGTTACCTGAAGCTAAGAGAGCAGCACCAAGGCTTCTGGGTAATAACCTGGTCTGATAACTGGCAGAAAGGTGTGAGTAAGCTGGGGAAGGGGAATTACTTGCTTGTAAAGTGACCTTTTGAAGTAGATATAACCTGTGAAGCCAAAGGCTGTGGAAACCAGAGAGGAGTGAGTCTTATGGGCAAAAGCAGGTTTTTATTGTGGCAAGAAATTAGAAGATGCAAATAGACTGCTCCTTTAACAGAGTTATTAAAAGGAAGAGTGCCTTGCCTACCCAAAGGTGTTGAGGTATCTTGTCAAAACCTTTACAACAATTGAAGTATTGAGCTGATGGAGTAGTACTGAAATCATGGTGGTATATTAAGCTGTCAGTGGATGTAATATTGAAATAGTCTTAAAAAGTAAAGTACTGTGGGATGAAGGTCACTGTTCTCATAATACCACCAGTAGGGTTGTCATTGTGGAAGGTGAAGCAGTAACAGTATAAAAGCATCCTGACAAATATACCAATGCAAATACAGTAACTATTGAAGTACAACTGTTGATTCAGAACTGTATGTTTTTGCCAGGAGGAACATTACACTTTATTTTTGAACTGTGGCAAGCTACCCGAAAGAAGAGACACTTTGGGCTTGATTTAGAGAGTATTTTCCTATGGGATTGCACAATTATAAAGCGAATCTTTGAATCAGGACCTTTATCCTACCCAGGATTACTATTGGTGCTATTTCCTTTCTGGAAGCTGGAAGGGGATGTTTTATCCAGGAATACATATTTTTTAACAGTGGATTTGTGTTTTTGACTTTGAACTTTCAAGAGCTGGTTTAAAACCATTCATGTCTTTTGCTGAACATTTTGGAATTGATTTTGAATCCCAGGGAAGGGATTTTACCCAGGACAGGAGATGGCCATTCAGACATTTTGTTGATATTCTTTATCATATTGTGTTGCTATATCATTTCTTTTGTATATTTGTTGTTTAGTACGTCACCAGGTTTCCCATGCTAGAGAGTGTTCCTTTAGCCTTTAGACTAGGTAGGGAATACCTCTCTGGATTAGGTGGGCAAGGTCTTTTTCTTTATATAATGTCTTTAATAAAATGCTTATTTTGAGAAATCTACTGATACCTCATATAGGGTGTTAGGCGTGGGATCGGAATCAGCAGATACAAACTGGGGATCCACTATGTCTATGGCAAATATTGATAAAAAAGAAGTTAAGTCAGAGAAGGGTTGGGCTGAGCCTATTCCTCCATCTCATGCCACCTGTAATTCCCATTCAACACCTGGTCCTGATACCTCCCTTATAAGCTTTTGATTCAGTCTCCCTTAAAGGCACCAGGGGGATAAGAGAAATCCCTTGTAATCAGCAGCCCCTTAAGATGAATATTGGTATATCTGGGAGTAAGGAGAATAACATCACCTCATCCAATATAGTGTCCACACCTATACCTTTCATAACTGAAGACAGATTTCAAACAGTAACATGTTCTACTAGTGGGCTGGAACCCCTTTAAAGAAAGTGTGAACACCTTATCTATCCCCATTCTTGGATGGTATCTGTTTTTCAACCCCTAACCAACCAAGCCATTCTTCCCAATAGAAATCATGTGGAGGGTAACATTTATAACCTCTTCTTTCTCAGTCTTATTAAGTACCCAGTAAAGACAAAATTATAATTTCCCTAAAACTTTGGGCTGAAGTTCCATCAGGCACAGCGGTATATCTTATGCCCATAAGTGGAGAGCGACCAAAGGGAATGCTAAGGGTACTACTACCTCTGAAGTTTGGTGAGAAGGAAATACCAATTGCCCTTTTGAATTTGTCACATACATTGGTACAAGAGAGGCGAACTGGTTGGACATTTGGTACATGAAATCCAATGAAACGGTCTGCCCCAGTCTGATATTAAGCAAGGAGATGTAAAGAATACAGAAAAAGAATTTGAGATGAAGGGATGCCCAGAAATGTTTTCTCCTGACTCACAGTGGGTAACAGAGAAAATCTCTGAATCCAGTTAGACACAGAATGAGTCAAGTTTAATAGGGGAAGAGAGCAAAATCGCAGAGATTCCCATAATATCAGAAGTTTCTCTCTCTGAGACAACAGGAAATTGTAATAGAACTGAAACTGTGGTTGTTCCAGTTGATGTTTTAGAGAGTGATATACCATGTGACCAGCTAATGGAGGTCTCTTTGGTGAGGGCTTCAGCCAAAGAAAATCACTACATTTCTGCTTTACTGTTTTCTGTGAAAAACCTTGACATTTAGTGACAGAGAATTGTGAAATCTCCCAGTCCAAACATTTTTAGACCTTCTCATTGGGTGATATTTCCACCCTGCCTGCGGAAAATATCTTATCAAGATCAACAAATTCCTTGACAGATGAGAATGAAGAGGAACTTGTTCTCTCAAGGCAGGACTGTGGGTTTCCTATTGGTTATCGACCTCCTAAACAAGAAGTATCTTAGGAAGTATACTATCTATCCTAAACCTATTTCTGCACTTGGATCAGAAATTATGTCTCTTATGGGGAGCATGGTCATCAAGCTAGGTGTTGCCCATCAAATGGAACTGACCCTCCCACCACATCATTCTTAAAAGATGCCAGTCATGTTATGATATGATGTAATAAGTCATTTATAACATGCCTGTACCCAAGTGTTTCTAAGCGTGACAAAACAAGGAAGGGAAGACAGAAGGAGGACAAAATAACAATCTTACTAGGCCGTGTGTCAATCAGATCACGCAAGTGCAGGGGGGAAGCTGGGGGAGAAATGCCAGGAGGAGGGGAGAGCGCAATGGAATTAATATGTGCTGCCAAGGATGTGGCTCATAAGTGCAGGGAGTTAGGGGACTCTAGTGTTTCAGATACAGTCCCTAAGTGGTAGGGAGGCCCGGAGGCAATGCAAGGGCAACTGGTCGTGCAGGAGCCTAGTCCCGTAGGTTCAGTGGGTGTCCAAGTAAATGGTTTGCTAAGCAGACAGGGGCATCAGCAAGGGAGAGGGAGAGAGAAAGTGGAACCGAAAAGAAGGGTCTTAAGTTGCTTCCGGAACCTTAGGTGGTCCTGCTCAAGTTTGAGAGCGGTAGGGAGGCCTTTCCAGAGGGAGGGCCCAGCCGAGGACAGAGATCCACTCCCCACTCTCTGCCTGGAGAAGCATCTGACCCTCAGAGAGTTGGAGGTGGATGAGTTGAGGGCTCGAGAAGGAAGATGCTTGGGAAGTGAAAAATGGATGTAGTGTGGTCCCCGGCCCCAGAAAGCCTTGTTGACAAAGAAGAGGGTCTTGAACTTGATCCTTGCAGCCACATGGAGCCAGTGGAGAGATTTCAGGGCTGGAGAAATACGATCCATGGGTTTGAAGCCAAGGGCAAGTCTTGCAGTCCTCTTCCAGATTAGTTGTAAAGGGCGAAGTGTAGAGGAAGGCAGATTTAGAAAGAGGCTGTTGCAGTAGCCCAGCCTAGAAAGAACCAGGGATCTGGAGACAGGGAGCTTCTGGGGGAAAGTGAGAAAAGGAAGAATATCTCTGACGGGGTGCAGCTGGTTAGGTGACTTCTTAGAGATGTATGAGATGTGAGGAGAGAAGGAGAGGATGGAGTTGAAGATGACACCAAGCTTCTTAGCCTCACAGTAAAGTGCAGGTAGAGGGCCCAGGGTGGGCGGCTAGAGTGAGAGAGGGAAGGCAGGAGCAGGTGTCTGAACTTTTGGAGACACACCATTCCTGAATTGTGCACAGACATTCAGGTATGGGAGAAGGAGCAGAAGAGGCTGAGGGGATCCTGACAGTGAGCTGAGTGTCATCTGCACAACACTGTCAGTTTTAACAGAAGGTAGAAATGCAGTGGGCCAGAGGTGCCAGGTAGTGGTTAGACCCCTGGGGAACACAACATGAATAGAGATAGAAGAGAGGACGGACCCAAGTTGGACCTCAGAGGGTTGATCAGATAGAAAGGAGGTCAACCAGGCTAGGGCCTGACCAGTGACACTCATGTTGGCAAGATAAGGTGACAAGGGTTGAACCATCTCATGCGAGTATCCTGTGTGTCCAACCCAATGAGATGCTAATAGGACACCCAGAGAAACCTTTCCCAAAAGGGAAGAAAAATAAGAAAAGGGTAAGAAATAAACTGATTAAATGTGTTGTACTGGATTGAAAACCAGTTATTGCATCACTGTAGTATTCCAGGGAAAACAATTTAGGCCCAGTTAGCCATTAGAAGTAAAAACTCTGTTGTATAGGCTAGTCTCCTTCCATCTAATTGGAAATATAGAGACCACAAAGAAATTAATTGTGTGTATGGTGAAATAGAGAAATATCCCTTAACCATCCTTGATGATATCATTCTAGGGAAGAATTCTTCAGTATTAGTGACAGTAATACCTGCTATTCATACATCTTTCGTTTTGGGTAGTGAAATTCCATGGTTTAAACCCCTTAAGTGCTGAGGACGAGAGATACCTCGTCCTCCACACTTCTTCCCTCTGGGGGGGGTGGATCTCCACCCCTGATTCAGTGCTGCTGTCCCCAACCCACAGGCTGTGAAGGTGAAGACCTCTCCTTCTGTGCCTGGTGGTCGGGTGCAGCAGTGATGACATTGGTGCACGCTACATGTACTGACATCATCAGGAAATGAAATGTACATGCTGAAGCCAAAAGGCCTCGGCATGTACATTTCACAGACATGCCTTTGCGTGCTGCAAGGGCATTTGTTTCCCAATTTCCTTGAGTGATGGCTCTTTGGAAAGGTGAGACTCTCCCTTTTCCAACAAGCCTTCACTCAAGGAGACTGACCACTAGCCCACCAGGAAATTGATGTTGGGGGTGAGGGTCCCCCAGGCCAAACTGCCCCACCACCCATGGCCCCTAAAAAAGCCACAAAGGTGGCAAAATGTTGTTTTGCCTTCTGTGGGGGCAGATGGGTGCTGTTTTGCACCCATTTGCCTCAAGGAAGGCAACACAACATAGCACACTATGAAAGGATGCACACTTCGGGGCATCAGGGGGCTGGCCTTGTGCCTTTGGGGCCAGCCCCTGTAGGAATCCTGCCTAGGGAGGGGCAGATCCTTTCTTCGTACCTGGGGGGGGGCAAAACTGACACTGAAGGTAAGCAGAAAGCAGCACTAGGCTACCAGGGAAATGGTTTTGGGAGTGGGAGACACACCCCTGGGCCAAACAGCCCCCCACCCTAAAATAAATAGGTAAAGTGGCACAATCTTGTTTTGCCTTCTTTGGGGCAAAGTGGTGCTGTTTTGCACAGTTTTGCCCCAAGGAAAGCAAAACATCATTCCGCTACATTGTTAGTGACAGACTTGGGGCATCGAAGGGCTGGCCCAGGGCCTGGGAGCCAGCCCTCACAGGAATCTTCCCATGGAGGGGCAGATCCTTTCTGCTTCAATGGGGTTGGTAGCATTGAGGACATGTTTTCGTATGTGGGTTGCAGAAAGGAGCACTATGCAACCAAGGAAAGGATTTTGGAGGTGGGACACTGTTTGGCCTGTTGCCTGTTGCAGGAACCCAGACTGTCCTGGATCTCTTGGCAAACCACGTTAGAGCTTCTCCCACCTGGGAGGGACGGGGACCCTGCTGGGTCACCCCCTGACCGCTGCTGGGTTGTGGGCAGTTGACAGATGTGTGAGGCAGACACCCAAGGCCGGGGACAGTCCTTGCTGTCCTTCCTAGAGCTCTGACCGGGCTGTGTTACAGCTCCTCCTTCTGGGGAAGGATGGGGACCCTGCCAGGGCTCCATGGGACTACCACTGGGCTTGGAGACAGTCAACCCATAGGGAAGACAGGTGCACAAGGCCACTGGCAGCACCCCAGGCCATCCTGGAGCTCTGGCTGTGCCGTGTTATAGCTTTTATCTCCGGGGATGGACAGGGACCCTGCTGGGGCTTGTTGGGTTCGATACTGGGATTGTGGATGGTCAACCCACATGGGAGACATGCACCCAAGGCCGGGTGTGGCACCCTCGGCCATCCTGCAGAACTGGCCGTGCTCTGTTACAGCTTTTCCCTCTTGAGAGGGATGGTAACACTGCCAGGACTCTTTGGGACCGCCTCTGGGCTTGAGGACAGTCGACCCAGATGGGCAACAGGTCCCTAATGCCAGAGGCAGCACCCCCAGTCACCCTGGAGCTCTGGCCATACCACGTTAGATCTCTTCCCTCCTGGGAGGGATGGGGACCCCACTGGGTCACCCCATGACCTCCGCTGAGCTGGGGGGAAGTCGACACATGTGGGAGGCAGACACCCAAGGCCGGGGGTAGCACCCCTGCAATTCCTAGAGCCCTGGCTGGGATGCATTACAGCTCTTCCCTCCGGGTTCCCACATAGGAGACAGGCACCCAAGGCCGGAGACAGCATCCTCAGCCATCCTGGAACTCTGGCCATGCTACGTTACTGCTTTTCCATCAGGAGAGGGATGGGGACCCTGCTGGGGCTCCCTGGGAACACTGCTGGGCTTGCGGACAGTTAACCCACATGTGAGACAGGTGCTCTGAGATACTGAAGCTATGGTCAGGCAGCATTACAGCTTTTTTCTTTGGGGAGGGATGGGGACCCCTCTGGGTTCCTTTATGAATGCTGTTTGCCTGGGGGGCATTTGATCCTTGTGCGAGGCAAACGCCGAAGGACAGGGCAGCACTCCTGCCTGTCTAAGAGCTCTGGGCGTGCTGTGTTACAGCTCTTCCCTCTGGAGAAGGATGAGGACCCTGCCAGTGCTTCCCGGGACCACCACCGGGCTTGTGGACTGCCGACCCACATGGGAGACAGGCACCCAAGGCCAGGGCCAGCATTCCCTGACGTCCCTTGCCGACTTTTGCAACCACTCCTTTGCCTCAGGATCCTTCCCCTCCCCTCATAAGCACTCCCTTGTGCATCCTCTCCTCAAGAAACCCACAGCAGATTGAAATGGACCCCTAGGGGACCCTGACGTCTATGGAAACAAGGCGGGTCACCACACACGATGGAGACACCAGACACGAGGTTGTATTCCCAAAGCTAGGGTTTTATTGCAAAGCAAAAGTCTCAGTTGGCCAACTCGGTCTATCTCGGTCTATCTCTAGACCTCGAGGGATTCAAGAGAGCGAATTATGTACATCAGTTACATATGTGCAAAATGCATATCAAACAATCAGCTATGACATGTATAACACCCCTCTTCATTGGGTTTCTTTGAACTTGGTGTGATGATGGACATCTCCGACCACTATGACACCTTCAAACATCTAATCTAGTAACAATTTGCAATTTGTGAGTGCGTAGGCATCTTTCGGTTATTGAATAGAACACAGCGCTTCTGTTCTTGGAAGCGAACTACATACAGGGGGAGTTGCATTCCGGACCTTGCTATCTATCAGGTGCTATTCGTGTCCTGGGAGCCGACATGCTCTTAGCGGGCTCAGCAAAGGGGGGACGTTAGAAAAGCATAATTCAAGCCTTTAGCAGTATTATTCTAACATATTCTACCATATAACGAGACTGGCTGGCAGCTGTGAAATGATTAAATGCCCTGCGTTCTGCTTCAAGGCTACATTAAGGAGGGAGCCGGGCATTCTTCCTGGCGCTGCCTACGTTTGTGTTTCACCGAAACTCTTGTTATCCTCTCAGCCCTGTGGCCTTGTCCTTTTCATATACAGACAACAATGTTGCACAGTCGAGCAGTGTAATCGGAAAATATACTGCGAAGCAATAGGAACAGAAAGCAATGAGCAATGGTTAGAAAATAAAATGGCCATTCTTGTTACATCAAAATGGCTGTTCATTGGAAAACTCGAAAACCTATATTCTGTCGTATCTTGCATGAGACGGTTGGCCCACGGCCACCAAAATGCGTTTGCGGTCTCAATTAGATTTCTAGACTGACAGGATCCATCTTGTCCGGCCAACTATCACCCAATTTCCAATACCCCCTTCTTAGGCAAACTCCTTGTAAAGCTGGCCATCTCTCAGCTAAACCTTCATTCTGATTCTGTTGGCTGTCTCCATGATCATCAGTCTGGCTTCAGATCTGGCAGAAGCACGGAAACTGCTCTCCTGAACATCTGTGAAGATCTGCTTTCCAACCTTGACTCCAGCATTCCCTCTGTTCTCATCCTACTTGATCTCTCCTCTGCCTTCGACACGGTCAACCATACCATCCTGCTCAACCGTCTCTGGGATAACTTGGGCATCACCGATCAGGCTCTGGCCTGGCTGACCTCTTTCCTCTCTAATCAACCCTCCCAGGTCCAACTTGGGTCCTTCCTATCATCTGTCTTCATCTCCACGTGTGGTGTTGCCCAGGGGTCTAACCTCTCGCCTTGGCTTTTCAACCAATACCTGGCACCTGGCAACTCTCGCCCGCTGTATTGCCATTTTCTGCTCAAACTTCCAGTGCTACGCAGATGACACTCAACTCATTTTCAGGCTGCCCTCGGCCACCTCCTCCACCTCTCTCATCACTGATTGCCTAACTGCCATCCAAGATTGGTGTGCCGCCAACGATCTTTGTCTTAATGCCAGCAAGACAGAGATCCTCCTCATTGGCACACCATCACCTTCCTTTCCCCTCACTCTCTGGCCAGCCTCCCTTGGCCCTGCTCCTATCCCCACCTGCGAGGCCAAGAACCTTGGTGTCACCTTTGATTCCACACTTTCCTTCTCTGCCCACATCGCTGATGTATCAAAAAAGTCAAACCTCCTACTGCACCTCCTCAGAGGTATTCTTCCTTTCCTCTCATTCCCCCAGAAGCTCACTGGCCCTCATTACGACCCTGGCGGAAAGTAACTGACCTGACCGCCATAGCGTAAATAGCGTTTCCGCCATTGCACGACGGAGTAAAGTGCGGCTAATTCTGACCCATCGGGCACGAGCACTACGCCATGGCGGAAGTGCAAAGTCCGCGATGGCGGAAATGTCCCCAAAACGCCCCTCACCGCCGTCGTACGGCGCCCTAGGTGCAATTCCGCCACCCATCATAGCGGTCACCGTAATGAGCGGTAATCGCAAAATACGGTGACCGTAAATATACGGAAACGGAAGCAAAAACATGGGGCCGGAACGGGAAACAGCACGCCGTACACCTATAAAAGCAGAATCCCAACACAACCATTAAAAATCCTACCCTGAGACACATCCCAACCCGTTAGCCACCCTAGTGAAAACAATCAAAATGGGAAAAGTTGCGAAAAAAGCGTGCGACCGCAAGCGGCAGGTCCACTTCTCCCATGAGGAACTCACCGTGCTCACAGAGACCCTCCAGGAGAATGCTGCCGTCGTCTTCTCGACGCAAATGACCAGGACGGCACTTGCGAACAAGAAGGCCACATGGGCCCTGGTGGCACAGCGGGTAAGTGCGGTGGGGACCGCACCCCGCAACCCACAGCAATGCAGAAAGCGATGGGACGACTTGCGGATACGCGTACGTAGCATACTATCAGCCAACCGTAACATTGCCACAGCTACCGGGGGAGGATCGGAATCACCCATCAAGTTGACCCCCTGGGAAGAAATCTGTGCCTCCACCATTGGAATGGAGAGTATAGAGGGAGTCGGAGGGATGGAGAAAGGAGTGCAGACATCCGAAGAATCAGGTAGGTTGGCCAAATAAAACAATGCTAAATCCACAATGTCCAATCATGTGAAGTACCATGTCTCCACATAGTGCAACAGAAACACATGTCCAGGAGAACGTCCACATACATTGGCCTGATAGCGCACTTTAAAAGTCACATTAAATACATAAATAATTAAAAATCCTAAAAACACCCTCTACACGTGCAGCATGCACACCCTAACTGCAGGCTGCAAAACAACTGCATCCTCAATCCACACAAAAATGAAACCACCTCCAAGGCCCTGACCCAAATCACCCTCAGGTACCACCCCAATGCATGTGATACATTGCCATTCCAATTTCCACAGACCCATAAATAACGCTCGCCCTCCTTTACTCCACCACAGGGTCCGATTCAAACGACGAGCTTCAGAACACCCCTACCAGCACACCTGCAAAGAGGGCCAAGACCAACGGCCAACGACCCTCCACCTCAGCTGCACGGATCAAGACACGGCAGCAGCACAAATCAAGTGGCAGCACACAGGAGGGGACTTCAACAGGCACCCCAGCAGCCAGCATGCCCACAACAGCAGCACCACAGGTCCCCCCAATGGATGCCACATAAGGCACTGCTTCTGGTGGCAGCAGCACCATAGGTGACACTGCATTAATGGCAGCATGCTCCGACACAGAAAACGGTGCTGTCGATGTAGGATCCATCCATGACCTGTCTCAATCCCCCTGTTTGTTTCATCCCGTACACCATGAGGATACCACGCAGGGGCACCCACAAGACGACGACTGGCCATCCCCCACAAGCCCTGTGGCAAGGCAACATGAGGTGATCAGCCCCTCTGTGACACCACCGCAAATGGGCATGGCCCAGCAGAGGCAACAGTCCCTCGACCAGGTGATCGTGCAACAGCAGCAACTGGCCACGCTCCTCAAGGAGCATGCTGATGAATGTGGGGGTACTAAGGCAGCCATAGAAACATCTACTGAGACACTTAGGGCAGAAATGGAGAGAAGTACAGAGACACTAAGGGCACAAATGGAGAGAAGTACAGAGACACTAAGGGCACAAATGGAGAGAAGCACCGAGAGCCTGAGGGTACAAATGGAGAGAAGCACCGAGAGCCTGAGGGGGGAACTGCATGCGACGTCCAAAGACGTATGTGCTGAACTTGCCGCTGTGCGCCGTGTGCTCACTGAGCTATCACAAACCCTTAGGGACATGCATGGACGTGAGCAGGCAGAGACATCATCCGTTGCAAGTTCCGTCCAGGGCAGCCCCCAACGTAGATCTGGGAGGAACCTGCGCTCCACAGGCAGGGGTGCCCCTGATACCCAGAGAGGGGGCTTGCAATAGCGTCTGCCCACTGACAATGAGCATCTTTGGACACTGGTGTTCGGGGGGAGGTAGGAGGGTGGAGGGGGTGTGTTGGGCTTTCTTGGGTGGCGGGTCGATGGGGTGTGTAACATAATTTCACATATGCTATAAACATTTCACAATCATCCAATGAGATGTGTGGACATTGATCTTTGTGTACGAGGCCTTTATAGGCGTACAGTCCATATTGTGCATGTTCCAGACACACACAGTGCCACAAGTCCCGTGTCCATGTATCAGCCACCAGGCGTGAGTGCTAGAAGCATGAATCTATGATATTCTGACGAATTTCATGGGCCTCCTGTGCCTCGCGGACTCCTTGAGGTGCTGCCACATCCCCACCCTCATCATGACCATCTTCAGGTGCTTGCAGTTCTGCGTCAGGGGGCATGGGCACATTTCTACGTACGCACATGTTGTGTAGCATGACACATGCCATGACCATCTTTGCAACCTTCTCATGGCGGTACAGGAGTGCCCCGCCAGACCTGCTGAGGCAGCGGAAACGAGCCTTCAGTAGGCCGAATGCCTGTTCTATGACTACACGGGTACGTGAGTGGGCATGGTTGTAGTCCTCCTCATGCTGGTTCTGTGGGTTCTGGAGTGGTGTAAGGAGCCATCTCTTCAGTGGATACCCGGCATCACCTGTATGTGGACAATAAAGGATGTTTGTGGAATGACATTGCTACGTACGCATCCCCCCCCCCTTCCTGCCAGGTCATTGCCGCATCACATACCCCACATTATCATTCATGAAATGAGACTCACCGAGTAGCCAGGATCTGTTCCCTGTGTGTCGCTCCATGTAGCGTGGTATTGTAGAGTTCCTCAAGACCATAGAATCATGGGTTGATCCAGGAAATCGGGCACAACAATGTGTAATGATCCTGTTGGAGTCACACACCATTTGTACATTAAGAGAATGATATTGTTTTCGGTTGCGGTACTGGACCTCCATGGCATGTGGGACAACCAATTCCACATTGGTGCAGTCGAGGGCACCAATGCAACCCGGTATGCCGGCAAGTGCATGGAATCCCACTTTTGTGTTTGTAATCTCATGCTCCGAGCGTGGTAAAGAGATGTGGTCGTCTGCGTGCTTCAGGAGGGCATCGAGCACTTGAAATAGTGTCCGTGACAACAGTGGCTGTGAAATGCCATGCAACTGTCCGACTGTGTGCTGGTAGGTGCCTGTGGCCAGGAAGTGGAGTACAGACACCCCCTTCAGTAGGGGTGGGATGGCGGTTGGGCTATCAATCATGCTGACAAGGTCAGCGTGTGTCATGTCCACAATGGCGGTTATGGTGTCCCGGTCCAAACGGTAGAGGGTGTGGATCTGCTCATCAGTGAGGTTGAACGGATGAGCTCGGAGGCGTGGGATTGCGGGCTGCCTGCGTGGTGGTAGTGGCTGTGCTGGCCCTGCCTTGCCCTCCTCCTCCTCCTGCGTCTCCTCTGTGCGGCCGGTTGTTGTAGTAGTTGGTGTTCGTCTTCTTCTTGAAGTTGGAGTACTTGCAGTGCTATCAGGTCCCCCAGGGCCAACATCGCTAGTCCTGCCGGTAGCATTTTGGAGTGGGTGTGGTTGTGGGAGAGGGTTGGGTGTGCAATTTATGTGTTTTCAGGCTGTATAGCCTCCACCTGTGGTGATTCATTCCACCTGTGCAAGCTGCTATCCCCTTTGGGCGAGCACGTCCCGCACACAACGCTGCAATTTGACGCATGGCATCTTGCTATTACAATCATGTATTTAATCCCGATGGCAGTGAAATATTGGTTTATATGTTCATTCTGCTATGGTCCCATTGTTTCACATACTATCTTTGCAGTCGCGAACAAACTTGTGAAGGGTCAGTGGAATGTAGTACCCGATTAACGGTGGACCCTCATGCAGCACTGTACCGAGGTTCACCGACGGGCGGGGCGTCCCATTTGTGAGTGAAGCCAGTTGCCATTTTCACACACTGCCGCACTACATGGATGAATTTGTGATTTCAAACGGTCACAGATGCCTTTTCGACGTGATGTTGCAAATGAGGAATTCGAAGGACAGCGCTTTCAGTTTTCAGCTAGCGGCGAGGAGACGCCCACAGGTCTGACTGCAAATATAACGTTCTATTGTTTAATGTCCTTCGGACAGGGGCCATGGCGAGAATGCAATGATTGATATGAATAGTATGGGATGCGCAATAGCGTAGTGGACGATAAGGCAGGACGTTCCCAAATACATGTTACTTCACAACACTGGAATTCCGGGCTGGAGCACAGTGGATTTTGCAGACTGCATTACGCACAGACTCAATGGAAATTTCACATGTTATGTGAGTAAATAATCAGGCGTTTTCATACCGGGATGAGGGAATGATGTATGGATGCATGGACAGATGATTTAATTGAGAGTTTGCCATGTACATGGCTTTTTGGAATCTATCCACTTCCCCTGCGCTATGTGATGCAGAGCTGCCATAGTGGGACCATCGTCTATCTGCCCTTGTTGAACCCTCCCTGTCTCGACGCGCCTTCAAACACTTGTGTCTATGCACGTTACTAATCCCATCTAATGGATTCTGTTTTAACAGACGCATGCACACAAACACTGGTTTGTAATAGTGTTTTCACCTCGATTTATATAGTTATGATTCGCAAGTGATTTTTGGGTGGGAATAATCCTTTTGAGTGGCCTAGCATGCATATGGCTGTAGATTTAGTGTGATCATTGAAGTGAGTAATTCAAATGAGGTTCTGATGCCCATACTATTCTTTTTCATTTCATTTGGGTGACAGGTATCTCCTCCCCTTTTGCCGCTGCCATCTGTATGCCACTCCTGCAGATGGCTTTTACTCCCGACACCTGCTGCTTCGAGTTAATCAGTGGAGCACCATTACGATCTTATGGGACGATCGCCAATGGGCCACATGCCCTTACGCAGTACTAGTGGCTAGGAGCAACATATCGACCTTTCAGCTGGACTAGTGCCTACCTAATGGGACGGCCCTGCGGTTCTAGGCGCTTCCATGTTGCCTTTTTGAACGTGAATGTAGCCCCTGTGTACCATGAAGGAACAGGGCGTCACACAAGAAGAAGCTGGTCATTTATTGCGGATGCAGCCCACAATAATGAAATATATTTTGGAGTTCATGGCCTAATAGCTGTATGGGCTTGGTGATTTTGTTGTGCATTAAATTTTTATTCTGATATTGACCGTGTAGCGTTATTCTTTGCAGGTAATGTAGCATATTCCTATTTGTGGAGCGATGTATTGTGAGAAGATCTGCATTGGGTTCCGGCTTCTGAGTATAGTTGCGTGGTACTGTACTGGCCGCGTTTGCCTACGGAGCCCAGTGAGGTCAGGGATAGGGGCTGCCATTATGACTGTTTTGATGTTGTCATGCTCAGGGGCGGGGGATTAGCTTTTGTGTAACAGATGCCGGTCAGCCAGGTGGATTGGTGGAATGATGTGATTATCAGAATATGGCTGGTCACAGGTGCCTGTGTTTGCGTGCGTTTCTTGGAGGGAGACTGAGGTCATGTCCATTGGAATAGCTTCTGTATTCGTGCCATCTGTGCCCTGCAGCTCCCATTGGCCCCTCTTGAGATGAGCCTGGCTGCTCAGTCACTCTGCCAACTTGTGTGGTACATGCTTATGCTGATGGTTGGTTTGTTTACTGGCAAGAGTACAGGGCTGGTGCAGTCTCCCTCAGGATACTGCTTTGAATGTTGCCTTACACTGGTGTCAAGCGATGGGGGCCTGTTGTTGTTTTGTCTCATATTTCAGTTAATATTGCTGTACTTGAACCTTCACATGCCTGTGCTGCATCAGTACGGCAATGGTGACATGCCAAATATGGATGGCCACTCACAAGGCACTTGGAGCCCCTACATTCATTTGTTCGTTGGCATGCATGGGTGACTTGTACATTTCACTGGTTGCATTGTGTGACTTCATTGCACCTACGAGGAGTTGTGCAATGTGGGCAGGGAGTGTTGTACAGGCACTCAGTAGGGCCATTTACGGTTGGTTCGCGATGCCGTAATTCTCACCATGGCGGAATGGTACTTTCCGCCATGCTTGATGGCGTTAGGTAAATGTCCGCTAGGGTCAGAATTCGCGTACCGTTGCGCCATGGTGGTAATTACGGTTTTGCATGGCGCGCGTGCGCGTACTTGGTGCAGTTAGCGTTGGCGTTCACTACGGTGTCGCTAATGGCATCGTACTTTACGGTGACGGGTCATAATCGCACCGAGCGCTATTCGATGGCGGTATTGCATTTCCGCCATCGTTTTTCGATTTCCGCCAGGGTCGTAATGAGGCCCACTGTCTCCCAAGCTCTGGTTCTCTCTAAGCTGGACTATTGCAACAGCCTCTTTCTTAATCTACCTGCCTCTACTCTCCGCCCTTTACAACTTATCCAGAACAGGACTGCGAGACTTGTCCTTGGCCTCAAGCCCTGGGATCGTATCTCTCCAGCTCTGAAATCTCTCCATTGGCTCCCTGTGGATGCAAGGATTACATTCAAAACCCTCTGCATTGTCCACAAGGCATTCTGGGGCCTGGGTCCAACATACCTTCAGCTATCCCTCCGCAAATACCTCCCATCTCGAGCACACTGCTCCTCTACCTCTAACTCCCTCAGGGTCAGTCGTTTCTCAAAGAAACGAGCTGGGGGTAGATCTCTGTCTTCGGCTGGGGCCTCCCTCTGAAACAGTCTCCCTGCCACTCTAAAACTTGAGGAGAACCATCTCCGGTTCCGGAAGCACCTCAAAACCTTCCTCTTTGCTTCTGCCTTCTCCTCCCCTCTCCCCTGTTAATTCTGCTCTCCCTCGGCACCATGCACCTGGCCACCCTCTGTCCTCGGGGCCCAGGTACCTGCTCATCTTGCCACCCTCATGCACTGCCTCCGGGCCACCCCCTGCACTAGTGTCTGTATCTATACCCATACAGCCCTCCCCTTTTCTTCCTGCACTTTCAGACCTACACGGCCTGCTGCCATAAATGGTGACCCTGCCCGGGCTCCCTGGGATTGCTGCTCGACTTGGGGACAGTTGACTCACATGGGAAACAGACACCCAAGACCGGGGACATCAGCCCCAACCATCCCAGAGTTCTGACTGCACTGCATTACAGGTTTTCTCTCCAGGGAGGGATGGGGACTCTGCTGGGGATCCCTGGTTATACCACTGGAATTGGAGACAGTTTACCCACATTGGAGTCAGGCGCCCTAAGGATGGGGACATCACCCCTGAACATATTGGAGATCTGGCCTCGCTGCGTTACAGGTTTTCTCTTCAGGGAGGGATGGGGACTCTGCCAGGGATCCCTGGGACCACCGCTGGACTTGTGGACAGTCAAACCACATGGGAGGCAGGTGCCCAAGGCCGGGAACATCACCCCCAGCTGTACTAGAGTGGTGGCTGTGCTGCATTACAGCTTGTTCCTTTGGGGAGGGACAGGGACCCCACTGGGTTGCCCCATGACCGCCACTGGTCTGGGGGGCATTCGGCCCTTGTGAAATGCAGACTGCCAAGGCCAGGGGCAGTACTCCCGGATGTCCTAGAACTCTGGATGGACTATGTTACAGCTTCTCTTTCCAGGGAGGGATGGGAACCCTACCAGAGCTCCTTGGGACCTTCACTGGGATTCGGGACAGTCAACCCACTTGGTAGACATGCACCCAAGGCCATGGGGGCGCACCAACGGCAGTCCTGGAGCTCTGACTGGGCTGCATTACAGGTTTTCAATCCAGGGAGGGATGGTGACCCATCCAGGGCTCCCTGGGACTGCTACTGGAATTGGGAATGGTTGACCCACATTGGAGAAAGGTGTCCAAGGACGGGGACATCAACTCCAAACATCCTGGAGATCTGGCCTGGCTCCATTACAGGTTTTTTCTCCAGGAAGGGATGGGGACTCTGCCAGGGATCCCTGGCACCACCGCTTGACTTGTGGACAGTCAACCCATATGGGAGGCAGGTGCCCAAGGCCGCGAACATCACCCCCAGCTGTTTTAGAGTGGGGGCCGTGCCGCATTACAGCTTCTTCCTTTGGGGAGGGATGGGGACCCTGCTGGGTTGCACCATGAGCGCCCCTGGTCTGGGGAGCATTTGACCCACGTGCAACGCAGTTAGCCAAGGCCGGGGGCAGCACTCCCAGATATCCTAGAGCTCTGTCTGGGCTGAGTTACATATTCTCCCTGCAGGGAGGGATGGGAACCCTGTTGGCACTCCTTGGGACTGCCACAGGTCTTGGGCTGAGTAGAGCCACGTGGCTGGGCTGAAATCGTCCCTGGAGAATGGGGGCCGGTTTCTGCCCATGCATGGGCCGGTTTGGAAAAAAAAAAGTGGGAAAAAAATCTAAAAAACTATTTTCAATGTTTTTTTTCTTTTTTTCCAAAAAGCTTTTTATCCTTCTTAGGTCGATAAATGAGTACCAACACAGGTTGGGTGATATTGTATGCATATTTCTTCTATAAAAGAGTTTAAGCGTAAGTGCTATACAATAACATATTATCATTTGGCCTTGGACGTCTGCTTGTATTTACAGTAATTTAGTGTACTTAGGAACAATGCTATTTGATGCCACTTCCTGTTTTGTCAAGGGGTGAAAGGTCGTGTTTCATCGCTTCCGGTATGCCACTTTGGGGTGGGGTCAAATGACATCACTTCCGGTGATGTCATTAGAGGTCAAGGGTCGTGAGGCGAGGGGTGTGCCACTTTTTTGAGGTGAGGTGTGGGCCACTTTCTTTTGGATGACCGGGCCTATTTCTTGTCACAGTCCGACCCTGGCCACATGGGAGACAGGCACCCAAGGCCTGGGGCAGCACCCAGAGCTGTCTTGTAGCTATGGCTGTGCCACGTTACAGCTTTTACATTCAGGGAGGTATGGTGACCCTGCCAGGGCTACCTGGGACTGCTGCTGGACTTGGGGATGGGCAATGCCATGGGAGACAGGCATCCAAGGCCGCTGGCAGCAACCCCAGGCCATCCTGGAGCTCTGGACATGCCACGTTACAGCTTTTCCCTCCAGGGAGGGATAGGAACTCTGCCGGAGCTCCCTCGGACCACCGCTGCGCTTTAGGACAGTCAACCCACGTGGGAGACAGGCACCCAAGGCCGGGGGCAGCACCAACATCTGTTCTGGAGCTCTGACTGTGCCGTGTTAAATCTTTTCCATCCAGGTAAGGATGGTGACCCTGCCAGGTCTCCCTGGGACTGACACTGGACTTGGGGACAGTCGACCCACATGGGAGACAGGTGCCTAAGGCCAGGGGCAGCACCCCCAGCAGTCCTGGATCTCTTATTGGGTTGTGTTTCAGGTTTTCCCTCCGGGAGGGCTGTGGACCTTGCCGGTACTCCCTGGAACCACTGCTGGGCTTGCGGACGGTTTACCCACATGAGAGACAGGTGTCCAAGGCCAGGGGCAGCACCCCAGGTTTTTTGGAGCTCTGGTCATGCCAGTTTACCGCATTTCCCTCCGGGGAGAGATGGTGACGCTGCTGGGGCTCCCTGGGTTGCCGCTGAACTTGGGGACGGTCAACCCACATGCGAGGCAGTTTCCCAAGGCTGGGGACATTACCTCTAGCTTCCCTACAGCTCTGGCTGAGCTGCAATACAGCTTTTCCCTACATGGAGGGATGCAGACCCTGCAGGGGCTCCCTGGGGCCAACACTGAACTTGTGGATGGTTGACCCACATTTTAGACAGGTGCCCAATGCCGGGGGCAGGACCCCTGGCCGACCTGGAGCTCTGGCTGGGCTGTGTTACAGCTTTTTCCACCAGGAAGGGATGGGGACAATGCCGGTGCTACCTGGGACCATGGCTTGAGTTGTGGATGGTTGATCCACATTGGTGACGGGTGCCCAATGCTGTCAGCAGCACCCCTGGCTGTCTGGGACCTCTGGGGGTCCGCATTAAAGCTTTTCCCTTTGGAAATGGATGGTGACCCTGCCAGGGCTCCCTAGGACTGCGGCTCAACTTGTGGACTGTCACCCCACATTGGAGACAGGCACCCAAGGTTGGGGGTAGCACCCCTGGCTGTCCCGCAGCACTGGCTGAACTATGTTACATCTAATCCCTCCAGTGAGGGATGTGACTCTGCAGGGATCTCTGGGTTTGCTGCATGGCTTGGGGATGAACGACCCACATGGGAAACAGACCTCATCACCAGGGACATCAATCCCGATCATTGTGGAGCTTTGGCTGTGCTGTGTTACAGCTTTTCCCTCCAAGGAGGGATGGAGACCCTGCTGGGGCTCTGTGGGACCACGGCTGGTCTTGTCAATGGTCGACACACATTGTAGACAGGTGCCTAAGGCTGGTGTCAGCACCCCAGCCATCCTGGAGGTGAGTGCACCCACACATTTTAGATACCATTTTTGTGGCAACACCTGTGGGAACATTGGGAAGGTAGGACATGTGTTGTTGCCAGCGTGTTTCGCGGGATCCTGGTGGCAAATGTCTGAAAGTTGCAATTTTTTTCCCTACATTTTGGATATTGCCAGGCGTTGTGGGTAATACATTGTAGGGTGATTTGTGCAAGTCAGACCTCTTTGGATTCCCACGGGTGTCTTCTTGTCAGAAATACATGGGATTCCCTGTTTTCCTACGTGGCTGCGACAAACCAGGACTAAATCCGTGGGGTGTCCACAAGATCAAATACAGTAAAAATTTGGTCTTCCCAGGCTCTTTGGCACAGCAGTGGTTTAGCCTTTTCTCTTTGCACCCAGGTAAGTGCACCCACATATTTGAGATACCATTTTTGTTGGGACAACTGTAGGAACGTGGGAAGGTAGGACATTGTTTTGTTGGAAGGGCGTAGTTATATGACATGTGTTGTTGCTAGCGTGTTTCAATGGTATCCTGATAGTAAATGTCTGAAAATAGTGTTTTTCCACCTACATTTTGAAATTTCACGGCCTTGTGGGTAGTAAATTCTAGGGCAGTTAGCGCAAGTCAGACCTCTTTGGATTCCCACAGGTGTCTTCTTTTCAGAAATGCATTGGGTTCCCTTTTTTCCTTTGTGGCTGCGACACCCCAGGCCCAAATCTGTGGGTTGTCCACAAGCCCAAATGCAGTGAAAATGTGGTGTTCCAAGTGCCTTTGGTGTACCAGTGGTTTAGCCTTTTCCTTTTGCGCCCAGGTGAGTGCACCCACAAATGTGAGGTACCATTTTCATCATGACAACTGTGAGAACGTGGGAAGGTAGAACATGTCTTGTTGGCTGTGTGTTTCAGTGGTTTCCTTGTGGTAAATGTCTTAAAATTGTGTTTTTCCCTTCATTTTGGACCTGCTGGGACTTGTGGGTAATACATTCAATGGCGATTTGCGTACATCAGACCTCCTTGGATTCCCATGGGTGTCTTCTTTTAAGAAATGCATAGGTTTCCATGTTTTCACTGGTGGCTGCGACACCCAAGACCCAACTCTGTGGGTTGTCCACAAGACCAAATGCAGTAAAAATGTGGTCTTCCAATGCCCTTTGGTGTAACAGTGGTTTAGCCTTTTCCCTTTGCGGCCAGCTAAGTGCACCCACTCATGTGAGGTACCGTTTTGTTTGAACACCTGTGGAAACATGGGAAGGTAGTACATGTGTTGTTGCTGGCATGTTTTGGTAGTTTTCTGGTGGTAAATGTCTGAAAATTGTGTTTTTTTACCTACAGTTTGAAATTTGCTGGGCCTTTTGCGTAATACATTTTAAGGCAATTCACGTAAGTAAGATGTCTTTGGATTGCCACAGGTGTCTTCCTTTCAGAAAGGCATGGGGTTTCTTATTTTACTTAGTGGCTGTTACACCCCAGGCCCAAATCTGGCGGTTGTCAACAAGACCAAATACAGTTAAAAATGTGCTCTTCCCATGCCCTTTAGTATACCAGTGGTTTAGCCTTTTCCCTCTGCGCCCAGGTAAGTGCACCCACACATGTGAGGTACCATTTTCATCAGGATACCTGTGGGAAGATGGCCAGGTATACCATGTGTTGTTGCCGATGTGTTTTGTTGTTTTCCTGGTGGCAAATGTCTGAACATTGTGTTTTTTCCCTTCATTTTGGCCTTGTGGATAATAAATTCTAGGGCGATTAGCAGAGGTCACACCTATTTGGATTCACACGGCTGTCTTCTTTTCAGAAATGCATGGGGTTCCCTGTTTTCCTTGGTGGCTGCAACACCACAGGCCCAAATCTGTGGGTTGTCCACAAGACCAAATACAGTAAAAATGTGGTCTTCTGATGCCCTTTGGTGTACCAGTGGTTTAGCCTTTTTCATTTGCGCCCAGGTAAGTACACCCACTCATGTGAGGTACCGTTTCGTTGGGACACCTGTGGAAATGTGGAAAGGTAGGACATATGGTGTTGCCAGCATGTTTTGGTAGTTTTCTGGTGGCAAATGTCAGAAAATAGTGTTTTTTTCCCCACATTTTGGAATTTTCTGGGCCTTTAGGGTATTACATTTTAAGGCAATTCGTGTAAGTAAGATGTCTTTGGATTGCCACAGGTGCCTTCTTTTCAGAAAGGCATGGGGTTCCCTGTTTTCCTTGGTGGCTGCGACACCCCAGGCCCAAATTTTTGGGTTGTCCACAAGACCAAATAGAGTAAAAATGTGGTCTTCCGATGCCCTTTGGTGTACCAGTGGTTTAGCCTTTTCCCTTTGCGCCCAGGTAAGTGCACCCACTCATGTGAGGTACCGTTTAGTTGGGACACCTGTGGAAATGTGGGAAGGTAGGACATGTGTTGTGTCCGACATGTTTTGGTAGTTTCCTGGTGGCAAATGTCTGAAAATTGTGTTTTTTTTCCTACAATTGGAATTTGCTGGGCTTTTTGGGTAATACATTTTAAGGCAATTCGCGTAACTAAGATGTCTTTGGATTGCCACAGGTGTCTTCTTTTCAGAAAGGCATGGGGTTTCCTGTTTTACTTGGTGTCTGTGACACCCCAGGCCCAAATCTGCGGGTTGTCCACAAGACCAACTACAGTTAAAATGTGCTCTTCCCATGCCCTTTAATGTACCAGTGGTTTAGCATTTTCCCTCTGCGCCCGGGTAAGTGCACCCACACATGTAAGGTACCATTTTCATCAGGATACTTGTGGGAAGGTGGCCAGGTATACCATGTGTTGTTGCTAATATATTAAGTTGTTTTCTTGGTGACAAATGTCTGAACATTGTGTTTTTTCCCTTAATTTTGGCCTTGTGGATAATAAATTCTAGGGCGATTAGCAGAGGTCACACCTATTTGGATTCCCACGGTGTCTTCTTTTCAGAAAGGCATGGGGTTCCCTGTTTTCCTTGGTGGCTGCGAAACCCCAGGCCCAAATCTGTGGGTTGTCCACAAGACCAAATGGAGTAAATATGTGGTCTTCCCATGCCCTTTGGTGTACCAGTGGTTTAGCCTTTTCTCTTTGCACCCAGGTAAGTGCACCCACACATGTGATGTACTGTTCTTATCAGGACACCTGTGGGAATGTGAGAACATAGGACATGTGTTGTTGCCGGCATATTTCGGTAGTTTCCTGGTGGCAAAAGTCGGAAAAGTTTCGTTTTTTTCCTACATTTTGGAATTTACTGGGCCTTTTGGGTAATACATTTTAAGGCAATTTGTGTAAGTAAGATATCTTTGGATTGCCACGGGTGTCTTCTTTTCAGAAAGGCATGGGGTTTCTTATTTTACTTGGTGGCTGTGACACCCCAGGCCCAAATCTGCAGGTTGTCCACAAGGCCAAATACAGTGAAGATGTGCTCTACCTATGCCCTTTAGTGTACCAGTGGTTTAGCCTTTTCCCTCTGCACCCAGGTATCTGCACCCACACATGTGAGGTACCATTTTCATCAGGTTACCTGTGGGAAGGTGGCCAGGTATACCATGTATTGTTGGCGATGTGTTTTGTTGTTTTCCTGGTGGCAAATGTCTGAACATTGTGTTTTTCCCCTTAATTTTGGCCTTGTGGATAATAAATTCTAGGGCGATTAGCAGAGGTCACACCTATTTGGATTCCCACGTTGTCTTCTTTCCAGAAATGCATGGGGTTCCCTGTTTTCCTTGGTGGCTGCGACACCCCAGGCCCAAATCTGTGGGTTGTCCACAAGACCAAATAGCGTAAATATGTGGTCTTCTCATGCCCTTTGTTGTACCAGAGGTTTAGCCTTTTCCCTTTGCACCCAGGTAAGTGCACCCACACATGAGAGATACTGTTTTTAAAAGGACACCTGTGGGAATATGGGAACGTAGGACATGTGTTGTTGCCGGCATATTTTGCTAGTTTCCTGGTGGCAAATGTCAGAACATTTTGTTTTTTTCCCTATATTTTGGAATTTGCCATGACTTGTAGGAAAGAAAATCTAGGGCGATTCACGCAAGTCAGACCTATATGTATCACCATGGGTGTCTTCTTTTCAGAAATGCAGGGGGTTCTCTGTTTTACTTGGTGGCTGTGCCACCACATGCCCAAATTTGGGGGTTGTCCACAAGATCAAATATAGTAAAATGTTGTCTTCCAAGGCCCTTTGGTGTATCAGTGGTTTAGCCTTTTCCCTTTGCGCCCAGCTATGTGCACCCACACATGTGAGGAACTGTTTTATCGGGACACCTGTGGAAATGTGGCAAGGTAAGACATGTGTTGCCAGCATGTTTTGGCAAATATCTGAAATTTGTGTTTTTCCCTACATTTTGGAATTTGCTGGGCCTTTTGGGTAACAATCTTGGGGCGATTCACACAAGCAAGACGTCTTTGGATTACCACAGGTGTCTTCTTTTCAAGTAACCATTTGGGTTCCCTTTTTTCTTTGGTTTCTGGGACACCCCATGCTCAAATCTGTGCGTTGTCCACAAGACCAAATTCAATAACAATGTTGTCTATCCAGGCCCTTCGCTGTACCAGTGGTTTAGCCTTTTCCCTTTGCACCCAGGTAAGTGTACCCACACATGTGAGGTACTATTTTTATCGGGACACCTGTGGAAATGTGGGGAGGTAGGACATTTTTTGTTTTCTCTTGGTTTTGATAATGTTTCCATATATTTCCTACTGCACTTTGTTACTTTCTTTTCCCAAATTTGACATACATTTAGTTGCTTCTTTAGCCACGGTACTCTTTTGTAACCTGCGCAAGTCACCTATCCTTCAAACGGTCTGCCTGTGCTCTTTCAAAAAATGTTTCTTGCCATTCTTCACCAAATTCATTTTCCTTATTTTTAAATGCTAAGTACGTCTGTTTAGGCCATCTGCATAAAAATCCTGTGAGCCATGGCTCAGTTTTTGGGTCAAGGTATTGGTTGCTTGGTGAAACATTACGAAAAATGTGTGATTTCCTGACTTGAAGATGCGGGGGAATGTAGCAGAGCATTGCTTTACTCTATATTCACAGACGCCATTACCTTACAAGTCCAGAAATGACCACCACATACTTTTTTTACTGTCACTTTTCCAATTTCTTCCCAAACTATGGGAATGTTAGGTACATATTTGTTGCCTGAACTTGGAATTTGTTCTACTTTTCAAAAATGTGTGCCGATCTGTGTTCTCATTGAGCTTTTCTACCCTCCTCTTGCGTTCCGTCCAATCATGTCCAATTAAAAAAAAAGGGAAAAATCACCTACCTGTCACAAAACTGATAGTAAACTGATAGTAAACTGATAGTAAGCTTATGAAAAATATCTTTTTTTTCCACTCATGTTCTCGAAAACTTGGAAAATGGCAAATTCAGATCTGCAAACCATTTGTTCCTAGCTCTTGTATGAAGAAAAACACAGGCTTCTTTGTATGTCATTTTACTGGTATTTTCAGAAAAAACACAACATTTGGTCACTTTTTTGTTATTTTCTCAGACCACCCTACAGCAAACTAGGAATTCCTAGTGGATTCATGACTGCCTACATGTGGGAAGAAAAGGGTACACATTTGGCCAGGAAATCACTTGTAATAAAAATCTTACAAGATATTGAATGCAACATACTGAAATGTCTCAAAAAGTTCTCAGCACTGGGAGTGAAAACCCTCAGTAGTTGAGGTGTTAATGAACGGATTTTTCGTTTGAAACAAATGAAAATATGAACTAAGGAAAATCTTATTACTCAAGTAAGGGGAAAAGACTTTTCATAATATCCCTGTGATTCATGGACTCATGAAGAATTCTGTCCCAATGATCGAATCTGGGACTGGGAAAAAGGTGGACCTACTAAGAATGTGGAGAAGGCAGAATTAGGAGAGGAACAGAAACCTGTACCGGGAGGTCAGGTCTTTAGGGGAATGGTATGTGAAGAATCCTATGCATCCCTCACTGAACCCCTGACTAAAGTCTCCTCCCAGATACACCCCCCCCCCAGGGGAAGGCAGATGCCTCCTGATTCCAACCCTGGAGGTGGTGTACTGCAGGAGGATCACCTGGGAGGAGACAGGGCCCACGGTGGTGAGGAGATTCTGTGGGATGAGGCATGGTATTTTTCCTCCGACAGGAAGATTCTTCTCAATGTACCTAAAGTGGTCATGGTGCTTGTTGCCATTTTAATGTCTCTAAACCTTATATAAGATCTAGGGTTGTGTAGTCTAAGGTTATAAAAGCAGAGCAAACTATACCAGAAGAAAGATCATTTTTTTTATTTCACAAACTAAATATCTTCCTTAATCCCAATGGTACTATGTAAAATAGTATGAAAGTGTTGTCTTCACTAAACCATCTTCCTCTGTAATAGCTAATGAGCATAGCCCCTCTATTAAAAACCTTAAGGGAATTACATATATCCTTACACATAATTTAAAAGTGGAAACAACTTACTTTGTTATAAGAGACTACAAGTCCTAGAATCCTAGATGTACTGAGATGAGGAAGAGGACAGAAGAGGCTTGCAGATGTAGCAGTCTGGCAATTAAGCCAAGTATCCATTGCAGTAGTCAGGCAAATAAGGCTAAAATCCCACACCTGAAGACACTTGTTGAACCTGTGAGGCATAAGGAGAGGAAAGGAAGAGTAGAAGGAGCTGTAATGAGAGCTGGAAGCCTGGCTGTAGCAGTAGTAGCAGAGAGGCTCGCAAATCACGAGAAAGTGGAAGAACAGAAGGGACGCTGGAACATGGAGACAGCGTATATCACCTTCAAGTTTTGAGAGACTCCAGTTATCCCAAAATATGAAGTGCAGAGGCTCTGCAGCAGAAGACATGCAAGAGACAACATTTTCCATATTGAGCCTAATCGCTGTGATTGCAGAGCTGTGGAAGTGCAGGAGACTAAGGAGAGAAGCAAGCACCAAGCTGAGGGCCGCAAGAGCAAAAGGAACTCCCAATTTATGTGGCTGGACCGAAGAGACTGGTGCATGAGAATGGTGTGGGTTCTCAGCGAGCCAGAGCAACAAAGGTAGTAGAAGAAGCCAGTGAAGCAGTGAATCCACATAAACCAGTGTCTATGAAGCTGTTGAGTGAAGCACACCATTCTAGTACACTGCACAAGCTGTGCCTGTAACTGTAGCCAGCTCCTAAATGACTTGTGTATTATTCTATGCGAGTGAAAGCTATTAGTTGAATTGCAAAGTCTGATGAACAATGGAAATGTAGCGCTCGCGTAGCAAATTAAATATTTACACTTGCATTATAAGCTAAATCCATTGAACATCATTATTGAACTATTTAAAGACTGTTACTGTATAAAGGAGTGGTTGTGTGTCCCTCACTAAGAAGATGACACACTTGTCTACACCATTACCATATACCTAACCTTATTAATATACAATTTACAAATTGTAAAGATGGTAAACTACATCAAAAGAGGTTGTGTCTGCCTATTTGTAATTCCCCAAAGAAGTCAGAACTTTATCCTATGCTATTATGGGGGGAATACAATTCTCTTGTTATCTTTAAATCGTGAAATCTATTTTAAAAAGCAGTTGCATGTGCCCACTTGTGTTTTCATTTGAAAGACTGAATATGACACTGTATATAGAAGTGACATTTGTTTCATTTCTACGAAGTGAAGAGTCAAACTATTGAATAGAAGAACAAGCATTACCCAAGTCAAGAGTCAATACATATACATTTTACTAGGCAAGAGGAAAAGGGTCTTTAGGAAAGTAAATATTGGTGTAACATGTACAGTGGCCATGGCCAAAGACTTTGGCTAATGGGCTCCAATGAAACGTATTGGTGTAGCATGTACAGTGGCCACGGCCAAAGGCCATATCTAGTGGGCCCTAACAAAATTATAGTATAACAAAACCCTTGCAATTCAGTGAAAGCACTTTAGTTAAGAGAGAATTAAGTTGATCAGATTTAACGCAACAAAACTCTGTTGAGAAGGTAAATTAAATAAAATGTGTAATGGGGGCATAACATATAAATATCATTATTATTATTATTAGGATATTTATTGAGCGTGGACCGAGCTTCAGCTTTACAATCATAAGGGAAGAACACAGTGAGGGAAGCAGAGAAAAAAGGAGCGGGGAGCTAAGAGAAGAGGGTGAGAGTGGACAATTGGCAGCAAGGGATCTACACGTGACGGGGTGGAGGACAGTGGGGTGCAGATCATATGTGAAATACGTAAAAAGTCAGGAATCAGGGTTGGCACAGGCGTGGAGTGCTAAAATACGCCTATTGAGACATTATGTGCTGGAAGGACAAGGAAACTACAGTTCCCAGCATCCTTTGTGTTATTTTGTAGTTTGGCCCGTGCGCGCCTTGCCAGATGTAGTGGATCAAGAATCAAGGCAGCTTAAAGGCAGGCAACGGCGGTGGGCAGGTGTGGCTTATTGTTGATTTGAAGCAGGAGGCAGGCGGCCGCGTTCGGCAACAGGAGGAAGGCGTCCGCGTGCGACGAAACGAGATGCAGGGGAGAAACGCTTGATCGCACGTGTTCACGGTGCGGTAGGAGCAGGAGGGGCGCTGAGTAGCCGGCAGAGACAACGCTTGCTGTTCTTCGTCTGGGAAGTCCCACGGGGCTCCCCAGACACAAGATAAGTACTCGTGGGGGCAATATATTTCGGAACTACTTGGAATGATTTACCGCTGTTTCAATATTTGTCTGGGAAGTCCCGCGGGCTCCCCAGACCTGAGATAAGTAACGCCCTCATCTCTTTGAATTCAATCAGTGGGAAAAAACCAAAGTGTGTTTGTTACTCGTATGTTACAAGAACTTTGCCAATCTTGTGTTGGGTTAATGCAGGAAGTACTGCATATGGACAACGACATTTCACTAGTGGCAGGAACTAAAGGAAATGCATTAATGTTGTATGTTGCTAACGCTGCCCGAAGGGCCATGTGTATTGTCTAATCATTTTGGAAAGCTTTCCCTTATGTGTGGTCATATTGCTTGCTTATGTGTTGTAAGAGCATGATATGTCAGAGCAGGATTCAGTACACGTACTAAGGTGTGCTATTCAGGAATCAGGTACATGTTAATAGTGCAGGTGATATTTCTGTTCATTCTATGTAAGATAGAATAGGGTTTTTCCTGGTGTTTCCCCAGTCGCATCCACATTAGGAGTTTCCTCACCCTCTTTCCGGTGTTCCTAACTTCCCCTCCCTATCCACAACCTCTCCCTAACCCCTCTTCCCCCCATTGGCTGCCACGTGGCGACCTGTTTCCTAAATCAGGCGCCTGTGCCAACCACGGTGGGAGGGTCGAGTTCATTCGGCTTCCGTAGTTCGGGGGAGAGTGTCGATCTCTCTTCCTTCCAGTTAGTGTGATTGTGACATAAAAGGATGAATATGAGTATTCCTCGATACACATGCAGTCTCTGTAAATCATTATTTCATCAACAGAAAAGTCATAACCAAAACAATGTATTAGAAGATTACATAATATAAACATTACTTAGAAAGAATGTTTCAAATCAAAGTATTAATACTTGAGGTACAAAAATAGCAATTAAAAACATAAGAATGAGCTGAAAGAATGATTTTGGAGACATAGACAAGTATGAAGTAACATTTAAATATTGCCTAAGTGAAGAAAAACATGACATATTCTACTCAATCATTGTGAATAACAACAGAAATATCTGCATTTTCATTAATTTCAAGAAAGACCAAGATCTGTAATGTGTATATCCAGAAGGTTTCACCTTATGTCTGTCTTCTGAATTGATCATGACATCTGGGATGTAACTGTAATACTAAACTGTAATACTAAAATATCTAAATTGGTTAATATTAGATATATTTAACATAACATTATTCACAGCATTTGATTTCAAATGACTGTTGTGCAATGTATGCCCAATCAAGCTTTTTAGTCTTCTGTATTACTGTCCTATGTATAAACATCATGGTGCCTAAACCACATATTCACTGTTTAACAGGCTATAAATAGGTGTGCGTGAAAAGGTATTCATTTTCACCATATCGTCACATTATGAGCAACTTAAACAAGGAAATTATCAAATTTTCTTAATCTTCAAAAATATGTTTGCCTCTGTCAGAAGTAAAAGAGAGTGGTGGTGTCAGGTTGGACGGATGGAGCAGGGCAGGGGTTGAGGGGAGCTCCCTATTTGGTGAAGTTTACAGCTGGGCTGGTTGTGATTGTGAGGGACATCATGTTCTAGTGCAGCAAGTTGAGTATGTAGAGTCAAAGCATGAGGAGCAACAGTGGGGTATGGGACTGCGAGACTGAGTGCAGGCAAGGAGTAGAGGGATCAACATGTTGAGTAGGCAGAGTAGACAGAGATACAGTAAGCCAGGTACTGATGAACATGACCATTGATAGATGTGTAGACTAGGAGAAGGAGCATCACAAGAGAATAGTAGGGTGACCAGACGTCCTGGTTTTCCCGGGACAGTCTGGGAAAATCACCCTCTGTCCTGGGATTTTTTTCATTTTCCAAACCCCATTCAGCTGGCTATGGTCCTGGTTTTTGGCCGGACCCTATTTGGAATTCCCGAAATCGGGTCCCGGCACAACTTTTCCTGCACATAAATGGGGGTGTGAATTCTTTTCACGTCCCCATTTCCTCCCCCTTGCCCTGCTCGCGCTCTCCTCCAATGAGAGGAGTGCACCTGTGAGTCCACCGCCCTGCCTGCCCCCACAGCAGACCAGCGACATAGAAGTAGGACTACAGTTTTAATTTAGTCCTACGTCTATGTCTATGGTCCATCCCGTTTTATTATTTTTTCAAATCTGGTCACCCTACAAGAGAGTGGTTGCCTATGGAGATCCGACCAGCATGGTATCAGTAAGTAGAGCTGGGGGAGGATCTGGGTAGGTAGTTGAGAGTGTGGAAGGTAATGATGAGGACTTTGGAAGACCAAAGGTGTAGAGGAGAAGGCCAAGAAGAAGTCACAAGAAGCAGTCAAGTCTGCTCAGCATAGAGGGGGAGAATAACATTTTTGCAATGTAGTGAACATTTTAAAAATGTTGAGATGGTTAATACGAGCAGCAGAGGGAGGAGAAGTGATGAATTGTTGCAGTTAGAGGTCACTATCAAAGAGGACTCAAAGGTTGTACGCTTTGGGAAATGGAGTAATAAGTTCAGAAAGGAGGATGATAGCAGAGGGAAGGGTAGGAATGGTGTTGGAAGAAGGAGGAAAGCATTCAGTGGGAGGCAGCAAAGAGCCATCCAGTGGTGGATTGCAGAGGAACTGTTGATAATCCATTCTGAGATGGCTGGGAAGAAGGGGGAAAAGAGAAAATAAGCTGTAGTGCCATGACAAAAGAGATGGTAATGAAAGACAAAGGGCAAGATCACTCTTCCTATTACAGAGGTTTAGAGGGTGAAGAGTAGAAATTCAAGGACTGAAACATGGGGGGTGCTGACAGGGAGAGGAATGTGGCCAAAGGTGTGAGAGTTCCAGAAGTTCTTAAAGGAGCACATTTGCACGTAACAGGCAAACCAGGTTGGAGCAGATTTGCAAAACCCATGATCCTGAAGAGGGAGGAGAGCTCCACAGTTTGAAAGTGACAGTGAGGTCCACGAGGACGAGCGCAGAAGAGAGTTTGCAGTGAGTATCAGAAAGAAAGTTGGAGGCATGCATGTATGCTGTGTTTGTGGAGTGTTTACTATGGCATTCAGATTCAACTGGAACTCCAAGGCCATTATCCTCAAGGTGCTTCAGTTGATGACCATGCGTTTAAAAACCTTGGAAAATGGAGTAGGAGGTAAAATAGGCAATAGTTCACCACAACCTTTGGCTCAGCAGAGGTGTTGTAAAAAGGAGGTGGGACAGTTGCAGATTATATGGGGGCAGGGAAGAGTCCAGCAAAGGGAGAGTGTACAACGCTCTAAGAGATGAGCGCAGATGTTTGACAGTTTAAAGAGCATACTGTTCTTTAGAAGTACATGAAGGGTTGGCGTTGCAAAGGATGGGTGTTAATAATGTTGGAGAGGCAGAAGAACAGTAGATGAGAGTAGAAAAGTTAGAAGAGAGTGGTGGTTGACAAAGAGTGTTATGAACATTGGAGCTTTTAGAGGAAACATAGTGTGCAAAGTCATTTGCAGAGAAAAGGAGGACATGGATATTGGCTCAGAAGATGTGATCAAAACTTGGAGAGTAGATTCAAGTTTGTAGTTGGGATTTCAAATAAAGGCGATAAGGTTTGTAGAGAAGAGGGATTTGGTAGAAGCACGTGAATAAGAGAGAACAGCAAGGAATTTGTATTGGCTAGGAGAAGAGTTGGGTCAAGGATTTGCACCAGCATTGTAGGGAAATATTTATATTTGATTTGAGGGTCTGTATCTCAGAGGTGATCCAGATCTGAAGATGGCGGTGGGCAGGTGTAAATGTGTGAGGAGACTAGTGCTGGTCAAAAGGAGTTATAAGTGCATAGTGAAAGTCATATAACACACAAGCAATGGAAGAGGCATGAAAAGTGGAGAGAGACAGTAAAGTGACCCTGACATCATCAAGGTAAGGGGCAAAAGAGTCCTGCTTGAAATTCCTTTTGGTACTTGAAGGGGGATGTAGGGGCAAGAGGGTGGTACACCTGAGATGTTAAATGGAACCAGGAGGACAAGAGAGTTACTAGCAAAGTGGGTAGGCTCGTTGTGGAGGGAGTAGAGTGACTGGCCAGTTAGAAGGGAGTCAAGTTGTTGGCAGCTGTACCTAAATTGTAGGTGCAGACGAATTTGGAAGTTTAAATTCCCCCAATGTGACAATGGGGTTGTCAGTGAGAGGTGACTCAAAGAGTAGGTGAAGAGCTGGGAAGAAGGAGATGAGAGGGCCACTGGGCCGATAGAGAGCCAACACAGTCAGAGGAGTAGGAGGGAGGAGATGAATAGTGGCATGTTCAATAGAGGAGGAATTAATGAAGAGGAGGCAGAAGGGAGGTGGTAAAGGCCTTATTGATAAGGAACCCCCCCTGCATCACCATTCCCAAGAGGTCTGGTAGAGTGGAAGATGGTAGTAGAATCAGTGTGCAGAGATGCTAGTGTAACCAAGTCATGAGGGGAGACCCAGGATTCTATGATAGCAAAAAGTGAGAGTGTTGAGAGTCGAAGTGGTCAGCACCATAGGTAGACTTGCTGCAGAGGAATTTTGTCTTACAGAGGCCAAACAAAAGAATGAAAAGAGATGGAGCAGAGAAGCAGGTACTCTATGGTAGGTGAGATGGATCTATCGGGTTGGAGATCATGGGGGAATGGGAGCATCAGGTTTGAAAGATGTGGGTGATCTCACCTATCCTCCCACTCTGTTGGAATAACATATCACTGATAAACAGACTCAAAACGAAGGATCGACTGCAAAGGATTCCAGAAAGAATCTCCAAACAATACATGTACCATAGAGAAGACTGACAAGGAACCACCCTTCAATTATAAATGGAACTACATCTGGCACCTCCATCCACTCAGGCTTGCATTTTATTCTATTTGAAGTTCGGGGATGTAAGAGAAGATTGCGAATGTAAGAGAAGATCGCTTGGCCTTTCAGTCCTACACATCTTTAACCACTACCTGTTTGTCTTTTGTATCTGTGAAAAGTGGTATGCTGCTTGAACATTTTAGACCTCTGAAGTGCTATTATCTTTAGATGTTGAAGAGACTTTCAGTGCAGAGGACCTGAACATATTGCCTGAATGGATGAATGTAACAACACCTTGATGCAGGCTAGATTTACTATGAAGAAAACTTAGAGAAACAGAGCCCTTTCAATTATTTCCTTATTGAAACATGCTTGGTTTGTGAACCTTGTAAAGTGGATGTCCTGCAATCGCTCACACATGCTGGTAATTAGAGGTTTTCACCAGTTGGTTTGAGAGTGGGTGACATCAGTTTATTTTTACCTGCCTTTCTGACTGCAGGATGCCTTCTCTTGCTTTACATATTATGGTCCAGATTAAACTGGGGGAAGTCATCGGCGAGTCTAACCGAGAAGTTACGCTCTCCCCTGACTTCCCCCAGTTTATTCTGAACCCTAATATGTAGAGAAAGCACACAGTGCAATTGAGCTGGGGTATGATCTCGATTCAAGACTGAACCATGAGCAGAATATCATCCAGAGAAATCAGCATCCAGAGGCCTATTGCTCTTAGAAACACTGCCACAAGGAGAGGGAGAGTTGTAAAGAACCAGGGGGCATACACCAGTCAGAAAATGCAGGGAAGAGAACTGGTGTCGCCCACTCCCAAAATAACTTGAGAAACGTTCTGTTTAGGATAAATAAATAAACCAACAGTTTGGCATTCCTCAAGTCCAATGGGAAATGCCTGAGATCGATGACAGAATGAAAGATTGTTTTTCTTTTCTGCAATAGCAATGTGCCACTTATGACATGCTTCTGTTGAAAGTGAGATGTGTCGCCTGTCCCTTTATTCAACAATGCCCTTACTTCTTGATCTATCAATACATTTCTTTTCTGAAAGAGGAGGTGCACACATTCTAGTACAAAACCTGTGCATTGAAAGATTTTGGGAAAAATGGGACCACTTATTGAACATTTTGGAATCTCTACTTTCAAAATTATACTGTGTTCCATCCTTATGAAATTGTTTATACCTGGCAAATTCCAGATGTTACTGTTTCCCCAAAATCTACAGCCTTTAAAGGGTTAGGCTAATAGATTAAATAGTTCCAAAGGTTTTGACCTTTGGAACTCATGTTGGGAGGTTTCAGGTGTTGAGTCCTGAGCTACAAGGATAGCGTCCAACATTCAACCTCTCCCGTGGAAGGCCCTCTTATAAACCTGTGGTTTAAACATTTTTCTTAAGATGGGCAGGGCTCCATCCTGTCAAATAAAAGTGTTGATATATTTTCCAATTCCTTCACAAACGTGTCACCAAATCAACAGGATCCTGACATGCCAGCTGCATTGGCTTTTATGCTAGACCACTTAATGCAACAGTATTCCTGTCATCCCTTCATTCAAACGTTCACATCTCCTAGGAAGCACAATGGTCATTGTGACCAGTTGCTAATCTTCACAGGGTATAGGTTCTGGTTAAAAAAATGTTGTCTCTTCTTCCAGGCCTAGGATTTCAATAAGGGGCACTGCGGTGTTATGCACTCCACCCTTGCAGTTTAAAAGAGATTTTTTGCCTATTTGAGGAAAACACCCATAAATCTTTGGGTTAAAGAAGGGTGTAATAGTGGACCTGTTATGGGTAAATGGATGTGGGCATTCTGCTTTCATCTTTCTTCTTGTGGCAGAGTCATTTGTGTGCCTGGACAAAGCACCTTCATGCATCTCCACTCTCTCCAAAGTATCACATTCCCTAGACAGCAGGTGACTTATTGAAGCTCGGTGAAACATAGATCCCCTAAGATAGTCTTGTAGACAAGCAGGGTCAGCTACCACATCACCATCTAAAGGGACTAGATCACATGTATGCAAATCTTACCCCAGAAATAGGCGTGGTAGGGAGTTGTTCCAATCTTCCCCTGATGCCAGGCCCGAGACTATTACATATCATAGTATCTGGTCCTCCTCATTCGCAGATAATATATTCAGTGCTCGCAGAAATTCCTGTATTGCTGCACCATCTCCATCAGAGCCCTGGGGTTGGTCGGCAAGACACTTTACTGCTCTCTCATACTCCACAGGTTTCCACTGTGCTTACGGCCTATCTGGGAGAGATCATTGGCTTACCAGCATCATACCTCTTCTAACTCCATGTTATCTAAGAGTCTCTGTGGCAGTAAAGAACCTCTGCAGCACGCTCTACTAGACGTGGAATCAATGATCTTAGATATAGTGTAAATGGCTGATTAAAATAGCCTTCCCCACTGCCTCTGATGCTTCAAATGCCCCTCATCTGTCATCGTTCTTCTGCTGAGCTGGATCATTAAGCCTTTGGGAGGGGACATCTGCAGTTATAGTATTATGAAAAAATACAAAAGAACTTGAACTAGTAGACAAAGGTAAGGATGACGGAATGCACAGGTAATTTTTAACTTGGTTTCGATTCCCAAGATTTTATTATTTTATTCAAACAGAAAATACTATGTCTAAAAACATATTAAACATTTCCTACAACACTATGGCCCATTCACTTTTCCATTTGTTCACATACATACTATTCTCATCAATCTCTCATTTCACAATTCATTCTTTGAAAAAATGGTCTGTATATAAAAAACAGTAAAACATCTGTTATATCTCCATGAGATTACAATTCATTATGAAACATCGCCACAAATTTGGGGTATCAGAACAGTCTTTGTTCTCTTATTCCCACAGATTCACGTCTATAAAAAACAGTTAAACATCTGTTATATCTCCATGTGATTACAATTCATTATGAAACATCCCCACAAATTTGGGGTATCACAACAGTCTGTGTTCTCTTATTCCCACAGATTCACGTCGACACGTGTTTCAGTTGCTCTCTGCGAGCATCACCATTAATACTCTCTCTGTACGGCAACCTTCTTCAGGACAAAACAACCCATTTTTCAGGCACATATATTGGCATGGGCCACACCATCTATAAAAATATATAAAACACTATATAAGTATTGGGCACTCCCGTCAATCCTTTTCAAATTATTTAATTGCATATTAATATGGTATGCTTTAAAAATTTGTAAAGCATCATCCGACTCACCTCCTATCCAATGGAATCAGGAGGGGCAGGATCATTCTTCAATTATCAACATTAATGCCCGTTTTAACTAGTTAGAGGGTCAGTGCCTCCCGTTCTTAATTTTGACTGGGGCGACACCCTCCCATTTCAAAAGTGCATGGTTTCTACTTCTGCACTATTCAAGCAATCATGTCCAGTGGCTGACATGTGTGTTCCAACTTGCCTGATTCTCGCCGTCTCTGAATTCTCCTTTCCGCGTACACCGCAGCGTTCGCAATGCAGCCGGCGGGGTTGCGAGTTACCATTGATACGGCGCTTCGTGTTCATGTGCATAAAAAGAGGACTAGAAAAGCACTCGCGTGCGTGAGGGAAAACCTCCTCACTTCGCAGGCTCTACATCGACTCCTTATTTTTCGTTTTTTTATTTTTTTTATTTATAGACCATCTCGCTATGGTGTTTCAGCTCCTGTTATAATTATTAACCAAACAACTCGAAGATCGAGATTACAATACCTTTATGTTGGCCATAGAGATAGAAAAAGGACTATTCGGACGACTATTACTGAATATTTTCAGTCAATTATTACATTCAGCCTTCATGCTATAGACACAAGCCTTCCACTTGTGATATGCATTTTATTTAGATCTGTATTCCAACAAATGTATATATACATTTCAACTACAAAGTATATAAAATACACTGAAATGCGGCATGCTTTACTCAGCATCTGCTATAGGTGTATTTTAGTAAGCGAGCATTCAGTATTATACCAACATGGGAGCCCCTCGCTCTTTTATTTCCTGTCTGGTGCAGCAAAAGGGATATTTTACATATTTGCAATCAGATGGTTCCATTCCACGGATAAATTCAAACCTTGTTTCACTGTGTCTAAAGTGTGTATCCAGCGTTGTTCCTTCTGATGTAAGAGAGTGCCCATGTCACCACCTCTCTTTGACGGCTTAATTACTTGTAACACGAACCATGTTAGGTCTGTGTCTTTATGCCCACATCTCCCGAAATGTTCCACAAGAGGCTTATCCGCCACTTTATTCCTTATACATGATCTGTGTTCCGAGATACGCTGTCGTACTTCCCTGGTAGTCTTACCTATATATAATAGGTCACAAGGACATCTAATTACGTAAATGGCGTTCTTGGTTTTACAGTTGGTATGTGTTCTGAGTTGCCATTTCACTTGCCTGTATTCAAAGTCAGTTCTTACTTCTACCATAGGGCAAGCTACACATCCTCCGCATTTGTGGTGACCAATCACCTGGGGCAACCCCCATTGGTTTAGTATTGTCTAGTTATTTTTTGGCTCCACATATGTATGTACTAGTTTTTGCCCAAGATTTTGGTTCCTTTTAAAGGCAAACATCGGTCTCCGATATAGGGACCCCTCTTGTTTCACAAGATCCCAGTTATGATTGGCTATCTTCTTAATCTGGTTACTTATTGGATTATAAGTAGTCACACAGACCAATCACTCTTCTTTTTCTTTTGGACAATATGTTAAACATACATCTCTATTAGTATTTTTGGCTCTCTTCAGATTGTTTTTGACTAGTCTTGTTGGATAGCCCCTCTCCACCAGTCTTGTAACTGTTTTGAGTATTCCATGAATTCTTGTTTGGTGCTACAGTTGCGGCGTATTCTTAAAAACTGCCCATACGGTAAGTTATATCGCAGGCCTGCAGGGTGAAAGCTGGTATAATGCAACAAAGTGTTGCGGTCTGTAGGCTTTCTATAGAGTGTTGTCTCCAATTTGGCTCCTGCTTTTCTGATAATTAAATCTAGAAAACTCACCTCGACCATGCTGAATTCCATGGTGAGCCTAATGTGGGTATCCTGTCTATTTAGCCATTGATGGAATGTTTTCAAGGATTCTACATTGCCTGTCCATGTTATGAAAATGTCGTCAATATACCTATGCCAACCCATCAGGTGTTGGCATAGGTCTGGGATGGCTTGGAGTGCATTCAGATGTCCTGATACAAACTTGTCCTCGAAATCTGCCATATACAGGTTCGCCACATCAGGGGCAAATGTTGCCCCCATGCTAACCGCTCTGCACTGCTTGTACAACTGTTGTTTGTGTAGGAAAAAGTTTTCAGTCATCGCCAACCTAGCACATTCAAGTATAAATGGTGTTGGAGGTTGGTGAGGTATATTTCGGGTATTCAAAAAGCTGCCCAAAACATCCAAGCATTCGAGCTGCGGTATTGCTGTATACAGCGATTCGACGTCCATTGTTGCCAGGATCAATCCCGGAGGGCACTCAATTTCTTGTGTAATTTTAATCATGCTTGTTGAATCCTTGACATAGCTTGGCATCCTCTCCACAAAAGGTATCAAGAAAAATTCTACATACACTGACAATGGCTTGAGTAAGGAGTTTATGGCGGAGACAATAGGCCTTCCAGGAGGATTTGTTTTGTCTTTGTGAATTTTTGGCAGTATATAAAATGCTGCCGTTTTTGGATACATTTTTTTCAGAAATCGTCTTTCTCCCTCACTGATCCATTCTTCTCTCATGGCGTGGTCAGTAAGGCTTTTTATTTCCTCTTTCAATCTTAGAGTTGGATATTGTCCAAGGATTTTATCATTAGGAGTTTGTATCTCCCAGGAGTCTTAGGCATTCTTTTTCGTAGTTACTAGTTTTCATAATAACTATCCCGCCCCCCTTGTCCGCAGGTTTGATGGTGATGCCATCTGTATCACATAGTTTTTTTAGGCTGTCTCTTTCGGCTCTGGTTAGATTGTCTGGTTGGAAATTTTTCTTCTTGACGGCTTCCTTCACTTCTTTTGTAACCTTATTTTCAAAAGCCAAGATCTCAGGCGGGCAAGCATATGGAGGGGGGTTAAAGGTCGATTTGTTCTTAAGACCGGTTCTATTAGGTATATCTTGGTTGTCTCCAGATGTTCCTTGTTGAGTCCTATCTAGATTTGGTAGAAAAATCTCAAAATAATGTTTCAATCGTATATTTCGAAAGAAACAATGAAGTTCAAGTTCTATCGTAAAAGGATCTGCCTTTGTAGTGGGAACAAAAGATAAACCTTTCGACAAAATGTTTAATTCATTAGGGTTCAGAATCATTGTTGATAAATTGATAATGGGTATCTTATCTCTATTATCTAATGGTTCTGATACCACTGTCGTGTTCACATTCGTGGTCCCTGATTGTATCATCCCTGATTTTGTCTGGGGCGCCCTCTCTGGTTGCCTCGGTAAAAACCCCTCTGCTGTTGACCTCTTCCTCCTGTGTTGGTAGGTCCCTGGTTATTCAATGACGGATCTGAACCACTTGATGAACCAGAAGTATTAGAGAATGACACAAACCTATTGTTTCTCCTGTAGTTAGCTGTTCCCACTTGAGTGGTGAAAAAACCTTCTTTCAAGTATGGATAAGTTTTTTCTTCTGAATAGTTTGCCACATCTTTTTGGAATTTAAAGATTTTGCGATCAAGGTTTACGGGAGGGTGTCGCCCCAGTCAAAATTAAGAACGGGAGGCACTGACCCTCTAACTAGTTAACACGGTCATTAATGTTGATAATTGAAGAATGATGCAGCCCGAGAAACAACACGGACTGTTTCTTACCTAAATATCAGAGACTGATGCGTTCCACAAAACAATAAGGTTCTGGTTTGCCTTTGAATCAATTAATATAGGCTAGCGCGCCGAAATAACTAAGCTCTTTGTATATATATATTTTTACAGACTCACGTACCTGAGAACGTCTAACCACTAGATGAACCTTACACAAGGTGTGGAAAGAAGGGAAGCCTTGGAATCAGTAGCCACTTTTTCCATCGATTAAAGCGCTCAAAAACGAATTATCATCGCAGATCGTGGCTGTTTCCACTTTTGAGTAAGTGACAGAGCCCTGTTCTTCCATTTGTGGATACTGATTGTGATTTACTAAAACATATAAATAATGTTGGTTTTTTGCGATCAAACGAATTGGGTAGAACAGATGGTAATAGGTATATGCCTTAACCCCTTAGATCAGAGGACAATCATCCTCGAGATTCCAATTAAGATGTGCTGAAATGTAATACTACATCCTGCCCCTCCTGATTCCATTGGATAGGAGGTGACGTGAATCTGTGGGAATAAGAGAACACAGACTGTTGTGATACCCCAAATTTGTGGGGATGTTTCATAATGAATTGTAATCACATGGAGATATAACAGATGTTTAACTGTTTTTTATATACAGACCATTTTTTCAAAGAATGAATTGTGAAATGAGAGATTGATGAGAATAGTATGTATGTGAACAAATGGAAAAGTGAATGGGCCATAGTGTTGTAGGAAATGTTTAATATGTTTTTAGACATAGTATTTTCTGTTTGAATAAAATAATAAAATCTTGGGAATTGAAACCAAGTTAAAAATTACCTGTGCATTCCGTCATCCTTACCTTTGTCTACGAGTTCAAGTTCTTTTGTATTTTCTGATTGATTGACCTGTAGAACTAGGGACGTTAAAACAGGTACCCCTTCTATTTTTGCGTTATAGTATTATGGCCTGAACCTTCCATCCTTTCCATTAATTTGTTTGATAATGTTATTCACTAAATCGTGGTCTATTTATTGCATGGTCCTCTGATAACGAAAACCCATCCATGTATCTTCCTAGCTGCCTGCACCTTTATTCTGAATTTGCCCATTTTTGCATAGCGCTGAAAGCCCTGGCATGGATAGTGGAGCCGTGTGCTAAGTCCTTTCTTGTAACCAAGGCAATTGCATGGAAGCATCCCAGAATGTGCAGCTTTGGAACAAACCTGCGCTAGTCTACCCCCAGAACATGCTCTGTGCGGCCCCTCTGAAGCCTATCCTGATTGAATTTAAGCAGCTCCAGCTGCTGCTGAGCCCCTTCTGATTGCCTGTGTTGATACTTGTTAGGATTAGGTTTTCTTTATATTCAGTTCACAATGATGTATTACTGCAACATGTAGTTCACAATGTGATAAGTGTATACTTATGCATGTATTAATTATCTGTATTTAGGTTAAGTTAATGTTTTATTGTACTTGTTCTATGTGGTTCATCTGCAGCTAGGTGGCTGTGATGTCAGCAGCTTCTAGTGTGGAATTTAATGGTACGAAGGGGGTTCTGGAATGGTTGATGGTCATTTGAAGCCTGGCTGTCAGAGGTTGTGCGTGCTGTAGCGTTAGCTTAATCTTAAATAAAAGATATAAGCCCTTTTCAGCCTTGGCTCTGATTTAACAATAGTCTTTTCGTCCCTGCACTGCAGTCGTGTGCTGCATTGCTCTGAGGCCAATCTGCATAGGGTGCACTAATCATAATAACGCTCTTTGGAACTGTGAAGCTCTGCCTTGAAATACGTTTAATTTATTCAGCTAACACATTACATCATATTTAAAGCAATACATTTCATGTCAAGTTATTAATACTGTTCGCTTACCCTGATGTGGGTGCAATAGAAAAGAGGACTGGAAGGGAGTGAAATGAATATTTACAGATACTGGCGGATTGGTCTGTAAGAGGTGGATGATGACTCAAAAGGGGAATGGGATTGTGGGAGCTGTAGTTAACAATAATAACACAATTTGGTTTTGTTACTGCTGTTGTTAATAAAAATGTAAAATGTGCATAATAGGAAGCTTCCTTGTCATGAAAAGCCAGCCAAAGTGTAGGGGTAGTGGTAGAAAGATTTGCAGGGACATTTAGGACAGCAAACTTGCAGGGAGCAATGGATGACACGAAGGTTGAAAGCTCTCTAGACAACCATCATTATTTCTCATAGCCACTTTTAATCATCGACTGTATTGTTTCAAAGTGTGTAGATCCTGTCTATTCCTAAAAGAATTGAAATAGCTAAAATAACACATATATACTATATGTATATGTTATATATATATTCAATGAAAACACTTTGTTAAAGGGACGTTATGGTTAAGTTGCGCTAATAAAAACCTATCAATTTTAGTGAAAAACTTTGTTAAAGCAACGTTATGGTTACAAGTAAAACAGAAAAACCCCTGAAATTTGCCAGTTATGGTAAGCTAAGCAACCATAACTCACGCCACCACCAGGCAATGCTAAGAATAATACCAATGACATCAAAGATGACATCACACATATGATTGATGACATCACTGATGACATCACATGTGCATTTAATTTTCATAGGAAATCCCTACAAGGGGTTGTGAATGCAATGTTGGCAAAAAAGTGTCAGGGGTCATCTGGAGATGTGTGATGAAATACATACTTGATTATGCAAAGTATTGCTCGAAAGAACCTTCCATTGCAATGTTGTTTCTAGAACGGGAACCTACTCATACAGAAACATAGGCATTGGCTGCAGCATACACCAGAGAGATGTCATATTTCTAATTTTCCCAAGTTGGATAGTAAAACGGTGAATGCTTCTGTATCACACTTTTTCATACTGTGAAACATATACTAAGTAGGTAATAATGCATCACTTACTACATGCTTGTACTACTACACACACAACATTAAGAGACCACAATGTATACAAATATGGGGCTTATACAGGAAGAGTAAAGTAAGTAAACAAGAGGCAGTATCATGAGCCACTGTGTATAACCAACATGATTATCTTTACGCATAGAAATTATTGCTGTGTTTCAGGCCTGCTTTTTCCCCTATGTATGTGCATTATAACATGAGATTGAATTCTAAGGAAAGTAATGTAAGAACATGTGAGAATAGCAACGTCTACAAATGTAATACCTTTTGAATTTTAAGTTTTTGACTGTCAGTGAATAAACTCACCTGGCCCAGATAAACAAAAAAAGAAGGGGCTAAACATGTGATGTCATCAGTGATGTCAATGAATCATATTTGTGATGTCATCTTTGATGTCATGGTGTTATTCTTAGCAGAGCACAGTGATGGCGCGAGTTATGGTTGCTTAGCTTACCATAACTGGTGAATTTCAGGGGGTTTTCGGTTTTACTTGTAACCATAACGTCCCTTTAACAAAGTTTTTTCATTGAATTTCATAGGTTTTTGTTAGTGCAACTTAACCATAACGTCCCCTTAACAAAGTTTTTTCATTGAATTTCATATGTTTTTATTAGTGCAACTTAACCATAACGTACCCTTAACAAAGTTTTTTCATTGAATTTGATAGGTTTTTAGTAGTGCAACTTAACCATAACGTCTCTTTAACAAAGTTTTTTCATTGAATTTCATTGGTTTTTATTAGTGCGACTTAACCATAACGTCCCCTTAACAAAGTTTTTTCATTGAATTTCATATGTTTTTATTAGTGCCACTTAACCATAACGTCCCCTTAACAAAGTTTTTTCATTGAATTTCATAGGTTTTTATTAGTGCAACTTAACCATAACGTCTACGAACATCTGACTTCATTGCGAACCTTCCGGACAGTGCCACATGACCATATGCTGGCGCGCGGCATGATGACGTGTCCAAGAACCCATACGCACTTCACGATAAGATCCGTGCTTCGCGGACAGTTCGGAACTGCATTTTCTACTGATCTAGGAACTTTCAACTTCAAAATTTCCCTTGCACAGCTCCAACACCTATTCCTACTCATCCATTAACAATCTAGTACACAGTACATACTTTTAGCAAAACTGCTATTTATCTTAAAACAGAATCAGCTAATGCCATCCCTCCTCCCCAAGAGACACCACCACTGCTGTAATGAAATAGCATGAGAAACACTGCCCCCTACCTTAGAAATAACACATGCCCAACATTTTCCCCTCTCCACCTGACCCTCCATATTAGTGTTTGGTGCCTCATCCATCATTACCCTTCCCACGTTTCGTTCTAAGCTCTCCTGCTAAAAAAAAAAATGCATCCAAAAACAATAAAAGAAATGTTCCTTTAGGAACCACCTTTCACAGTTAAAAAATAGAACTAAAAAAAACAAAAACGTATAGACTCCATCTACTTTATATTTCTCAGTAAAGTACATAGACTCAGTAAGTTTTTCCAACATTTCCATTTGCATTTTGTGTTATGCTAATGGTGATATTGTGGCATTTATCCTCCGTTCCAGGGATGGAACGGTGGATACCGGCTTGGCAGCCCAAGTTATCAGCCCAAGCGAAGCGATGGTGGATAAAGAGGTCTCTGGACCATTATCCCCCCATTCCAGCCCTTGTAATGGGGGATGAAGGCCATTAGCACCCTGGGTTCTCAAAGCGGGAACCCAGGATGCTGGAGTTTTCTTCCTACTCCGGGACGGCGGAAGGAAAATCCTTTTCCAAGATGTCCACCATGGAAAGGGAAGGTGGGGTTCCATACAGGGCCCCTCTTCACTTTCCATGGCAGCCTGCAAGAGGCAAAAAGAGAACTCTATGACCATATTACCACGAGCACATTTTTCTTCCTTTTCAAATCTATCCTAATTTCGAATAACCTTATCACAAAGCCAGTCCCAGGTGGACATAGCCACTTTAACCCCATGTTTTGGTCCTCGTGGTCATGGCCAGTAGCCAGATTGTCCGGATCATGACCTTATTCCATGACCCAGACAATCTGGCCACTGCCCATGGCCACAGGCTACACCTCAGTCACCAAAGGTATATCGCAATTTTTTGTACCTACATTATGACACTTGTCAAAAAATAAAACACGGTTACATTTGCAAAACAATGCTTTCATGTCCTTCTCAATGTTCCTTACACAAGTTTTCTGAAAATCCACTCATGTTTTATTTTTTCAAAAGTGTCAAATGATGCACTTACAATCGTCATATAACCTAGCCCCCACTTGACAAAATTCATTCAAACTTTAAGAAAACATTTATATCTAGATCTATAATCTTGTTGCAAACCTTTGTGTAGATTTGTCAAATGGCACCAAATTTATAAGCCTTTACAATATTTTGGGACCCATCCTCTAATTCTGCCCCCTCCTGACAAAATCCCACCGTACTTCGCAAAAACATTTGTATCTAGATCTATTATCAGTTTGCCAACATTCAAACTTTACGAAAACATTTTTATCTACATCTATTATCAGTTTGCCAAATTAAGTGTAGATTCGTCAAATGGCACCTCATTTATAAGCCTTTACATTATTTTGGGACCCACCCTCTAATTTTGCCCCCTCTTGACAAAATTTCACCAAACTGCAGAAAAACATTAATATCTATTTATGTTATCAGTTTGCCAAATTAAGTGTATATTCCTCATATGGCACCTCATTTATAAGCCTTTACATTATTTTGGGACCCCCCTCTAATTTTGACCCCTCTTGCAGAATCCCACCAAACTTTGCAAACTCATCCGGGATCAGGTTAGAAATATAATTGCAAAATTACATGCAGTTCCATTAAGTGGCGTTATAAGCCATCAAAGAACTGCTTTTCACCAAACCAGTAACGCAGAGGTGACCGCAAACTTTCACAGGACTGTTCGCAAACTTCCGAAATGCTTGTGGGCTTTCGCGGTGAAAAACACCAGTTTTTTTGCTTCTTGCAGCCATATTCCATCCCATCCTCATCACCCCTCACCTCCCCAGAGATTATTTGATAAGTTTGACAAGTGCAATGTTGTGTTTTTTAATATGTTTTTACAGCGATGTCCACAGACACCGGCCGATGTCCGCGAATCCAAGATAGCGGGCGCTTCCAAAAATCTGACACACTTCACGCTTCACGCCAACCAATCAGCGAACACGTTGGTTGTCTGCGGACATGACGCAAGTCAATTAGCCAATCGGTGTCAGGTCCACGGAGCGAACAGGGAAGTGTGGCCACGGAGTGGACATAGATATCACTCATTTTTTTCCTTTATGTTTTGGTAATTTTTTTAAAAAACTACTGGACGGATTTACACCAAATTAACAAAAGAACGCTTTTGGGACCAAGCCGCCGCTCCTGCCGCAAATTTGGTGAAAATCCGTCCAGCGGTTTGGAGTGTAGGCGTGAGCAACGTTTTTTCCCATTATGTCTATGGGAAAAAAATACATTTTGGGACCCCCCTTATAACTTTGCCCCCCCCCCCTCCTGGACCAAACCTCCCCAACTTTGCAAAATATTTCAGCATGGGCCATATACATTTTTTACAAAGTTTGGTGAGGATTCGTCCAGGGGGAGCGAAGTTATAAACTGCCCAAAAAGTGCTCTTCCTATGGGATTAGCAATTTAACGTAACTACGCGGCCACGGTATAATACATTATGTTATGAATACGATTTTTTTATGTAATCAAATGTCAAACAATATTTTATCAGGCACACCAATATCTGCGACTATGAATAGTGATAGTGATAATGTTTACAATTTTGTTTTCTAGAATAGTTGCAGGAATCCATAGGGAATAATGAGCTCCTGTTTTCCTTTCGTTATAGCAAAACCCTGCAACAGCTGGATCTAACAATAAACCCTTTGCCCACCTGAGATTGCATGCATACAGATGTGCATGCTGTGACGCACAAGCAGCTGCGGGGTGTAATTGCTGTGAAATTGCTATATGCAATCTTGGTTATGATTAAATGTATACGTCCAGATTTAGATCAAATCGTGTCAATGGTGAGAATATATTTCGTCTGTTTGGATTGAAACGTTGTTTTGTTGTGAATTTCACGGTAGCCACCAGAGGAACGACTTGCAATATTCACTGTTTTTTTTTTTTTTTTAATCCTTCTTTCAAATGCTAAAAGCATAAACCTCTTAAGCAGAGAATGTTCCCTGTGGAAGCCGACTTTCAGCTCTGAAGCTAACAGTCTCAGATCTTAATAGCGGAGCGCCACAGAGAGTGGCTGAGAAGCGTGCCGTTTACTGCTGCTTCTGCATTATGAGTAGCTCTCCAATATATCCTTCCAGGGGTCTTTTTTTTTATAAGAGGGGCTTTTGTATTGCAAGCCTGGAATGCAAGATGATGGAAGTTCGTGGTGAGCATTATCCAATCATTTTCTCTTTATCACTTCCAATGATTTTAAGACAAACATATCATAATCCTATGGCTTGCCTTCTTTAGAGGGAACCCTCCACTGACGCTGTTGTAATTGTATACGGTGCAATTAATTACACCAAAATGAATTAGTAAACTTAGATTTTGTCAGCTATACTTGAACACTATCCTCGAAAATGTAGGAATATATGAGATGAATACCCCCTACAATGCTTTATAAGAATATTGCAAGTCACTGTGGGTTGCCTGATCAAGCAGAGGAAGAAGGCAGTTTCAGTAGTAAAGCTGTCTGAAGAGGTGAGTCAAGAGGACAGCACAGAAGCCAGGAGGTGGGCTTTCAATTTGCTTTTCAATTCATTGATGAGGATCGTGTTTCGCAATTGGCAAGGGGAGGGTGTTCCAAGTAAGCGGAGCAAAAAGATTGAAAGAGTGGAAGCGAGAGGAAGCACAGGGTGGGTGAGGTGGCACAAGGGTGGTGGAGGAGGCAGAGCAAAGGCTGCTAGAGGGTTTGTATGAGTTCATAGAAGAGGATAGATAAGGTGGTGCCTTCCCGTGGATGACTTCACAAAGTTTCCTCACCTCTAATGGGACTCTTCCATCTCTAGTCCCCACCACACTAGCACTTAAAAGTTTGAGGTCACATCTCATGCTTAGCTGGCTAGGCTGCCTATCCGCTGACATTTGTGCTACGTTTGTCCACCAAATTGTTTCCGGTATCTGTCCAATATACCCCTTCTCAAACCTGGTGATCATGTCACTCGAACTCTCTCCATTATAAGAGGCTCACTGCTTCCCATTTACCTGCTATACTACCTTTTGTACAGTCCTTTGTGAGCAAAAGAGCTTGTTTCCCTGTATCTAGGTATGCAAACTAAATAAATAAATAATGGGTTTGCAATGTTATTCCGATTTTTAATGGAGCCTGATAAGTAATCGGTGGGCTTAAGATTCCCCATCTTAATCAGCCATAATAGGTACTGGGCATGCCAATGCAAAGGTTATCTATGGATCAGGATCCATAACATGTGCAAGCAAGAAATTGGAATAGGATAGGTAGCAATAAGGGTTTCATGATCCAATATCTGTGCAATCTGGTGCCAAACCTGCTTTGCCTTTAACTCATTTTGATTGATCTGAGTGTGTATGTAATCCTAAGAATATTTATGGCAAAGCATGTCTAGTCTAAGAAGAACTCACAGAGCCTGAGTATTGAAAGGTTCCAGGTAGAAGCTTAAGTTGCATACTGTTTCCATCTAGAAGTGGGTGGCATGCATCCATATACTTTAAATCTGGTGCCAAACCTGATCTGCCTTTAACCCATTTTGATTGATCTGAGTGTGTATGTAATCCTAAGAATATTTATGGCAAAGCATGTCTACTCTAAGAAGAACTCACAGAGCCTGAGTATTGAAAGGTTCCAGGTAGAAGCTTAAGTCGCATACTGTTTCCATCTAGAAGTGGGTGGCATGCATCCATATACTTTAAATCTGGTGCCAAACCTGATCTGCCTTTAACCCATTTTGATTGATCTGAGTGTGTATGTAATTCTAAGAATATTTATGGCCAAGCATGTCTAGTCTAAGAAGAACTCACAGAGCCTGGGTATTGGAAGGTTCCAGGTAGAAGCTTAAGTTGCATACTGTTTCCATCTAGATGTGGGTGGCATGCATCCATATACTTTAAAATAACTGTTCCAATGAGGAGTTTATGACTGCCCGAGAGCAGAATGTCTCATTACTATAGTCTGAAAGGAATCCATATTCTAGCCACTCAAAGATGAGGCTGCAAGTGTTAAAAGCTCTCTCCCAGGGCTCGAGTCATAAAAGAAAACGTGGGGGGACTATGATGCACATATTGGGGAGTGACATCACATGAAGTCAACAGAATCAAAAAAATAAGTATTCACATTTCATCAAACTTATCCTTCACATTGAGAATATGCAGAGACCAAATAAGTATTTCCCAAGAGAACATATTTCCTAATAACACTGCTAGCTAATTCCAGAAGGTACATAGTAAAAAAGTATGTATCTTTAACAAAACGTTACACTCATCAGGGGCTGGGAAAAATTGGATATTTCACATGTCTCCTGTGGGTGATTGCTGTCTTCTTGTGGTTGAGTCTCTTGCTTCTCACATGTACGACCTGGGTTTGAATCCTGGCCGTGGTATTATTCAAGGCACCTGGGCAGCAAAATGCACATTTTTTAAAAATCCTTAAACACACAGTAGTATCAGCATCTGCCCTTTCAAATGGATGGATTCTGTCCACCTGCATGGTCCTTCTACTTGACTCCTGTTCTCTTCTAATGGTGCCATGGTAGAGAGAGTGAAGGAGACAAGGTGGGAGAAATTATGTAATGCAAGTGGTCTTGTATAAAGCCCATCTGCCACTCCTAGTGGCCTCGCTGCACAATATCAATGGAGAAACTTTGTTGAAGGGATGTTATGATTGCAGCCCAAAATCAAAAATGCGAAGAAATTTGCTAATTATAATGATTTACGCAAGCATAACTTGAACTCCAGCCATGCACTTCTCATATCGACACACATGACAATTCAAAAGACATCATAAATGAAATCATTGATGACATCACTGATTACATAACATATCCTCGAAGTTCTTTTTGTTTAGTAACAGTAAGCTGAGGACTTGAACTGTAGGTACTGCATTGAAAGCGTAACATAGGTAGTCGGAAGGCCTTAACATGGCAGAATATGCTTGAGGTAGCTCATAGTTCACATGCATCGAGCAACAGGTAGTTCTGAAACAGTTAATATATTTTGCATACTTCATATGTATGATGACTGTCTGTAATTTTAGTTTCCTGATCTGGTCATAGTATTTATGTCCTCCTTACCTGATGATACCTGTCTGTGCATCAGGTATGCATGGATCAATGTTCGGAAAATGGACCAAACGTCTAGATATGTTAATTGAGAAAGCCCAGACATGATGGGGGACTTTTAAGATTTCATCATAGGTTCGGTGGGTGAATTTTGAATAAGTGTTTAGAGGTGTATACAATTAAAATGGGAGACTGCATTGTTTTATGGGAGAGAAATTTGCGGATACTCAAGATGCACCAACCTTGAAGTTGAACAGAACAACAATATTTTACAAAGATGAACAGGCTTCCCACCGGGTACACCAAATAGTGCTCTCTGTGTGGAATCAGGGATGTCTAAATTTGAAACACAGTCAAAGTTCGGCTCCTTTTTTATGAAGATTTTTATAGGGGAAACTGAGAATCGTAGCATTCAAAATGCATTGGTGGGATTTGTAATATCCCCATTAGTCGTGGTTACAGGTGGTATAATGAAGGCTGCAAATTACTCAGGAAGTGTGGGGTAGGAGATGTGAGCACATTGAAGGAAACTAACTTCACATTGTTAATGTCTGTGTTTAGGCAAATAGCTTTATGAGTTGGCCAGGGGGAGGACTGGAGAGTGTTATGTAGTCTGGCCTCGCTGAGATTGGTTGCTACTCTGAGAGGTGATACAGTGGTAAGAGGTATCATATTGTCTGATTGCTGAAGATTTGTCTTGATGGTCTATTTAAACATGCTCCCCTTAAATGCTCGTATTAAATGGGAGAGGGGTGAAGCAACTCATCTGTGTTTTTGAGAAATGGCTGCTTCGGAGGCTTTATGCAATTTAATGCTGATTTGCAAGGGTTTTACGGATCTGCATAAGACATTATTAAAATCATAGTTGATCAAGACCAATATTCGGCACTGTGGGGTGACAGCGTGGTATATCATGAACTGTAATGATTCAGAGTTTCTTCATAACCTGTGTGAATATGTTAGGGTTGCTTTGATCCGTCATGCAAGATACATGAAACACAAAGTTGATTTTCTCTTCTTTTAATCAGTGTTTAGATTGCTGGGAAGCAGGAGAGGGTCGGAGGTGGATATGCTGATTTTATCAATTGATGTATTGATGAAGGGGTTTATTTTAGTTCGATTCTTCCATATATCTATTAGAGTATTATCTGTAATGAATGTTTATCTATTGTTAATGGAGCAATCCGATTGAATAAATGAATAGATTGAAATTCAATGTTCTAAGTACACTCCCCATCCACACACATGCCTAGTATGTGCTGTATATTTAGCCCTCTATTTCACGTTTATTAGTACTCAGGTGTCTGATATGCTTGGAATTACAATTCTACTGACCAAGGCTACCATATAAACAATATTCTACTTCTATAGTCCATGCTATAGTCATTAGTTATTTATTCTTATTATTCAGTGGCAGAAAAGCCAACAATACAATTTACAATACATTAATGCATTTTAGCGTTGCTATAGTCTTAAATAAGTACATTTTGTGGTACATGGACGAGTTCATGAGCGGCTTCTGTCGCCGTGCACATGTTGGTGTCAACAACCAAAACACAATGCAACTTATTGTTGAATTTCATAGGCCCGTGATTCATCCAAAACCCAGCATATAGCAGCCCACCGCAATAGCCACTGTACTTGGCCTAGTGCCTCCTATACCCCCATAATACCCTTAGGATTATAGCACATACTTGAGGACATTTTGAAGTAGTACACTTCAACAACTCTGAAGTATTATAGTGCATCATTTGTTTCCAGCAGCAGGCTATCTTCTCTACATTTGAATGTGTTTCTTTTATTAATTCACCAAAAAGGGTGTCAGAGATTATTCCATGTCATGCATGCATATGTATTTAATACAGGAAACTTGTTTAAAAAACAGTACATGCCATTTTCTATTTAAAAAAAAACACTTCTTGAAATCAATTCACAAAATTACATAACATAATGTACGGAATATCTTTTCAGGGGATGTATACCCAAAGCATGTGCCTCATAACACAGTTATTTTTATAAAAGAAAACAGCGTGTAATATTGAAAAACCTATTTCCTTTTTAGAGCTAGAAATAAATGTTTTTTTAAAACTTTACACCTGTTTACAGATATATAAATATATAAATGTTGCATTCATCAGAGATATATTTAATACATTGATATGATATGATATGGCATTTATAACGCGCCTATACACAAGTGTTTCAAGGCGCGACGAGGCGGGGGGGGGCAAGGGGAGACAGACAACGATCCTACTAGACCAGGTGTCATTCAGATCGCGCAAGTGCAAGGGTAGAGGGGAGGGGAAAAGTGCAAGGGGGAAAAGGAGAGGGGAAGTGCAGTATACGGTTAGTAGAATAGCAAAAAATAAATAATAAGGGCCAGCTGGTGGCAAGTGCAAGGTAAGTGCAGACAAGTGCTGGGAAGGGGGGCTTTAGGGATACAGAAACAGTCCCACAGTGCAGGGGTTGCCAGGGAGGCAGTGCGGGGGAGAGTGGCTGGGCCAAGGACCGAGTTTGGTGGGTGGCCCAGTAGCAGATTCAGTGCAGTTTCAGTAAATTTAGCAGGATAGAGGGGGAGAGAAAGCGGAGGCAAAGAGGAAGGTTTTGAGGTGCTTCCGGAACCGGAGATGGTTCTCCTCAAGTTTCAGGGAGGCAGGAAGGCTGTTCCAGAGGGAGGCCCCTGCTGCGGAGAGAGATCTACCCCCAACTCGTTGCTTGGAGAAGCGGCTGACCCTGAGGGAGTTGGAGGCGGATGAGCGGAGAGCTCGAGAAGGAAGATACTTTGGAAGAGAGAGTTGAAGGTATTTTGGCCCAAGGCCCCAGAAGGCCTTGTGGACAATGCAGAGGGTTTTGAACTTAATCCTCGCAGCCACTGGGAGCCAGTGTAGCGATTTCAGTCCTGGAGAGATACGGTCCCTGGGCTTGAGGCCAAGGACAAGTCTTGCAGTCCTTTTCTGGATGAGTTGTAAAGGGCGGAGAGTAGAGACAGGCAGATTTAGATAGAGGCTGTTACAGTAGTGCAGCTTCGAGAGAACCAGGGCTCCAGAGACAGTGAGCTTCTGGGGGAAGGACAGGAAAGAAAGGATACCTCTGAGGAGGTGTAGCTGGTAGTGTGACTTCTTAGAGACGTCAGATATGTGAGGAGAGAAGGAGAGTGTGGAGTCGAAGATGACCCCAAGGTTTTTTGCCTTGCAGGTAGGAGCAGGAAGAGTGCCAAGAGAGGCCGGCCAGAGAGCTGCAGGGAAGGAGGGAGTAGGTGTGCCGATGAGTAGAATCTCAGTCTTACTGGCATTAAGGCAGAGGTCATTGGCGGCACACCATTCCTGAATAGCAGAAAGACAGTCAGGGATGAGGGAAGGAGAAGAGGAGGCCAAGGGTAGCCTGAAAATGAGCTGGGTGTCATCCGCATAGCACTGAAAGTTGGGGCAGAGAGTGGCGATGCGGTGGGCAAGAAGTGCCAGGTACTGGTTAAACAGCCAGGGAGAGAGGTTAGATCCCCGGGGGACACAACAGGTAGAGAAAAAGATGTTGGAGAGGAAGGACCCAAGTTGAACCTGGGAGGGTCGATTGGAGAGGAAAGAGGTCAGCCACGCCAGAGCCTGACCAGTGATACCCAGGTTATCACGGAGACGGTTGAGCAGGATGGTATGATTGACAGTATCAAAGGCAGAAGAGAGATCAAGTAAAATGAGAACACATGGAGTATTAGAGTCAAGGTTCGAGAGCAGGTCCTCAAGGATGTTCAGGAGAGATTGTAGTACTGTGCATCAAAATCACTCTAAATTCTTCTCTGCCGCCGGCCACATTATACTAATTAATATTCTTTTCACTTATGAATCTCGATACCCGATCAAATTGAGAATTGCGGTCTTAGAAAAAATTGTGTATCATTTTCTCCTTCTTCACGATATTAATTTCCTGAGTTGACCTCTCCCTATCTCCCTACTGCCTACACTTTCCTTTGATCCCCTACATCCCACATAATTGTTTTGTGTCTGTTTAAAAACATGGATCAGAAATGAACATCTTATGCGCCCTCGTGCTGAGTAGATCGGGATCTACATTCTCACATCATGATCACACACAGTGCTTTTCTCTCGCGCACCCAGGATATATAATGCTATGACGTGTTTGCAAATGGCCTCAGACATCATAACACAACCTCACCCATGTGGCATGACCGCATAGCCTGCAATTTGCTCCGGTTTCTAGGGAAACCATATACAGCAACGTTACTCACTCCCCGCCAACTGTAAAGTACAATCAGTTACCGTGTACAGGGGTTATAACCATTTCTAACTGTTCTCGCCTGTTAAACTTCTCCATTCTTTTTTTCAGACTCTGGCATCTATGGGAGGCATATCGGCTCTGGAGACGGTGCATGCACAATAAATAAATAATAATAATAATTAAAACGAGTCCACCCACCCATGTATTCTATTATTTGCATAATCATTTCTTCATCATCACGCCATTTCTCTATTCGACAAACTTCTTGCAGCGGTTGCACACATAACAAATACACAGTGATTTCATAATACAATGGTTCCATAAAAAACACTAGTTACAATAATGGCAGAGCATATTTAAATATTGTGAAACATGTTTTGTATGGCCAACCGAGTGCAAGTCAATAATGATGCGGACAATAATCAATATATGGTGTGATATGACATGATACAGCATTTATAACGCGCCTATACACAAGTGTTCCAAGGAATGGTATAATGTTGTCAACATGGTTTCTGAACATAAACGTCATCTGTATTAAATGTATGTGTGTTTGACCCTCTGAGCAGCCCACTTAGGCTACTCCAGGCAGGGTTTCCTTTTCACCCGTGCTCCGTGAATAATGATGACTACATTGGTATCAGTGGACTTACACAGAGGCATTTATTTATTTAAATGTATAAAGCACGCAAACGGCCCTGGGGCATGGTGGCGTTGTTACAGATGACTTGCTTGGGACATATGGTAGAGTGATATGATACATTTAGGCATTAGTACTGTCAAGCAGTAGTAATAAAACTTACATCGTAATGACAGTGGACAATGTTGATACAGTAAAGGACACTCACACTGGTCTTGCGTTCAATTACTAGGGAGACTGACTGTGCTTAGGGCCGGGTTAGTTAAAGAGCTTTGTTTTGAGCGCTCTGCGAAAACTGTGAAGGAGGTCTCTTTCCTAAGAAGGCATGGTTACAACATGGCATCAACATGGTTACAACATGGCATCCCTTACGGACGGGATGTGTCTTTCTCTCTCTCTCAGCAGGGGTTTTAAATAGAGATACCTTAATGTAGTATTGCCTGGACAGAAGAAGAAAAAGTGTGCCAGTGATTCCTTGCTGGTAAGGGATTCAATTGGCTGTTTTCCAAAGCAGAATAATGTGTTAACAGCGTTCTAGAGTATGTCGAATCAACCCGGTGAAGATATCTCTCGCTCCAATAGTCAGATTTATGGGACCAACATTTCTTTCTTGCCAGCTCTGCTCTTGTGCTCGCAGTCAGTTTACTGGATTTAATAATGTCATCATGGGCCCTTTTAACAGTCAGGTTTGTGTTTGAATCTATAAGATTCATATTGATCCATAGATGCCTTAAACCCAGAGAGGACAATGTCGATGTCCAGGAGATGGATGCCCCTCCAACTTGTTCTAATAGTTCCCCTAGGGCCTCCCTATATGTGGATAAGTAAGGTGAAGAGCAGAGATGAATTCAATATGCAATGGGTTTGAGAGATATATCATCCATTATGCACCCCTGCCCTATTTCAGTTAGAAACATAGACTTTGCTATGTTGGGTGGTCAACAAACCCCCCTTTTTAAGAATGTTTGCTCTATGGTTGCCAGCTTTGAATGGCATTGGCAGCCCCATATCTCTGTGCTTTATAAAGCTGCAGACTTAACTTGGTGATTGTAGACATCTAGAGTGGGCGAGAAGGCACCACCCCACAGCTGGCATGGAAAACACGCCATTGCATTGCAGCTGCAGTCACATTTCAGGCTAGTTTTCTCAATGTGCACAGACCATTTACAGTTACTTTCAATGTTGATGCCCAGATAGCTAAAATCATCCCCATATCAATGGCATTACCTACAATCTATACACATTTTGGTGCTGTTTTCCCACGTTTTGGGGCGAAAACCATGCTTGTTTTCCCCTGATGTTAATCTCTAAACCAAGCTCCTTTTAACTCTGGTGGAACATATTTAATGGTTCTTAAGCCCCATAGGAGATAGCAATATGAGGATCACATCATCTGGGTAAAGCAGGAATGGTAGTTTCTATGGTCACAGTTTGGGGGCATCAGTGGCCAATGCATATAGGTTGGGGACAAAAAGGTTGGGCCCAAAACACATCCTTGTCTGGCACCCTATAGATGTGTATTGCCTGTCACCCTCCAGGTTCCATCCAACAACAGTCCTATTTTCCTTGTGAAGACATACAATAGCATTAAGAAGTGCCTGCGAAATATTTAACTCTACTTGAGGTCCCATCAAAGGCAGCCTTTCAATCTATAAAAATGATATAAATATGTATGCCCTTAAGGATAACATATTTTTGGAAAATGATAAAAAAGCAAAAGCTTTTGTGCATGGTGCAATGACCTTGCTGGAATGCGGCTTGATGGTGGTTGATGATGTTCCCATATGCCAACCATTCTAGCAAATGTTGTAACGTGGCCCTCGCATAGATTTTGCCCGCTGAGTCTAATAGGGAAATCGTCCGATAATTGGTAGGGTTCTTTCTACTGTCCTTACTTGATATGAGAATGTTTTCCGCTGTAGGACAGGATGGGGGTCTCTGTCAAGAAGGTAATAACATTAAAAAGACGGTGCAGTATATGTGACCAGATATTCATTTCTGATTTATTAACATCAACAAGTATCTTATCTGGCCCTGAAGCCTTACCACTTTTTTGATTTAATATTGCTTCCTTCATCTCCTTTATGGAGAGTTTCAGGGTACTAGCATCACTCTTACGCCACATATTAGAATGTTCATGTGGACTATGGGGTGGATCACTATAGAGAGCTTTGAAATGTTCACCCATGTTCCATCTGGGATATTGCCATGCAAAGTGTTCCTTCCCCCTTCTGTGCCCCTGCTGACTTTTTTTTCCAGAATTGCACACTGTCTTTATTTACAGCTGCGAAGAGTTCCATATCCCATATATTCTTGGCAAACTCATTTTTCTTCTTAGTCATTAGCCTTTTACAAGCCTTTCTCAGGACACCGATAACTATGGACAAGATTGTTTTCAGTGCCTTTAGGCTCATCAAGAGTGCTCTTTTCTTGTTTCTGCACTCTCTGTCATACCACCCTTCCGATGCATCATCCATTGAGCAACCACTTTACTAGGATTGTGGTGTGTGTCGTTATATATCTGATCTTTTCCCTGTAAATATTGAGTACTGTCTTGTCACCCAATGGGTCTAGGGATGCAAGCCGCTCTAGTTGCTCGAATATCTCTATGTATATATTAATTAGGGAGATACTTGCCTCCAATTCTACCTGTTTAATAGAGTGGCCTGCATTCCCTGTGATCCTAACTGGCACATTAGCTTTGGTATTAACTCTATTTTTAAATGTTTTTGTTGATTTAATTAATTACAAATCTTTACAAAATGACTAGATCATACTAATAACATATCCCTAAAAAAAGGAAAAAGGAAACACTTTCCCTTAGTTAAAAGCACACAGTTTAGCAGCTAGACCAGGAAAAAGATGGTAAAAGTGACCTGCAAGTACTCCCACACTTACGCCTTATGTTTTCACTATGTTCATAAATGGCCTGTACCACTGACACCTTTTCCCCACTTAAAAGAAAAGGCCACCAGCCATCAGGGGTCAAGGCTGACACATCTTTTAGGAGCTGGCTAAAGTGTTTCATTCTTTTATCGGTCAGCGCCATACAACAGCAGATGTTTTAGTGTTTCCACTTGACCCTTTGTGGAGCAAAAACAACATTGATTGTCTTTTGGGGTATTAACTGGCATCCTTGACTCAATTATTTCGTTTGTCAATAACACATTCAGCCTGATTCTAAAGAATTGGTCCCTGTGGTGTCTGGACGAAAATTTAACGAGCTACCTGGGTAACTCACCCAAAGCCCTTGCCTCATGAGCCAAATGATAGTACAGTTTATAGGTACAAGCTTCAGGGTAGAAATCCAATCATGCTCCCCTAGTTTCGTGTTCACCCTGGAAGGATTTGTTTTCAGGTCCTCTTTAGTGGATCCAAGTTCCTTCAATGTGTGCACATTTCCTCAACCCATGCCTACAGCACTCCATTCTTCGTTTCACAATTTCTTTATGGACAACTTCCATAATTGTTTTATTGGAGCCCAGAAAACACTTCTTGAATAGGGCCAGTCTGTTTCATTCCACTGTATCTCTCAAGGATTGAATGCCCATTTCTCTATGCAGAATCTGGATGGGAACTGACATCGGAACTCTCAGGACTCTTTTCCCAAAAATGCCCTCTAGGTTTGGCCAAATTGTACTAGGTACCTGCAATGTTGTACCCGACCCGTATGTCAGAGTTGGAACGACTTTCATCCTGTAAAAGTCCATGACAGGAACCATTGAGAACCGACCAAATTTCTTGTTTAGAACAATTGCTTAACTTGCTAGAGTTTTAGCTTTCCGCCACAAAGAATTTGTAATTGGAGTTTCGATATGGCGGTTATTTGTCAATACTCCCAAATATTTAAATGACCCAACCTGTTCAATTCGTTTTTGGTCCAAGTACAATCAAAGTTTGATTTCAGCTTTTTCGATTGTTCCAACACTGGGATCTTGGTTTCCCCCTTGTTTATCTGAAGATCGTTTTCCTCCACATATTGACTCAGTTCATCCTACTGACACTGCATCCCAATAGGGATTTTATCTATTAGTACCAGTTTGTCAGCATCGAGGAGACGGCTTAGATGGACCCCACCTATACGTGGAGGAAAACTACTTGCTGAGTCCAATGTTAAGTTGGGGTTCACCAAAAAGATATTGAAAAGGACAATGGGCAGCCTTGTTTAAGGCATCTAGATATTTTTTTATTTCCTGAGACAAAAGGCCACTCTTGTTCATTCTTACTCTCATGCTTGTATTAGAGTGCAAAGAGACCAGAGGGTCTAAAATCAACCTTGGCCAGTTCCAATTCAACAATTTATTGCACAGTCTAGGGTGGCCCACCTGGTTGAAAGCTTGGTCAAAGTCAACAAAAGCCAAATAGATCCTCCCTTTCAGGAAGCTTAGAATCAGAATGTTCACCCCTGTACCGATCACCCAGACAAATCTGGTTTGGAAAGGGTCATTTTGTCCTTGCTTGTCAAAAGCATTGAGCCACAGATTTTACCGATCACGTCAAGAAGGGCGATTGGGCAATGGCTCATAGGATCTTCCATTTCTCCCTTCTTGAATATCAGAATCACAATTGCGCTCTTCTGAGATTGTAGGAGGCATCGTTTCTGCATGATTTTCTTGAACAAATGATGGATAAAGGAGGCTGAGTGCTCCGGATTTTGTTTTAGCATGCGGTTGGTAAGGCCATCCGGATCAGGGGCAAGAGAGTTGTTTAGCTTCATAGGCTTCCCTATGATGTCCTCGATTGCATACGGAACATCCCATAATGTTGTCTCCTTACGCATTTGAAGGGGAATGCAGTCCTTCTCTGCATAGAGATCCTTGAATTGAGCTGCCCATGATTACTCTGAGACACTATTTATCTCTGCTAAGGTTGTATTCCCTGAGCAACTTTTCACCAGAGACCAAAATTCCCCAGCCCTCCTCCCACAGATTGTTTTCAGCATGTTTTCAGAGTCTTGTTAATACATTTTCAACTTGTGGGCACGCAACCTGTTCTCATATTGTATTGATGTGATTTTAGCACGGTGTAGGTTTTCTAGTTTGCTGGAGTTCTTAGCTCTTCGTGTTAGTTTCCTAATTTCTTTCCTTTTTTCAACCATAGTGGCGTCATAGGAGTGCAGAGCAGCTCTGCCCACCCGGGATTTTCCCCGGCTTCTTGCATAAAAACACTTAAGAAGAAGGATGTAATCTATGGAACCAGCCGCTTCCGTTGTCCCTTCAGAAAAAAAGCCATAAGTGAACTGGGCGGACAAACTGTCAATAGAATCCTTTGACATTCTTAGGTGTGTCCCTCCATTAGATTCAGTAACAGAGCCCACCATTCCATATCTATCGGTATCAACTTCTGATACCCAGACCATTGCCAACAAATCATTTTCCATATGGGTAATACCCACGACTTTAAAGGATGAAACGTATGGAAGAAAGCACCTAGAGACAAATAAATATTCTATAAGCGCCTCTTTGCCGCCCTTTGACCAAGTTGCTTGAGGAGGCATATCCTCCAACATTTACATGCATGTCCCTGAGATCATGAGTGATTGCCAGCCCACTCCTCTCGTCATCAATGGATTTTTCTACACAAAGTCTTTTGACATGCCATCCATAATCAGGCACCTGGCTTTCAAGTCACCACACAAAATTATATTACACACATCGGCCCTCATTACGACCCTGGCGGAAAGTGACTGACCGGACCGCCACAGCGTAAATAGCGTTTCCGCCATTGCACGAAGGAGCAAAGTGCGGCCCATTCCGACCCATCGGGCACGAGCACCACGCCATGGCGGAAGTGCAAAGTCCGCGATGGCGGAAATGACCCCAAAACGGCCCACACCGCCGCCGTACGGCGCCCTAGGTGCAATACCGCCACCCCTCTTAGCGGTCACCGCAGTGTGCGCCTACCGGAAAGTACGGTGACCGGAAATATACGGAAACGGAAGCTAAAACATGGGCCCGGAACGGGAAACATCCCGCCGTACACCTATAAAACCACTAAAACCACACAACCACTAAAATCACTACCCTGAAACACACCCCAACCCGTCATCCACCCTAGCAAAACCAAGTAAAATGGGAAAAGTAGCGAAGAAAGCGTGCGACCGCAAGCGGCAGGTCCACTTCTCCCGTGAGGAACTCACCGTGCTAACAGAGACCCTCCAGGAGAATGCTGCCGTCGTCTTCTCCACGCAAATGACCAGAACGGCACTTGCAAACAAGAAGGCCATATGGGCTCTGGTGGCACAGCGGGTAAGTGCGGTGGGGACCGCACCCCGCACCCCACAGCAATGCCGCAAGCGATGGGACGACCTGCGGATACGCGTCCGCAGCATACTCTCTGCCAACCGCAACATTGCCACAGCCACCGGGGGAGGTCCTGAATCACCCATCAAGTTGACCCCCTGGGAAGAAATATGTGCCTCCACCATCGGAATGGAGAGCATAGAGGGAGTCGGAGGGATGGAGAAAGGAGTGCAGACATCCGAAGATTCAGGTAGGTGGGCCAAATAAAACAATGCCAAATCCACACAGTCCATCCATGTGAAGTACCATGCGTCCACATAGTGCAACAGAAACACATGTCCAGGAGAACGTCCACACACATCGGCCTGATAGCGCACGTTAAAACCCACAATAAATACATAAATAATTAAAAACCCCTAAAACACGCACTACACGTGCAGCAGGCACACCCTAACTGCAGGCTGCCAAACAACTGCACCCTCACTCCACACAAAAATGAAAGCACCTCCAAGGCCCCGACCCAAATCACCCTCAGGTACCACCCCAATGCATGTGATACAATGCCATTCCAATTCCCACAGACATATCAATAACCCTCGCCTTCCTTTACTCCACCACAGGGTCCGATCCAAACGACGAGCTACAGGACACCCCTACCAGCACACCTGCAAAGAGGGCCAAGACCAACGGCCAGAGACCCGCCACCTCAGCTGCACGCATCAAGACACGGCAGCAGCACAAATCATGTGGCAGCACAGAGGAGGGAACATCATCCCGTACAACATGAGGATACCACGCAGGGGCACCCACAAGACGACGACTGGCCATCCCCCACAAGCCCTGTGGCAAGGCAACATGAGGACAACAGCCCCTCTGTGACACCCCCGCAAATGGCCATGGCCCAGCAGAGGCAACAGTCCCTCGACCAGTTAATCGTGCAACAGCAGCAACTGGCCACGCTCCTCAAGGACCATGCCGATGAATGTGGGGGCACTAAGGCAGACATAGAAACATCAACTGAGACACTTAGGGCAGAAATGGAGAGAGGTACAGAGACGCTAAGGGCACAAATGGAGAGTAGCACCGAGAGCCTGAGAGTCCAAATTGAGAGTAGCACCGAGAGCCTGAGAGTCCAAATGGAGAGTAGCACCGAGGACCTGAGAGTCCAAATGGAGAGAAGCACCGAGAGCCTGAGGGGGGAACTGCATGCGACGTCCAAAGACGTATGTGCCGAACTTGCCGCAGTGCGCCGTGTGCTCACTGAGCTCTCGCAAACCCTTAGGGACATGCATGGACGTGAGCAGGCAGACACATCATCCGTTGCAAGTTCCGTCCAGGGCAGCCCCCAACGTAGATCTGGGAGGAACCTGCGCTCCACAGGCAGGGGTGCCCCTGATACCCGCAGAGGGGGCTTGCAATAGAGACAGCCCACTGACAATGAGCATCTTTGGACACTGGTGTTCGGGGGGGAGGTAGGAGGGTGGAGGGGGTGTGTTGGGCTCACTTGGGTGGCGGGTCGATAGGGTGTTTAACATGATATCACATATGCCATAAACAGTGCACGATCAACCAATGAGATGTGTGGACATTGATCTTTGTGTACTAGGCCATCATAGGCGTACAGTCCATATTGTGCATGTCCCAGACACACACAGTGCCACGAGTCCCGTGTCCATGTATCAGCCACCAGGCGTGAGTGCTAGAAGCATACATCAATGAGATGCTGACGAATGTCACGGGCCTCCGGTGCCTCGCAGACTCCATGAGGTGCTGTCACATCCCCACCCTCATCATGACCATCATCAGGTGCTTGCAGTTCTGCGTCAGGGGGCATGGGCACATTTCTACGTACGCACATGTTGTGGAGCATGACACATGCCATGACCATCTTTGCAACCTTCACATGGCGGTACAGGAGTGCCCCGCCAGACCTGCTGAGGCAGCGGAAACGACCCTTCAGTAGGCCGAATGCCTGTTCAATGACTACACGGGTACGTGAGTGGGCATGGTTGTAGTCCTCCTCATGCTGGTCCCGTGGGTTCCGGACTGGTGTGAGGAGCCATCTCTTCAGTGGATATCCAGCATCACCTGTATGTGGACGAGAAACGTATGATGTGGAATGCCATTGCTACGTACGCACCCCCCCCCTTCCTGCCAGGTCATTGCCGAATCACATACCCCACATTATCATGCATGAAATGAGACTCACCGAGTAGCCAGGATCTGTTCCCTGCGTGTCGCTCCATGTAGCGTGGTATTGTAGAGTTCCTCAAGACCATAGAATCATGGGTTGATCCAGGGAATCTGGCACAACAATGTGTAATGATCCTGTTGGAGTCACACACCATTTGTACATTCAGAGAATGAAATTGTTTTCGGTTGCGGTACTGGGCCTCCATGGCATGTGGGACGACCAATTCCACATGGGTGCAGTCGATGGCACCAATGCAACCCGGTATGCCGGCAAGTGCATGGAATCCCACCTTTGTGTTGGTAATTTCCTGCTCCGAGCGTGGTAGAGAGATGTAGTCGTCTGCGTGCTGCAGGAGGGCATCGAGCACTTGAAATAGTGTCCGTGAGAACAGTGGCTGAGAAATGCCATGCAACTGTCCGACTGTGTGCTGGTAGGTGCCTGTGGCCAGGAAGTGGAGTACAGACACCACCTTCAGTAGGGGTGGGATGGCGGTTGGGCTATCTATCATGCTGACAAGGTCAGCCTGTGTCATGTCCACAATGGCGGTTATGGTGTCCCGGTCCAAACGGTAGAGGGTGTGGATCTGCTCATCAGTGAGGTTGAACGGATGTGCTCGGAGGCGTGGGATTGCGGGCTGCCTGCGTGGTGGTAGTGGCTGTGCTGGCGGCCCTTGCTGGCCCTGCCTTGCCCTCCTCCTCCTCCTGCGTCTCCTCCGTGCGGCCGGTTGTAGTTGGTGTTCGTCTTCTTCTTGGAGTTGGAGTACTTGCAGTGCTATCAGGTCCCCCAGGGCCAACATCGCGAGTCCTGCCGGTAGCATTTCGATGTGGTTGTGGGAGGAGACTGGCTGTGCAATTTATGTGTTTTCAGGCTGTATGGCCTCCACCTGTGGTGATTCATTCCACCTGTGCAAACTGCTCTCCCCTTTGGCCGGGCACGTCCCGCGCACAACGCTGCAATTCGGGGAATGGCATCTTGCTATTGCAATCATGTATTTGTACCCGATGGCCGTGTAAGATTGTTAGATATGTTCATCCTGCTGTGGTCCCATTGTTTCACATACTATCTGTGCAGTCGCGAACAGACTTGTGAAGGGTCAGTGGAACGTAGTACTCGAGTAACGGTGGGCCCTCATGCATCACTGTACCGAGTTGCAACGACGGGCGGGGCGTCCCATTTGTGGGTGAAGGCAGTTGCCATTTTCACACACAGCCGCACTCGATGGAATAATTAGTGATTTCAAACGGCCACAGATGCCTCTTCGACGTGATGTTGCAAATGAGGAATTCGAAGGGCGGCGCTTTCGGTTTTCAGCTAGCGGCGAGGAAATGCCCACAGGTCTGACTGCAAATATAACGTACTATTGTTCTATGTCCTTGAGACAGGGGCCATGGCGAGGATGCAATGATTGATATGAATAGTTTGGTATGCGCAATTGCGACGTGGGCGGTGAGGCCGGACGTTCCCAAATACATGTTACTTCACTACACTGGAATTCCGGGCTGGGGCACTGTGGATTTTGCAGGCTGCATAACGCACAGACTCAATGGATATTTCTAATGTTATGTGAGTAAATATTCAGGCGTTTTAATCCCGGGATGAGGGAATGATGAATGGATGCATGGGCAGGTGATTTGATACAGAGTTTGCCATGTACAGGGCTTCTTGGGATCTATCCGCCTCCCCTACGCTATGTGATGCAGGGCTGCCATAGTGGGACCATCGTCTATCTGGCCTTGTTGAGCCCTCCCTGTCTCGACGCGCCCTCAGACACTTGTGTCCATGCACGTTGACATTCCCATCTGATGGATTCTGTTTTGACAGACGCATGCACAGGTACACTCGTTCGTGATGGTGTTTGCACCTCGATATAGATGGTTATGAGTCGCAAGTGGTTTTGGGGTGGTGATGATCCTTTGGAGTGGGCTAGCATGCATATGGCTGTGGATTTAGTGTGATCATTGGAGTGAGTTGTTGGAATGTAGTTCTGATGGCCATTCTGTTCTTTTTCTTTTCTTTTGGTTGACAGGTATCTCCTCCCCTTTTGCCACTGCCATCTGTATGCCACTCCTGCAGATGGCTTTTACTCCCGACACCTGCTGCTTCGTGTTAATCAGTGGAGCAGCATTACGATCTTATGGGACGATCGCCAATGGGCCACATGCCCTTACGCAGTACTGGTGGCTCGGAGCAACATTTCGGCCTTTCAGCTGGACTAGTGCCTCCCCATTGGGACGGCCCTGCGGTTCTGTGCGCTTCCATGTTGCCTTTTCGTACGTGAATGTGGCTCTGTGTACCATGATGGAACAGGGCGTCACACAAGTAGTGGCTGGTCATTTCTTGCGGATGCAGCCCACAATGGTGAAAAGTGTTTTGGAGTTCATGGCCTGATGGCTGTATGGGCTTGGTGATTTTGATGTGCATTAAATTACTATTCTGATTTGGCCCGTGTAGCGTTTTTCTTTGCAAGTGATGTGGCATGTGCCTATTTGGGGGGCGATGTATTGTGAGGAGATCTGCATTGGGTTCCAGCTTCGGAGTTTAGTTGCGTGGTACTGTACTGGGCGCGTTTGCCTACGAAGCCCGTGTGGTCAGGGATGGGGGCTGCCAATATGACAGTTTGAATGTTGTCATGCTCAGGGGCGGGGGATTGGGTTTTGTGTAACAGATGCCGGTCAGCCAGGTGGACTGGTGGAATGATGTGATTCTCGGAATATTGCTGGTCACAGGTGCCTGTGTTTGCGTGCGTTTCTTGGTGGGGGACTGTGGTCATGTCCATTGGGATGGCTTCTGTATTCGTGCCATCTGTGCCCTGCAGCTCCCATTGGCCCCTGTTGTGTTTCTTTTGTTTGTTGGCATGCATGGGTGACTTGTACATTTCACTGGTTGCATTGTGACTTCATTGCACCTACGGGGAGTTGTACTTTGTGGGCAGGGAGCGGTGTACAGGCACTCAGTGGGGCCGTTTACGGTTGATTCGCGATGCCATACTTCTCACCATGGCGGAATGGTACATTCCGCCATGCTTGATGGCGTTAGGTACATGTCCGCTAGGGTCGGAATTGGCGTACCCTTGCGCCATGGTGGTGTTTGCGGTTTGGCATGGCGCGCGCGCGCGTGCTTGGTGCAGTTAGCGTTGGCGTTCACTACGGTGTCGCTAATGGCTTCGTACTTTGCGGTGACGGGTCATAGTCGCACCGAGCGCTATTCGATGGCGGTATTGCATTTCCGCCATCGTTTTCCGAATTCCGCCAGGGTCGTAATGAGGGCCATCATATTTTATGTATGCATCATCTATCAAAGAGGCCACCGGATCCAAACAACTTTAATTCGACTAAACCCTTGAGTCCCAACAAAGATTTATAATCACCAAAGGTAGTTTGCATGCCCGGTTATGCCCGCTAACCAGTGGAGACCTCCCCAGTATGTGCTCCTGGGCAAATAGATTTTCAAATGCCAACTTAATCAGGTTGAGTCCGCTCCCTGACTTAATTGCAGTTAAGAGGCCGGATGTTGGTCTCGCTTTAAGGCCCTTTGTGGTGGGGTTAAGGATTACAGTGTATCCTTCCAGGCATGGTTTCAGCCAAGTCTCCTGAAGTCACAAGCCACCAAAGTCACCCATATTTACATCCTCGATAGTAGTGGGGTACTTGAATCCTCTTGTGTTCCACAATGCAAACCTTAGATGTTGAGGAGAGCCCCTTTTATGCAGCTATGGTCTCTTGTTTCAGGCAAAGGCATCCGAGAGCCATGACCAGGAGAAATTGTCCAAGGCTCCAGGCTCATTCCCTGGGAGCATCTCTGTCTTTCTTGTAGATCCGATGTTATTAGCAGTAAATACTGTGACATTTAAATTGGCTCTTCCTGGGCCTTGGGGAGCTTGTGGTTCTTCCAAAGTGACACTTTTACTTCGGTTACTTGAGACAATACCCCTATATAATTTGTCATCATTCTTCTAGAGTTGTTCACTTTGGTTCATGCTGTGTCTTGACTCCTTCATTCCATTCACAGATGGACCTACTTCCACACGTTCCTTCACAGCTGTGATGTCAAAGCTCAGCATTTGCAGACTTTCTGCTGCTTCCAACGGCATACCTGTCACAAAAGGAGAGGTTGTGTGGAGGTAAACACTGTCCATATGTAGTTCTTCCACAAGTTTGATGATCCTAATGTCACCAGACATGATTTGACGAATGTTTGGAATAGATTGGAATAAATCCATTACACCTTTGCAGTTCAGTATCAAGTTGTCCTCCCTATCCACCACTCACTCCAGTTTCACTGAGTGGGTGCTTTTTCCACCCTGTGGATGATTTTGGGTAGAGTGGCCCATGAACCTTCCTATACCCTTCCGGGTGCTCCATTTCTCCAGTGAGGTGCTATTTAAGGGATGGCCAGTGGGCTTTATGGTTGGGGGTCAGACCTTCCAGTCAGGAGTTTGGCTTTTGTGAGGCGTATCCCACTAGTTGAGTTGCTCTGATGTTGCTAGGGCCTGTCTCAGGTACAGCTCCATTCCCACTGTATCAGGCCTGAAATGGATTGACCTAGACTCCTTATTAGTAGGATGATAATTCCCCATAATCTGCCCTGTACGATGATGATTTTCCATTGCTCTATGGCTTCTTTCTGCCAATGTCAGAAACACTGGGGAGCATTTAGCCCCCACACTGTTCATCTCGATCTTGGGGAGTGTACCTTGATGCAAGGTTTGTCTTTTTACCACCAAGTCCTGACATGACTCCCTCTCATAGTTTGACCACTTGATTGAATATACGGATGCATTCATTAAGTCCTGAGAAGTAAAGACTTTTTCCTCCACTTCATCTACACCCATTAAATTGTCTGGGTCTGGATCACGTACGATCAACAAGGGGCGAGTGGATTTCACCACTTTTGTTAAAGTTTCAACGCTGTTTGCGTTGGCTGGCTTATCAACGGTTGGTCCTTAGATTACTTCTTCTTGCATTTTTGGCCAAAGATAGGGAATTCCTTGTTCATATTATCAGATCTTGACTTTACTAGTGGTTGAATGTAGACATGTTATGTTATTTGGCATTTATATATTGCTCTATATATCATTGGTTTGATCTGAAAGCACTGGTAGGTTGAATGCCCTTGTGCACCACGGTCCAGGTCAGTAGAGAGAGAAGGTGTCATAGGGTGCATGGGTGCACCAGTTATGTGTGCAGCTGATGTAGTTGCCAGATGGTAGCTGAATCCTATCGTTTAGGTGTGGTGGTGAAGATATCGGTTTTCATGTCTGCAGTCTGGTGGATGGACACCCAAGCAGGGGTCTGGCTGTGTTAGGCCTGTAGGACGCTTATGTGAGCAGCTAGGCCGGATTGTCATGGGATAGTTACGTTTTATTAGAGTGATAAAGTATTTCATGGGGTAATGTTAGTATGTGAACAGCTAGGCCAAATTTATCAGGGGTATAGCTGCATTCTAAATGTGTGATGGTGTAGGGTAGAGAGTAAGCATATGCTATGGGATGGGAGTGTTTGTGTGGATTTAAGAGCTCATCCAGCAGGCGAAATTTCTAGGTTGAAGTTACTGATAATATTTGTTCTTCTATCTAAGTGTGGCACTTGCTGACATTTACCATCCTGTCTAGATGTAATGCAGGCCAACGCTCACAACACTAATTAGTTGCAGCAATGCCAACATTCACAATCCTGTATGGGTCTGGCGCAGGCTAATGTACACAATTGTAACATCAAGATTTTCTTTGGTAGGACTGCCACTAGGAGATGCTAGGCGATGTTGCTGACTGCCGGACCTCTCATCCACACAGCTAAATAGTTCAACATTGGGAATTGTTGATGGAAGCCGGTAAGGTAGCTCAGCGGGATGAGCGCTAGCTGCTGCGATCTGAGCATGATCTGCAGGTCGCAGGTTGGAATCCCGGCAAGGCCAACTCAGCCTTTCATCCTTCTGAGGTTGATAAATGAGCACCAATTTCGGCTCGGTGATATTGTATGTAAATATGTGCTCTGTAAAGCGCTTTGGATTAAGGCGCTATATAATAACACGTCATTATCATTAATATCTTGAAAATCTGATTTCTGGGAGGAGGAGCAGCTAAAAGTGTCTAGACATGGGGCCTCATTGCAACTTGTGCAGAATGCGTTTAACGGCGCCGGTAATGGTGCCGGTGCCATTAAACGCATTCCGTACTATTACGAGGTTCCGTTGTGGACGTCTGGTTTATCCAGATGTCCATAGCGGGTCCCACGAGGGAACCAGGGAACTAACGACGGGCCCTCTTGTAATAGGCCCATTGTTAGCTCCCTCCCAATTCCCATTGAGCCCTATGGGGGCTCGAATGGGAAAGGGGAAGGTCCGGGTTCCCTGAATGGGGAAATACCGAGCCCTCCATACTCGGAATGGCCCGGTATTTCCCCATTCAGGGAACCCAGACCCAGACATGGCTTTGGAGGCAGCCATGGCGCCAATAGCACCATGGCTACCTCCAAAGTCGTAATGAGGCCCATGGTCCCGTGTGGCCGGCAAAGCCTTCCCATCTAGAGTTAAGTTACTGTCACACAGTGCCATCCTTGCGAGCCCATGGAAAGGGGAAACAGGAGTGGCATATGTGTCCGGACCCCAAGCCAAAAAAACAAACACAAGACAAGCCTGTATGGGCCCAGCCGAAACACACAGTGGATGCCATCGGATGCAAAATAGCACCACACTGCAACATAAATGCACAATAGACAAAAAATAGAAATGGCCATAGTGGACCCGGGGGGGGGGTGGGTTGCCACCCAGGAGGGGAGTGGTGCACAGTGCACCTCAACACCCACATATGTCGATGTTGAGACAAAAAAAAAATCCTCCATGGGCTCATGGTCTTCACGGCATGACCTGATTGAGAGATAGGTCATCGTCGTTGTCACCCCATGGTTGTACATCAGGAGGTGCACGTGGCACAGGTGCCTGACCACACATAGCCCCAGCAAGCCCCTCCACAGCAGCAAGCATGCAGGCCTGGTGAGCCTGGTTCTGCATGAATATGGCACGGAGGTCCCCATGCACCACCTCATGTGCAACACAGAGTTCCTCCTGCAAGGACACGTGTTACACAGAGTTCTGCCAGGGAGGCCTGATGTGCCAGATGGACCTCCTCCCGGCTTTCAAAGAGCTCAGCCGAGAGCATGTGTTCAAGCTGCACCATCCTCTGGTCTGCCCGTTCATCCTGGGCCATGATGAGAGCAACCAGAGTACTTCTGAGGGAGGAGTAATCTTCACTCAGGGCTTCCCTGTTGCCCTGTGCGTCAGCAGCAATAGCTGAGCACAGAGCCACCAGTGCAGCCCGGCGGGCCCTGTTGTACTCCGCCATGGCCATCCTCAGTGAGTGGCATGTGGACTGCGTTGCCTGCTGCTGGAGCTCCACCTGCCTATCGGGGGGAGAATGGAATCAGCCACATGTTCCATGCATTGAGCCAACACCTCAATTGCTCCCCCCTGTTGCTGTGCAATGGCGTACATGGATTGCTCCCACCCAGTGCTCCCCGGTGGCACACGGCCACCACATTTCTGGGCACCACGCCTGCAGGGCCAAAGGAGACGTGGAGCTTGCTGTGCTGGCAGAGCCTGCGGTGGCAGGACAGCATTCCTCCATGGATCTGCCGCCCCAGAAACAGGAGCAACTGGTGTGGAGTGTGACTCTGCACCCGTAACTACCACATGCCGACATACCAACACTGAATGGCCACTTGAGGGGTCTACCCCCACTGCAGGTATAGCAGACAGAACAGAATCACCCACCGTCAACGGCATGGATTCATGAGCATCCGACTCAACATCAGAATAAGGGAGATCCTCAGAGCCATACCCAGACGCAGGCCTGAACAGGATGGCCTGGAACACCGAGGGATGTTCGTGGCCTACCCCCCCCACGACCACCACTTGTGCTGGGATGATGACCTGTACCCTGCACCCTGTCTGCCATCTCCTCCACTGCTTCTGGTGCATCATCACCTGTAAAGAAATTAAAATAAACATTAGTACACATGTCAGCAGCACATACCACACACATATGCAGCACTATAATGAGGGACAACACATGAGGCAGCCATGTCACACACGACACAAACTCTGGCATGCATACAGTGGCAATAAACTGGAAGGGGACCCTGAAAGCCGACATGGATCCGTGTGAAATGCAAAACCCACACATGTACTGCATGTTGCATATCAACTGCATCACACACAACCTTCTGGCAGGCATGAATCTTTGCCAAAATTTACAGATGTCAACTAAGAGATGGCAGGTAGCATAGCCATGGCACAATTTCCAAATAGCCACAGCAGTATGTCAAATAGAAGTGTCCATGACACATGCAAAATGCATGTCAACATGCACTACAAGAATATTAATATCAATAAAAGCACACGTGTCACAGGATTCAACAACGCAAGTGCCTTGAAAAACAGTGAAGGGCGACACATGGGTACATACATGGCAGGTCACTTTGACAACACACCAGTGAATAGGCATGTTGAAGGGTGAAACATGGCTCAGAAGTGCATGGGTGCCGTGCAGCACATGTGTAAGTCCTCAACCATCAACAGAACCCGAAATGTAGTGATGTCAATCTTGTGACATGACGGCACTGTAAGGGCAAGTGCAGTCATCATGTACAAAGTGTTGGCACTTGGTTGTAGGGATGCACTGCACCCCCCAAACCCCACCGGGCAATGGCAGGGAGCCAGTGCATTGCTCTGAAAGGCTGACCACCGTACTGTGAAGTAGCAGACATTGTATGCAGGCGTCAATTGCATCATCTGAGACAACTGAGACTACAGCAGATGAGAGGGGGACAGAAAGCAGGACACATGAGGAACCATCACAAGTACATCTCTGCAGGCAGAAGCCAACACCAGGCGCCTGGAAGCAGGGTGGCTGTAACAGAGGGAGGCCTGTGCCGACACAGACAAGGGCACCATGAACATGTGCATGATGATGAAGTGACCCTGAGTGAGCATGACATGGATGAGCAAATACCATGAGACAGATAAAATACTGGAGATGTGGTACAATGAGTAGCCTGCCACAGACCCATAGGGGCTTGCAGGAATGCAATGGTCCATGAATGATCACTCATGTCAACTCTGAGCCTGTGCCATCTGCATGGTCCAAGTGAGACACCCTGCATCAAGGACGAAGCATGTACCCCACCGCACAGGTATGGCAGTGTTGCACAGGGAAGTGTGCCTGTACACAGGAAAGGGGAACAGCCCATAGCAGTAGTTCGACACGGAAACCGCCAGTACCATGGAGACAGTGAACTGCAGGGTGGTGAAGAGGCAAGGATGCATGCCCGTGAGGAGGAGCAGCTTGCACAGTGACCTCACATAGCTGTCAGTCAAGTGACAACATAGGCTGAGTCTTGGGTGGAACTACAGCACAGGCTATATGCAAACATGTCAGTGAGGAACAGGAGAGGCCGACGAGTGCCTTGCATGTAGGTAGGGGGCAGGTGTGGTGATGAGGACTGCCCCCGTCTGCAGCACATATCCTGCATGCAAACTGCATGACGACAATCACATATCATCAAAGCATTGCATGTGTCACATATGTCACTCATCAATACATAGCCTGCACTGGCAGTCAATCACAACACATCACACAAGTAAAACACACATGGGCTGGACACACACGCATCAACACTCACCGGACGTTGCATCATAATCCGGCATCTCTCCCAATCTCTGGATAAGTCCCTGATAGATGAAGTCCACAGTGAGTCCCTCGTGCAGAGTGAGTTCATCCTCCACTGGTGCTGGCCCACCGCCAGTCACCAGAGTCAAGGAGTAATTAGAGGCCCGCTTTTGTTTTACACAGCGTCGGAGGTCAGTCCAATGCTCGTGGCAATCCTGAGCTGTGCGCCTCTCATATCCCATTGCATTCACACCATCCGCAATGAACTGCCAGTGGACCTGATGCTGGGCAGGCGTAGAATGGAAACTTGAGCCCACCAGCATATCGTGGTTGTGTGCCTACACATAGTCCACAAGGAATTACAGCTCCTCTTTATTGAAGGGCTTCTTCCTTGCCGTGCCGGAGACCGATGCTGTGTCTGGGGTCCCAGCCTCAAGCGCAGAAGCACACTTCCTCCTCTTGGCCGGTTGTGCGGACCCTGAGGGACAAATGCTGTTCTGGTCAGTTGGGGCAGTGGTGATGGTGGACTGGCCAATGGTAGTATGAATTGGCATGAGGACAGAAGGCCTGGATAGTGTGATTGGCTGCTGGGTGTTGTTGCCAGGACCCATCAGCACAACTACCTCAGTGCCAAGGGCTGTGATCAACACAGTCCTGGCTGGCAGACTCACTGCCAGGGTGGTGTCGGCTGCATCTGCCCATGCAGCTCCCACCACCTGGCTGCTTGGGGCAGCAGATGTCAAAACTGCCCCAGGAACATGTGCTTTGGTCACAGTTACCTTGGACACACGTGGCTTGGCCTTCCTGCCCCGAAAATCTGCCTGGGAGTCCTGTGGCAAAGCAGCCTGCACTGGCTGACCCCAAGCCTGGGTGGTGGTTGCCATAGCTGCACCTGCAGCTTCCACCATCAGGTGGCCTGTGCCAGCAGATGACATTGCCTGTTGAGTCAGATGTGCGCTGGGGATAACTGCAGCAGCAGCATCTCCCTGAGGCGCTGGGGGTGGTGGCATGGCTGTCCCAGCAAGTTTCTGGACATCTTGCCCCAGTGGTACACCCTGGCCACGTCCCCCTCTGCGTCCACCTTGGCCTCCCTGGACTCCCTGGCTAACCCGGCCACATGCCCCACCATGCCGAGCCTTGGGAGGTCGCCCAGCTTTGCCACCTTTCCCTTTTGGTGTCCTCCCAACCATGGCACAGATGGTGTGTAGCCAATGGGAGGTGCACACAACACTTGCCCTGGGCGATTGGGGAGAAGGGGGCAGGGTACGTGGGGTTAGACGCACCCCTGTGCTCCTGCAGGGCTGTTTGTGACCCCTGGTGATAGAAGACGGGTCACGCAATGCTCAGGCACCCCAAAAGAAATGTATTAAATGTGCATGCAACCCCCGGTAGCCCGCGTGCGTGGAATATACTTCCCACAGAACGCTGTGGCACCCAGGGACACAAAAAATACGTACATGTGGAACACGCACTCTACTCTGACCTTGAAAATTGGTGCGTGACACACAGGGGCAACCACAGTGGGAAAAATAAGCGTGCATGACTCACTGTCTGCCTTGCGTGGAAAAGAAAAACACATGCGCGTGTGCACGTAGGCAACTCTTCCACCAAATCAAGAAGTTCGAACTTTAAGCACTGTGAAGTAATCGCGTGTGAGCCCACATGAAGAAGAAACACACGTGGTCGGTCTTTACGAAAAGCACATACAGCGATCTGCTTAACAGTGCAGACCCTGGCAAAGGCACCGCCTGCACGTGTCACGTCACTTATGCGCTTACGTGCTAAGGACCTTTCCACGGATTACATACTCACGTGCTGTTTTTTCATTTGCAGACTCACTCTGCATCAAGCTGGCCATGCACATGGAAGACCACACTCCTGCCCAGAAGGCCATTTACCTGCCCCACAGAGCCCGAGTAGCCTCCTACGAGCCATCTGCTGCTGCCAGCTTGCCTGCTGCCAACGTTCCCTGCTATTTGGTGCCTGCACAGAAGCCATGGCCAGGGATCCTGTACCTGAGACCACCTCTGCTGACCCAGAAGACTCCCAACTGGTGTACCATCGCTCCAGAGCCCAGCCCCCGGACCAGGTTGCCCACCCATACCTGCCTTGGGGGTTGCCATGTCCAACTCAACACCATCTCGGGCCAGTGGCAACCCCTAGTCAGAAAGGCAGAAAGGCAGAGGGCTGCCAGCTTCACTGAAAATGAAGTTTGCATCCTGGTGGAGCGAGTCGTGGGGAATTATGATGCCATCTTCTCAAGTTCACTCCTCAACAGGGATGGACGGAGGAGGATCTGGAAGGACATTGTGGATGCCATCAATGCGGAGGGGGTGGCATCCCGCAACTACAACCGTGTCCTGAAGTGCTGGGAGGACTTCAGGTCCAGGGCCCTCAGGAAGGCCCGGCACCTCGTTGATGCTAGTGGAGAAGTGGGGCACCGGGACCAGCTGACCAACATCCAGCGGAGGGTCCTGGAGTGCATTAACCCAGCACTTCACCACCAGGTCCTCGAGATGCAGACCCATCTGGAGTCAAGTGATAAGTGTCCATGTGTTCATCTCCAGCATAGTGCATGTTGAGGTGTGTCAGGTGTGTGAACCTTGGACGTATGTCCGGCATGCCCCATGTATGGATGTCTGTGTGCAGGGACATGACAGTGAAGCATAGGAGTCCGGTAAAGCGTGTCCAATGACAATGGTGTGTGTGTTGCTATGCATGATGTGCACCTGCATGTGTTGATGCACACATGATTGCCTGCCTGTGTCTGTACCTGGCCATGTCTGTTGAATGAATCATGGATTCTGATGTCACCCTCATGGACATGCATAGTGTACATGTGCATGTTACTGAGTGGTGAGTGTATGATTGGGAAACGCCATGGATGCATGACACATGCACATCTTTATACGTGCATTGACTGTTGTGGCCTAGCTGTCGTTGATTGCACTGTGATGGGAGGTGGACACGAACGGATGCATGACTGTGCAGTGATTTATGTGCATGTGTGTTGCTTGCAAGAACCTGTGTGTTGTGGAAAGTGATGATAGCAATGACGTACGACAGTGCCACTCATGTGCATTTGCTTTGTGTCTAGCAGACGTTCAGTACCCTGATGCTTGTGTTCAATGTCTTTTCTACAGTGGCGAGTGAAGAAGAGGGGGGAGACGGCACTGTTGAGCTAAGCGGAGGGGATGCGTCTACCAGCCAGAGACGCAAGGCCCAGTCACCCTCCCAGGTTATGCCATCTTCCAGAGTGAGGGGACTGGTGGCGCGTCCGCCCCTACGGCCGCAGCTGCCGAGGGGAGGCCCAAGTGGCCAAGGTTGGAAGTGGGCTCCTCAACAGCGAAAGGGGCAGGTGAGCCCCCACAGGGGCAAGACAATGCGGAAGACAGTACAGAGGCAGCTGCCGAGGGGAGGCCCAAGTGGCCAAGGTTGGAAGTGGGCTCCTCAGCAGCGAAAGGGGCAGGTGAGCCCCCACAGGGGCAGGACAATGCGGAAGACAGTACAGAGGCATCCAGGTTGTTGGTGGTTGAGGAGGAGGAGGAGGCCACATTAGACCCACACATGGGGCCTGGTGGGGGTGCCAGTGGTGCAGTCCAGGGGCAGGAGCCAGCACAGATTACCACAGAGGTGCCGGTGCATAATCCTGTCCCTGATTCTGCAACTGCATCACTCTGCACCATCAGGGATGCCTCATTCCAGGTCTGTCCGCAGGTAGAGGATGTGTCCAGGTCAACTGACCTTCCTCTACCTGCGGACAAGGCAATCCATGACAGGGTTGAGCCCGTCCTAGTCAGTGTGGCGATGCACACACGCGCGATTCATGATGATGTGCGTGATTCCAGGAAGGACAACGCACATCATCACGAACAGCTGTGTGCCACCCAGAACTGGCTAGGACTGCTCATTGTCGCAGGGTTCCTCCATGTGCTGGCCACTCTGGTGACCCTCTCTTCCTCTGCACCCACTATGCGCCATTCGTCCTCCAGGCCGTCTTCTGGCCCAGATTCCACCAGGGCACCCTATGGACCTGCCTCATCCACCGCGGCCAGGCTGGAGGAGATCACATCCCTGCCACAGTCTGGAGTCGGAGGTGCAGCAGAGGTGGTTACCCAAGCAACAAGATCCCTGGCAATGGAGGATGTGCAGGCAACTTCCAGCAGGGCACGTTTACGACAGGCCCGGCGGGTGGCACAGGTAGGTGACATCAAGGCAGCAGCCCCAGGCTTGACGTAGGAGGTGTCTGGACTCGGGGCATACAATATCACAGGGGCAGGCATCGGCCGAAGGGCAGGAGAACCCTGCACAATGTGTGTCTTCTGTGTGGCAGCGGATGGGCCAGCAAATGGATGCAGAGCGGCGGCAGGCAGAGAGGGCACAGCTCACCATGGTCAGGGTGGAGAACTCCATGGGGCGGGCATTGAGGCGGCACAGTTTGTCAAGGAGACTCACAGGGAGTTGGTGGAGAGCATGTCGGCGTACCTGCGAGCCCTCGAGGACAGAGCAAGTCCACCTTCAGGCCATAGAATCAGAGTTTGATTATGCCCTGACCAAGACTCTTGTGGAGAAAGGTGAGCCGTAGGACTAGCCGGCTGCCATTGTATATAGTTTATGAGGCTTAGGTTTTTTTCTGTTTATTTTATTTTGGAGTCAATGGACATTGCTCCACTTTTTGTACATAGTTGTATTTTTCAAAGATTTTTACTAGCTTTCATTTGGATTTGGGATCATGGACCCTAAGAACTTTCAATGTAAATAGTTCTGGAACTGTGGACTTTATTCTTTTATGTTTTTGACACCCATGATGACATTTTTTTATTTTTTATTTACCCTTTGGATTCTGATTTTTGTTTTCTGGACATGAACCACTGGGAGGTTTTCCTTTAGTTGTAATCACATTTTTTTTTAAGTTTGCATTTTAGTTCAGTTCACAATGATTTTTTTTTCGTTGTCATGGTTGTTTTTCGTTTGGGGGATTTCTTTTTTTAATACATTTTCATCAGTTCACATATTTGTGTTGTCTGCTCTCATTAGTTTGGTCAGTCGTTGTTGCCTCAGTCATGTGTTGCTGGTTTGTGGCCATGTTGCCCATGTCTTTGGGTGCATGCATGTGTGCTTCTGTGAATGACATGCCATGAGGCCCGTACTGGGAGGTGGGGACAATGGATGGGTGTGGAGTAGCACCGTGGGGGGGGGTAGAATGGGGGTGGGATTTGGGTGGACATTTGCTACATGCATGTATGTTGTGACAATGTGTCATGCCTGCGTAATGGGCGCATCCATTTGCGCTCAATATGGACTATTTGTTTATCATTTATTTACAACAGACTCTTGGATCAATCTATATTTAATTTGGGGACTTTATTTCCCATTTGCGAGACCTTGGTGCTTTATTATTTTTTCCAACAATCTACGCATACCACAATGCACTTGGCTATAAGCATCGATTCTTGGCTGTTCCTATTGGTCATCAAAGGAACTACACCGCCCAGAAGCCCTAGGGATTGGCTCTGCTTCCACCAACTCAGGAACAGAGAGGGAGGTGGCCGATTGTCTGCAGGTGTGCTTAGCCAGGTGCAACCAATTAGCCTGCCTCTGTGCTGGGCTAGGCAGTATAAAAGGCTGCTGCCTGCAGTGGCTCAGCCTCTTGCATTGAGAGACCTTCCTCCACCTTTCGTGTCTTTCTACGGATTTTTATGCTGTTTACCATCCCTCCTGCTTGGTCCCTGCCTTGCAGCTTGCTACACCCTGCTGCCTACAGCCCTAGCCTTCTGGGCTCCCTGCCTCAGTCCAGCTCCTCTGGGCTTCCTGCCTTGCAGCCTGTTACTCTTCGCTGCCTACAGCCATAGCCTTCCAGGCTCTCTTCCTCACAGCCCTTCTCCTCCGGGCTCTCCACATTGCAGCCGATCACGCTCTGCTGCCTTACAGCCTCCGCCCTTGCCCTGCCGGGCTCTCCACATTGCAGCCGATCACGCTCTGCTGCTTTCCAGTCTCGGCCCTTGTCCTCTGGGCTCCCTGCTCTGCAACCTGCCTCACTCCGGCTGCCTTCAGCCCTTGTCCTCTAGGCTCCCTGCGCTGCAGCCTGCCTCACTCCGGCTGCCTTCAGCCCTTGTCCTCTGGGCTCCCTGCTCTGCAGCCTGCCTCACTCCGGCTGCCTACAGCCCTTGTCCTCTGGGCTCCCTGCTCTGCAGCCTGCCTCACTCCGGCTGCCTATAGCCCTTGTCCTCTGGGCTTCCTACTTTGCAGCTTATCATGCTCTGCTGCCTACTACCTACATTTTCCGCTGGGTTCTCGGCCTAGCAGCCCTCTACAGTCCTCTGCAACCTTCTACGGTCAGCGGCCCTGCCCCTCAGGGTCCCCTCCTTGCTGCCCGGCCCTTCTGGGTTCCTTACCGTGCAGCCTGCTTTACTCTGCTGCCCTAAGCCCTTTTCCCCTGGGCTCTCTACCTTACAGCCCTGCTCCTGTGGGCTTGCTCATTGCTTTCCTGCTCCTCTGAGCTCTCTACCTTGTTCCTTACTGTCCTCTGCTATCCTATCCTGTTACACGACTTTCCCTTCATTTCCTTCTGCCAGTTTGCTATCAACCTCCTTTTCCTGGATTTGTCTGTAAGTATCTTCTCTTGTCCTGTTTGTAGACCCTTTTGTACAGAGCTTGTCTGTTGGTTCCCATCAGTCAACCTCTGCCGCTTCCCTTGTCTCGTTTCTACATTACAGACACCCATAGCTGCTGTTCGAAGCCATGAGCAAACAGCGTGGGCCTCTGTTATAGCAAACTGTGCAGAAGGCTTGAGTATTTCCTAAGGTTCGTGGAATACTTTTTTACTATATCTGCATACACCCCAAGAGGGAATTCATTCTGTACCTTTTCCTTGCTACTCTTGCCTACTCTTCATTCTCTTTCCTTTCAGCTGTGTGGGTGCTTCTCTGTCCACTTTATTTAGGCACAACCACCCAAACCCTTTTTGGGTGTCCTGTGCCACTCTTAATAGAGTGCCATGCCTGACAGAATGCAAGAGCCACAATTTTCTTGTTCCATAGGCTGGAAAGGCACACACAGACCAAAGATGCTTTCCTTTCGGGTTAAGAAACCTTTGCATAAACCTATGGTTTCCCTAAAGACAGCAAACAAGAACCTTAGTCTAAAGGTCAGTCTCGCCTTAGTAAACAAATATTTACAAGCACGGTACTATACTCACTGGCTAGCTGACCCTTCTTCCATGTACAATTATTATGACATTTGCGACTATGACCCGCAGTCCTTATCTGTTGCAGAGCTACAGCAAGATAATGAATTCTTACAGATCTTTTTAAACCAAACAGTGAAAAACACTCCTGCGTCTTCTGACAAGCCTTCTAACACCGCAACAGCCAAGGATATAGCACTCATTGTGGGAGACTCTAAACCAGAATACGCTGTTGCCAGAGTGATATGCACAAGATCAGCTTGGCAAGCTCCCCAGAATGCTGGAAACCCTTATTTGACAGGACAAGGCAGTCATTATCCTGAGGTTTGTGCATCTGGTCCTGGGTACAAAAGACCTATACTAACCATCGGTTGTCTTAATGCTTCCACAGTATCTACTAACCACAATAACCCTAAGGTCAGTCTTCCCATTGCTACAACCGAATTTTCTGCCACACCAGCTTCTGAAGCTTTAGATCAAACTAATGATACTTACCTGCTACACGAACAACTCCTACGCCTTAAAAGAAAGACCGAAGACCTCTATGATGACTTTGTTTATTTGCATTATAAGAATCTTATGAAGGGACACAAGTCACCAGACCATCTGACACTATGTCCAACACCTGACATCTTATCTTTAGAGATCGACATGATAAGGCCTGGAATTGCCACGCAGAAAAGTATACAGACTTATACAAAGCAGATGGAAGACCTAAATATAGCATATGTATCCCTTCTAAAGACTGACACAGCTCTTTCACCTTCCAGCCACAGAAACTCAGGTTGTTGTACTGACAGAAAAGAATTAACTCCTCCGGTGGGTCAAATCACTCACACAGCCATTACACCACAAAACAAGGGTGGTCTTCTGATTGGAAATCCCTCTGAGTCAAAGGATGGTTCCGCCCTCACCCTTGCCTATTGTCCAGTACTCACACTTACAACCTCTTCTGGAATGACAACGTCAGCTGAGGAGACTGGCGCAGTTCACACCGAGCATGCTGAGTTGGCAAGCGCGGCTTGCCAAAGTGTGGCTGTGCCATCAGACAACACTCCTGAGCAATCAACATCTCCAGTTTCTTCGATACCCCCTGAATCGCCAGTGGTTGTGGTACCCGATCTACCAGTGGTTGCAACACCTGAACTGTCTGTAGCTGCTACAGCACCTGTACTTCCAACTGCAATTCATGATCTTCCTGATGCTGTGGCTCCTAAACTCCCTGCCACATTTAAGTCTCCTGAAGTCCCTGCTGCAAATCTTGAGGTTGCTATAGCTACTGTGATTCCTGAAGCTACTGCTAATTCTGATACTCCCGATGCCCAGATTTCTACTTCCTTCGCAGCTGTGCTAGCTGCAGCAGAATCCTCTGCTACACAACCTGATCCCGCAGCACCTTCTCTTCCTGATCCTACATCCACCATGCTAACTGTTGCAAAGTCAGTGAAGGGTTTCCCTGTTAAGACTACTGCTCCAGTTGTTCTTGCTGGTGTATCTATAGCACTAAGACTGCCAGACTCTACTCTACCAGTCTCAGGTGCGTTCCAGCCTGCTGGTTCTCTCATGGCACCCACACACCCAGTTGCTACAGCCTCGATACTATCTACAGCCATTCAAGATCTCACTGCTGCTGTAACCTCTGAACTGTCTACTAATCATGGGGAAACCACCGCTGTGACTCCTGAACTCTCTGCGGCTAACCCTAACGTTGTCATGGCTGCTCCGGATGTCTTGGAAAACCTTCCTAAAGCTACCAACTCTGCTGTACCTATGTCTCCACCTTCCAGCATCATCCCGTTGCCCGTCAAAGCAAAATCTATCATGGAGCCTGCAGCAGTTTTTCGCAGTTCCTCTCTTCATGCACACACAGTTGGGGTTTGTGTTCCAAAGACTTTGTCTTTTCTGATTTCTACATCTAAAGTTCAGAACATTTGTACTGTCTCCGTCATTCAAGACTCTCACCTTGCAACCTTAAACCGTTTCTGGTGCTTCATGATGTGCCTTTTTGGATTAAGACTCTTGTACGGTGTGACAGACATTCTTCTTGTAGGTCGGTCTTCAGGGAGCCTGGAGAGGGGCCTGGAGAGGGGCATACTGTCATGCCTGTGCCATGGGCGCATCCATTTGCGCTCAATATGGACTATTTGTTTATCATTTATTTACAACAGACTCTTGGATCAATCTATATTTACTTTGGGGACTTTATTTCCCATTTGCGAGACTTTGGTGCTTTATTATTTTTTCCAACAAACTACGCATACCACAATGCACTTGGCTATAAGCATCGATTCCTGGCTGTTCCTATTGGTCATCAAAGGAACTACACCCCTCAGAAGCCCTAGGGATTGGCTCTGCTTCCACCAACTCAGGAACAGAGAGGGAGGTGGCCGATTGTCTGCAGGTGTGCTTAGCCAGGTGCAACCAATTAGCCTGCCTCTGTCCTGGGCTAGGCAGTATAAAAGGCTGCTGCCTGCAGTGGCTCAGCCTCTTGCATTGAGAGACCTTCCTTCACCTTTTGTGTCTTTCTACGGATCTTTGTATGCTGTTTACCATCCCTCCTGCTTGGACTTTGGCTTGCAGCTTGCTACACCCTGCTGCCTACAGCCCTAGCCTTCTAGGCTCCCTGCCTCAGTCCAGCTCCTCTGGGCTTCCTGCCTTGCAACCTGTTACTCTTCGCTGCCTACAGCCATAGCCTTCCAGGCTCTCTTCCTCACAGCCCTTCTCCTCCGGGCTCTCCACATTGCAGCCGATCACGCTCTGCTGCCTTCCAGCCTCCGCCCTTGCCCTGCCGGGCTCTCCACATTGCAGCCGATCACGCTCTGCTGCTTTCCAGTCTCGGCCCTTGTCCTCTGGGCTCCCTGCTCTGCAGCCTGCCTCACTCCGGCTGCCTTCAGCCCTTGTCCTCTGGGCTCCCTGCGCTGCAGCCTGCCTCACTCCGGCTGCCTTCAGCCCTTGTCCTCTGGGCTCCCTGCTCTGCAGCCTGCCTCACTCCGGCTGCCTACAGCCCTTGTCCTCTGGGCTCCCTGCTCTGCAGCCTGCCTCACCCTGGCTGCCTATAGCCCTTGTCCTCTGGGCTTCCTACTTTGCAGCTTATCACGCTCCGCTGCCTACTACCTACCTTTTTCCGCTGGGTTCTCGGCCTTGCAGCCCTCTACAGTCCTCTGCAACCTTCTACGGTCAGCGGCCCTGCCCCTCAGGGTCCCCTCCTTGCTGCCCGGCCCTTCTGGGTTCCTTACCGTGCAGCCTGCTTTACTCTGCTGCCCTAAGCCCTTTTCCTCTGGGCTCTCTACCTTACAGCCCTGCTCCTGTGGGCTTGCTCATTGCTTTCCTGCTCCTCTGAGCTCTCTACCTTGTTCCTTACTGTCCTCTGCTATCCTATCCTGTTACACGACTTTCTCTTCATTTCCTTCTGCCAGTTTGCTATCAACCTCCTTTTCCTGGATTTGTCTGTAAGTATCTTCTCTTGTCCTGTTTGTAGACCCTTTTGTACAGAGCTTGTCTGTTGGTTCCCATCAGTCAACCTCTGCCCCTTCCCTTGTCTCGTTTCTACATTACAGACACCGATAGCTGCTGTTCCAAGCCATGAGCAAACAGCGTGGGCCTCTGTTATAGCAAACTGTGCAGAAGGCTTGAGTATTTCCTAAGGTTCGTGGAATACTCTTTTCCTATATCTGCATACACCCCAAGAGGGAATTCATTCTGTACCTTTTCCTTGCTACTCTTGCCTACTCTTCGTTCTCTTTCCTTTCAGCTGTGTGTGTGCTTCTCTGTCCACTTTATTTAGGCACAACCACCCAAACCCTTTTTGGGTGTCCTGTGCCACTCTTAATAGAGTGCCATCCCTGACACAATGTTTGTTGGGTGGACATGAGTCGGGCCTGCTGGCAGGTGCCCATCACTGATGGGGGGACATGAGTCGGGCCTTCTGGCAGGTGCCCATCACTGGTGGGGGGGACATGAGTTGGGGCCTGCTGGCAGGTGCCCATCACTGGTTGGGGGGACATGAGTCGTGGTCTGCTGGCAGGTGCCTGTCACTGGTGGGGGGGACATGAGTCGGGGGCTGCAGGTGCATGGTGCCATTTGGGCTGCCTGCGGGGCATGGTCAGGGGTGATGGGCTGCCTGTGGTGCATGGCCAAGGGTGTTGGGGTACGTGTATTCCAGGGTACGAAAGTGTGCTATTTATGTGATTTGGCTGGCGCAATTGGGGTACGTGTATTCCGGGGTACGCAAGTGTGCTTTTCATGTGATTTGGCTGGTGCAAGCGGGGTACGTGTATTCCATGGTACGCGAGTGTGCTTTTCACGTGATTTGGTTGTGGGGTGGGCCCTGGGGTGGGTCCTGGGGCCTCCCAGGTGGTCCTCCCCCGTGCCCCACAGTCAGCCCATTACCCCAGACCATGCCTGCATGCAGCCCAAACCACAGGGGACCACCCAACACCCCTGACCATGCCCTGCAGGCACCCCACACCCCGGGGGACACCTCTACACCCATGACCATGCCCTGCAGGCAGCTGTCACCACAGGGGACCATCCTACACTCATGACCATGCCCCGCAGGCAACCTACACCACAGGAGACCACCCAACACCACTGACCATGCCCCAAAGGCAGCCCATCACCCCTGACCATGCCCTGCAGGCAGGCTACACCACAGGGGACACCCCTACACCCATGACCATGCCCCACAGACAGCCCACACCACAGGGGACCACCCTTCACACATGACCATGCCCCACAGGCAGTCCACACCACAGAGGACAACCCAAAACCTGTGACCATGCCCCGCAGGTAGCCCACACCGCAGGGGTCCCCCCTACACTTGTGACCATGCCCAGCAGGCAGCCCAAACCACAGGGGACACCCCACTCCCGTTACCATGCAACAATGTAAAGGGTTTATGTTAGTGGTGATAATACACACATAGGCTATCTTCTTTCACAGGTGTGTTTAATTCAAGACCCAAAATAAGAAATTAAAGAGTTTAAAACACAAGGGGAAGGGGACTATCATAAAAACTCTCAGCAGATACTAACAACCCCCTGATAATTACGGGGTGGAACAGACTTTTGTCTCTGCTGGGACCCTGGAAAGTGATGTTCCCAGGAAAGGAAGCTGGAGGTGTGAGAGGCATCAAAACTTCAATCAGGCTGAGGAACCCCCCCATCCTACTTGGAAGGAACTGGCAGTTGTTGTCAGCGGAAAAGAAATAAAATTATTCAGTGACTCTAATTTGTTTCTAAGGACTATTTCATAAGGACACTTTAAAGACTTTTACCTCGGCAGCAAAACTTTCTAGAAATGTAGAATTTTTGCAGTGTAAAACTGAATTTTCAGGCTTTCGTTTAAAACTTGGTAGAATGTATTGACACCAAGGGGACAGAAATGGTGATATACGTTGGATTACAAGAAAAGTATCCATGTTGTAAATGTAAAACTTTGTACATACATTCCTCATGACAATCCCCGCCCATGTATAATGGTGTAGAATTTTGAGAAATTTCAATCCCATTGAAAAGCACGAAAAACTGCTAGAGGAGTGAAACCAGGCCTCACGGACTGGAGGTTTGGACTGAAATGTGATGGACAAAATATGTAACCTTTTCATTTGATTTGCTAAGAGGTTACAATTTTGTAAATATATGTTTGTGGCAAAATTAGATTTTAGTTCCAGTAACTATGGGAAATTTCTGGACACTGTAAAACTCACCCGATAAACACCCTATAAACCTGACATAATTTTTCTGAAATCCAACCAGCAAAAAGTTAGGCGCAGGCTATTATTCCTGCCCAATTAGGTTGATAGAGGCGGGTGTAGTAAAGCCTGCCCCAGTCATATACTGTGATGATGTCACTAGGGACTATAAATAAGAGTCTCTGACAACACAGAGGGAGGCACTGATTCCTGATTTCCGACGCCAGTGTCCAAATCCGTTTTTCACTCCCCTTTGAAGAGGGAAAGTTAGATTTGAATTTCGTTTCCAGATTCATATTCCTAACTGCGTGCTGCTTCCTTATATCCATTCAGCATTGATCATTTGTGGGTTGAGGGAACATTGCAGGGGAAATCCTAACTTGAGTGCTATCTTTCTGAAAATCCAAACGTGTTTCTATTCCCTTGTGAATTCTATCTGTGTTACTAAAGCATAAAATTAAGTACATTGCCTACATTCCTATTGTTATTATCATCACATTGGTGATTGCTGCCCCATGTATTAAAACATGTATTATTTCTTTTGAATTTCTAAATAATTAAACATATATTACCTTTACTCACCAACCTGGTTCCTGGTATCTTGTGACCGGGAGTATTTGAAAATGGGGTGTGATATGAGTGTTGTATCTCTCAAATATTGAATCTAAATATAAATAAATAAGCATTTCAGTTGTGCGCTGCATACTAGGCTGAGACCAAGGTGTGTCGCCTGTTTGAAATCCTTAAAACTAAGAAGGTGAGGTCACAGAACAACAGTATAAAAGAATGCCATACAGTGGCTGTTATAAAGATGCAGGAGCAGCCAGGTAAGAGGTTCTTAAGGTTTATTTTAGTATATAACCGTATGAGAAAACCCCCAACATGGAGAGACCCTTCTCCTCCAGCTCTCTCCCCAACTGACAAAGTTAGAACCTTTATTATCCCACAACAAGCAACCCAGTGAGCAACATTCTATGACATCACACTAGGGCTGCTTCTCCCAGGATAGAAATGCTATTGGGAAAGTGTGTTCTCAACTCACCCCCACAAGTCACTCCAACACATCTCCCCCTTTTTTTTTTTAATTCGCTTATATAATATAATGACAAGGTCTCATAACGACGACCTCATTAACCTATTCACTTTATTTTCTAGTTTTCGGCACATATCACACATACCCTCTCTTAACCACAGCAATCCTACTTTTATTCCATACCTGCCCTCCGGTCACACGTACGGCTCCCTTCATGACCGCCACAACTCTGATTGGATCCGAATACAAGGAATCCCCTTTTCTCTTCACAATTCCTTTCTTGATCCTAACCCAATCTCCACATTCTACGCGCAATTCTTTCTTGCCTCTCTTCAGGTTCTCACGCGCCACCCACTCAGATTTTTGTTTCATCAATGACTTCCTTACCTCATCAACAACCAAATCGGTTTCTCTACTTCTACCCAGCCACGGCGGACACGCCAAGGAATATGGCTTCCTGCCCCTCATAAGCTCAAATGGGCACAATCCTGTCGTGGAATGAGGCGCCATCCTTAGGGCCCAGATTCTATTCTGTATCACAGCCAATTTATCCAAACCACATTCCTCCCCCATGCGAACACTCTCCATCACACACCTGTTCATCCTTTCAACTACGCCGTTAGATTCGGGATGATATAATGAAGCCCTTTTGTGATGCACTCCACATTTCTTCAAGTAGCTTGTAAAATTCCTCCCTACAAATTGGGGACCATTGTCTGTCAATAAACTTTCCGGCAAACCTTCATTGGAAAATATCTCCTGCAAAGTCATTATCATGGTTTCTCCAGTGACATCTCTCACAACTTTATAATTCACCCACCTTGAAAACAGATCCACCACCAGGACTATGAACTTTCCACGTCCATATCCCAATTCCACAGGACCCAGGATATCCATGGCAAGATCACACCATATCCTGGACGGAAGGCCCACATCCACAAATGGTTGCTTCTTAGCCACTGATCCCTTCCCACTCTTGACACAAAACTGACAGTTTTCTAAACAATTTTCTATTTCCCTGTCAAAACCCGGCCACCAATAATCTTCCCTCAACACCCCTTTGGTTTTAGAAATTCCTATGTGACCACCATGTGCCAGCTCTATCACTCTTTTCCTCAGTCCAACCGGAACCACAGCTCTTCCCCATCTGAACAATATCCCACCAATGACCGATAATTCATTCTTCACTTCCCAATAAGGTTTCGCGCCCTCCGCCATGTCCGCTTTGTTGGGCCATGCAGCAGAAACAACATACGGAATTATTTTATTCATATTCTCATCGCTCCTCATCCCTTCCAACCACTCCTGCTTAGTCACAATACCATCTGTATTTACAAACACTAATTCCAAATCTTCATCTTCCGTAATATCATTATCTATTACTCTCATCCTTGATAGATTGTCGGCCAATATATTTTCCTTTCCAGGAATAACCTCCATCTTGAAACAATGCGTTTGCATTCTGGTGACCCATCCTGCCACCCTGCGAGAAACCTTATCAAGGCCCTTGTTCTCAAAAATGGCCTTTAGTGGTTTATGATCCGTACGAATTACGAACTCAACACCCCACACAAAGTTTTTGAATCTCTCCACCGCCCAGAAACATGCTAATGCCTCCTTCTCGAGAACAGAATATCTCACTTCCGCTCCCCTGAGGCCCCTTGAGGCGTGAGCTATTATCTCCTCGGACCCGTCCTCTCGTCTCTGAGACAACACGGCACCAAGACCACATCCACTGGCATCCACTGTGATAACGGATGACTTTCTTGTGTCAAAACAACCTAATGGTTGGGCCAAATTTATCTCCTCTTTTATGTTATTAAATTCCGCCTCACACTGACTATTCCACTCAAATTCAGCACCCTTCCTCAAAATCTTCCTCATCTCATGTATTTTATCAGCGTAATTCATCACAAATTTCTGATAGAACTCCGTCATTCCCAAAAAGGAGCGTAGTTCACTCTTATCGACGGGTCTTTCTATTCTCTTTATAGCATTCACCATCTCTTCCTTGGGTCTGATACCATTTCCTGACACCTCATGTCCCAAATAATCCACTTTAGTCACTGCAAATTTGCACTTTTCTTCCCTAAGAGTGATTCCTCTTTCCTCGAATATTTTCAACACCTTACACAAATTCTTATCATGTTCCTCCAATGTCACTCCACTGACCAACACATCGTCCTGAAAACAGAACACACCCCTAATCCCCTTCAACAAGCGATCCATGATTTTCTGGAACACTGATGAAGCGGAAGCTAACCCGAAGGGCATCCTCCTAAACTGAAACACTCCTTCGTGCGTCACAAACGCCGTAACCTTTCTACATCCCTCCTCCAACTCCACCTGATGATATGCTGATGTCATATCCAGTTTGGAAAAGTACTTCCCTCCTCCCACCATTGTTAACAATTCTCCCATGTTTGGTAGTGGATGTCTATCCACCAACACACACTTATTCAGCTCGCGCATATCAACGCACAGCCTCAGATCTCCTGAACTTTTCTTCACAATGACGACCGGGGAAACCCACTCAACACCCCCAGCTCTCTCAATCACACCTGACTTAAGAAGTTTCTCCAATTCTTTTTTCACCTTGTCCCTCAAAGCAAAAGGGACGGGCCTGAGTTTCGCTACTGTAGGGACACTGCCTCTTTTCACCAATATCTGGTGCTGAAACCCCTTCACTCTCCCTAACGTCTCATCAAATACCCTTTTATGCTCTCTCACATACTTCCCATACGACGAACACGCCTCTGACACTTGCAATACTTGATCAGGATGGTTGGGATCCAATCTGATTCCCAAATTCTTCTGCTCTCTCCACCCTAACAAGGATTGACCTTTCTTAGTCACATACACCTTCCCTTCACAACTTCGCCCTTTAAATTCAAATTTGCTCCAGACATACCCTAGCAGCTCAATTTTGTCTTCGTTGTACCCCCCTGGAGAAATGTCCGGTGTCGACAACGTCGACAGTGCTCCTTTCATCTCACCCTCAAATGCAGACTTTGAAATCAAAGTGATCTTTGATCCCGAGTCAGCCATCATCGACACCTTACACCCATTTACGGTCAAAACAGTATACGGACGCTCACACTCATCAAGTACATTATCCCCACCAACAACATTGATCGTGTTCACAATAACATTTTGCAATGCCATCACGGTGTCGTCTTCCGATGACCTCCCTTCCTCCTCTTCATTCACGTATAGAACCTTTCTCTGATTCATTTGCCCAAACTGATAGTTCTTGCAACACGTCGCAAAATGTCCTCTCCTCTTGCACTTATTGCATATCGCCTTCCGCCCTGGACACACTACAGAGGATGCAAAATGTGTTGCACTGGCACATCTATAGCACAGTCTCTCATCCCTTTTTTCTTCTCTCTGCGTCAACTCTTGACTTCTTCTTTCTTCCACAATATTCCTCTCCCTTTGTTTGTTCCTTCCCTTCTTCCTATTCTTCCCTTCATTAACTTTCAATACTTCCGACTTTGCTTCTTTAGGATCTCCACCCTCGGTCTTTGATAACTTGGCGACGCACGCCAGGGAATGTTCTACTCGTTTCGCCAGGTCCAGTACTTCTTCCAAGTTTGGCTCGTCCTTCAACCACAGTTCCTCGCGTATCTTATTTGACCTACAATGTGTCATGAATTGATCACGTATGTGCTCGTCAAAGCTCCCCTGAAACTTGCATGTCAGAGCCAAATGACGGAGGGCAGTCACATAGTCTTCAACGGACTCCCCATGGGCTTGTACGCGCATGCGGAAGTTGTAACGTTCCAAGATCGTGCTCCTTTTTGGGGTGAAATGTTTGTCCAGTCTCATCAGAGCCGCCTCGAAATCGTTCATCTCATCTCCGCTTCCATCACTTGCTAACTGAGGGAGAGTCTCAAAAATTCTTTGGCCTTCGTAACCTAAGAAATGTAGCAACAAGGCTAACTTCCTTTCGCTGGAATATGCTGTCCCACCTGCCGCCTTCATATAATGCATGAATCCCTTGCGCCATTGGGGCCAGTCAATTTTTGCCGCCCCTGGTGTAGGCATAAACGTGGGTGGTCCAGATATGCCGGGCAATGCAGCCATGTCTTAAACCACCCTTCCAGTTAAGCGTGGTGTTTCTCTTCTTCTAAGGGGATCCTTATTTATCAACCTAGATGTGGGACCACCTTTGCACTCACAATACTCTTCTCTTCTCGCCTGTATCTTTATACTGTTACAATCCAGCTGCTGCTCTCTCAAACAACTCAGTTCTAGTTATACACAAAAGCTGAATCGATTTTCATGTACCCCCTATAACACAAGTTACGGTAGAGACTCGACGCCTACAGAGGTAGCTTGCCCTTCCTTAACACGAACTACGGTACTTATGTTAAAGAGTTCCTCCTTCCTCAAATCGATCAACTGTGGGATGCGTCCCGCGTAGGATCTCGCACTACACAGGCAGCGCTTACTTGGATGAGATACTGGTGCCAGGTGGACGCTTAATGCCCCCCTAAATATGCGAGAGTGGGCGCTTGCTCGGCGCAGGAGTGGGCGGAGCAACAACCTTCGTTGCGCCTCTGCTCTCGTCGCAGCCCGCTCGCTCCCGCTTCACAGCTTCGTGACCTCCCGTGGTCACAAACAACGTACCTGACGGCGTCCCAATCTTCTCTACGGGAGCCGCTCAACACGCAAGTGGCGCGGAGCAGCCCCACCGGGTCTGAATGACGGGCCGCTCAACGCATTGGCAATGCGGAGCAGCCCGCGGCAACTCACGGCTCCTGTCAGCTGGGCCGGCCGCTTTCTCTCCTCTACGGGGTCAGGCGCAGTGTCGCTGCAGGTCTCTGCTTCACTCTTCACGCCGACGGACGTACTTTGGTGATCTTCCCGTCATCCGCGTCAGGGCCCGCTCAACGCACAGATGATGCGGAGCAGCCCAGGGCGAACCGCAGCTCCGGCTGCCTGGAATGAGGCGCCCGCTCCTTTTCCACCCGAGGCTGTGGGGAAAATCTCGGCGGCCTCCTCTCCAGGGATACTGGGCGGCCTTTGGGGCGGGCTGATCAGGACGACTGGCTGCTGGGGGTCTTCTCTCGCTCAACCACTTAAGGCACTGCATCCCATCCTCGTCGCCATTGTTATAAAGATGCAGGAGCAGCCAGGTAAGAGGTTCTTAAGGTTTATTTTAGTATATAACCGTATGAGAAAACCCCCAACATGGAGAGACCCTTCTCCTCCAGCTCTCTCCCCAACTGACAAAGTTAGAACCTTTATTATCCCACAACAAGCAACCCAGTGAGCAACATTCTATGACATCACACTAGGGCTGCTTCTCCCAGGATAGAAATGCTATTGGGAAAGTGTGTTCTCAACTCACCCCCACAAGTCACTCCAACAGTGGCTAAGTCAGATGATGCGGTGAAGTGTATCTTCAGAATGACTGTGTATAATGTGTCAGGGTGAAATGCGAGGTGAAGATAAGAAGCAGTCCCTAGAGATTTATTTGGACCCCAAGAAAAACTGGCAGACAGAAATAGATGAAAACACATTACATTTTCATTTAAAAGAAGAAAAATGCAAGCCACCTGTCACCCCAGAGATGAACTCAGAAAAAGACATTTCAACCCTTTCTGAAATACAAATGGGAGATGGGCAGCCATGGATTCCTATCCGTGTAAATGGTAATTCTGAAATGATAGAAGCCTCTTTAGCACTTGAGCAGGAAAGAAGTTTCATTTATGAGAAGGTACTCCAGCAAATAATTGACAGAGAGGAGATCCCAACATTCAGAATAGAAAATCAACACATTTTTTGGGTTGGATGATCCAGACTCAGGCAATTGAGTCATAGGAAGATGCATGTTAAAAATCACCATTGGCACGAGAACTATCTGTCACAACGTGTGGACAGTGAGTGGGGCACAGAATAACTTTTATTTGGGAAATGACATTATGCACAAATTGAGTATAGTGCTAGACTTCCTAAATCAGAAGGTGTGGTCCAGATTGGGGGGACCTGTACCTGATTTGAAGACAAACGAAAAGCTTATCGTTGCGCATAGATGGTAAAATATGCAATTGACTTACAGGTGAAAAAGGATGTTACCATTCCTGCATTTACCAGGCAAGTTACAATAATGCTAAAACGCAGAAAGGGACAAAAGATGAGGGATTCTGGTGCATTTGTATGCCTAAATGAATCTATGAGGCTGTAAGGGCTAGAATGTGAATATAAGCCACTGGTAGAGATTGAGAATGGGGCCATTAAAATCCTGGTGGACAATAAAGGCTGCCAGGATATTCATTTAGAGGATAATTCAGTGTTAGGAATGTCAATACAAAAATCTCATTATACTGCAGATTTCAATAATGCAGTGATTCTGAATATCCATGAGAGATATGTGAATGTGCAGGGTGAGTTGCCAGAGTCTTTGGATTCTCAGCCTAAGCAATATTTAAAATTCAGTCTTTGTATCCTTAGGAATCAAGTGAGACAGTGTGCAGTCACCAAGATAATTGCATCCTATTTGATGCAAAGGAAAATAAAACAGAAAAGCAGCATATTGTAATGGAAGTCAATATTCCAAAATATTTAAATGTGTCAGCTCTCCAAAGAGATACAGCCACAGTGCTAGAGGAGACCACAGAGATTCCTTCATTAGAGGACTTCCGCAAATTCCAGGCGGGAATCCAAAATACTTGCAAAAGTTCCCACATGTCATTTTGATTATAAACTGTTGTAAATCTTCCATTCAGTTTCGAATGTATGCTTTTGCTCAAGCCATTGCTTGTGATTGCTAGTATCTTTCCAGTGTTGCTCCAGTAAAGAATTGTTTTTGTTTCAAGATTTTTATACACATTCATTGTTTTATTCAGCCATTGTCGAGTGTCATTTTAACATTGCAAGGGTTTCAAATCCGTTTTTCACTCTCATTTTACGAGGGAGAGTTAGATTTGAATTTCGTTTCCAGATTCATATTCCTAACTGCGTGCTGCTTCCTTATATCCATTCAGCATTGATCATTTGTGGGTTGAGGGAACATTGCAGTGGGAATTCCTAACTTGAGTGCTATCTTTCCGAAAATCCAAACGTGTTTCTATTTCCTTGTGTTTTCTATCTGTGTTAATAAAGCGTTGAATTAAGTGCATTGCCTACATTCCTATTGTTATTATCATCACATTGGTGATTGCTGCCCCATTTAATAAAAAGTGTTTGATTTCTTTGAATTTATAAATAATTAAACAAACATTACCTTTACTCACCAACCTGGTTCCTGGTCCATCGTGACGCGGGGTATTTGAACATGGGGTGTGATATGAGTGGTGTATCTCTCAAATATTGAATCTATATATAAATAAATAAGCATTTCAGTCGACCGCTGCATTCTAGGCTGAGACCAAGGTGTGTCGCCTGTTTGAAATCCTTAAAACTAAGAAGGTGAGGTCACAGAACAACAGCATAAAAGAATGCCATACAGTGGCTAAGTCAGATGATGCGGTGAAGTGTATCTTCAGAATGACTGTGTATAATGTGTCAGGGTGAAATGCGAGGTGAAGATGAGAAGCAGTCCCTAGAGATTTATTTGGACCCCAAGAAAAACTGCCAGACAGAAATAGATGAAAACACATTACATTTTCATTTAAAAGAAGAAAAATGCAAGCCACCTGTCACACCAGAGATGAACTCAGAAAAAGACATTTCAACCCTTTCTGAAATACAAATGGGAGATGGGCAGCCATGCATTCCTATCCGTGTAAATGGTCATTCTGAAATGATAGAAGCCTCTTTAGCACTTGAGCAGGAAAGAAGTTTCATTTATGAGAAGATACTCCAGCAATTAATTGACAGGGAGGAGATCCCAACATTCAGAATAAAAAATCTACACATTTTTGGGTTGGATCATCTGGACTCAGGCAATAGAGTCATAGGAAGATGCATGTTAAAAATCACCATTGGCGCGAACACTATCTGTCACAACGTGTGGACAGTGAGTGGGGCACAGAATAACTTTTATTTGGGAAATGACATCATGCACAGAATGTGTATGGTGCTAGACTTCCTAAATCACAAAGTGTGGTCCAGATTGAGGGGACCTGCACCTGATTTGAAGACAAACGAAAAGCTTATCATTGCGCATAGATGGTAAAATGTGCAATTGAATTACAGGTGAAAAAGGATGTTACCATTCCTGCATTTACCAGGCAAGTTACAATAATCCTAAAACACAGAAAGGGACAAAAGATAGGGTTTCTGGTGCATTTGTATGCCTAAATGAATCTATGAGGCTGCAAGGGCTAGAACGTGAATATAAGCCACTGGTAGAGATTGAGGATGGAGCCATTAACATCCGGGTGGACAATACAGGCTGCCAGGATATTTATTTAGAGGACAATTACGCGTTAGGAATGTCAATACAAAAATCTCATTATAATGCAGATTTCAATAATGCAGTGATTCTGAATATCCCTGAGACAAAAGAATGTGCAGGGCGAGTTGCCAGAGTCTTTGGATTCTCAGCCTAAACAATATTTAAAATTCAGTCTTTGTATCCTTATGAATCAAGTGAGACAGTGTGCTGGCAAGAAGATAATTGCATCCTATTTGATGTAAAGGAGAATAAAACAGAAAAGCAGCATATTGAAATGGAAGTCAATATTCCAAAATATTTAAATGTGTCAGCTCTCCAAAGAGATACAGCCACAGGGCTAGAGGAGAGCACAGAGGTTCCTCCATTAGAGGATGTCCCCAATTCCAGGCAGGAATTGAAAATACTTGCAAAAGTTCCAAAGGTTCATTTTGATTATAAACTGTTGTAAATCTTCCATTCAATTTCGAATGTATGCTTTTGCTCAATACATTGCTTGTGATAGCTAGTATCTTTCCAGTGTTGCTCCAGTAAAGAATTGTTTTTGTTTCAAGATGTTTATACACATTCTTTGTTTTATTCAGCCATTGCAGAGTGTCATTTTAACATTGCAAGGGTTTCAAATCCGTTTTTCACTCTCCTTTGAGGAGGGAAAAATAGATTTGAATTTCGTTTCCAGATTCATATTCCTAACTGCGTGCTGCTTCCTTATATCCATTCAGCATTGAACATTTGTGGGTTGAGGGAACATTGCATGGGAAATCCTAACTTGAGTGCTATCTTTCAAAAAATCCAAACGTGTTTCTTTTCCCTTGTGTTTCCTATCTGTGTTACTAAAGCGTTGAATTAAGTGCATTGCCTACATTCCAATTATTATTATCATCAGATTAGTGATTGCTGCCCCATTTATTAACACGTGTATGATTTCTTTTGAATTTCTAAATAAATAAATAAATATTACCTTTACTCACCAATCTGGTTCCTGGTCCATCGTGACCCGGGGTATTTGAAAATGGGGTGTGATATGAGTGGTGTATCTCTCAAATATTGAATCTATATTTAAATAAATAAGCATTTCAGTCATGCGCTGCATACTAGGCTGAGACCAGGGTTTATGAGAAGATACTCCTGTAAATAATTGACAGGGAGGAGATCCCTACATTCAGAATAAAAAATCAACACATTTTTGGGTTGGATCATCTGGACTCAGGCAATAGAGTCATAGGAAGATGCATGTTAAAAATCACCATTGGCGCGAACACTATGGGGCCGATTCATGGAACAAACGTGCGCTGAAAATCCATGCGCAAGCAGGCGCAAGGGAGCGCAAGCGTGAGAAACGCAGGGCACGCGCACGTGTGCGATTCAAGGAGGACGCTGCGCGTGTTTCCCGCTGTCCGTGCGCCCAATTCAGACATGGCTCACGCAGGCATACACGGCGTGCGCTATGCGCACAGCAAAAGCGCACATAGCGCGGCGCACACAACCAAAGTGGGCGGAACAGTGGGCGTAACACGCGGAATGGGGAACAATGCGTGAAAAAGAAGGCGTAACTGGGGAAGTACTGCAGGGAACTGCACGGAACGCCCACACGCACGCGAACAACCCGTATTCATGGATTCGAATATGGGAAACCCGCGCACAGCAAAAGACATGCACAGGCGTCAACGCGTCCGCCACACGAAGGCAGGCGGAAGCGTCCCCACGCACATTACAAAAGTGCGCGCAATCAACAAACACATATATACAGCTACGATGAATGCCCCATTTGTCGCAGCACTGATCGTGGGACACCGCAGGAGGAGGAGAATAGCCAGGGCACGCATTTTCGCACCACGGACAAGCCTTTTTGGGATGCCTGACGACCAGGTCTATGGCAGGCATAGGTTTCCACCCCATATCATCCTAGACCTGGTCAGGGAGTGGGAAGATGACCTTACATCCCCCACCCTTTGCTCCCAAGCATTGAGCCCCTTGGAGAAGCTGCTCAATGTCCTGTATTTTTTGACCACTGGGTCATTTCAGCGGACTACTGCCATAGTGGGGGGGGTCTCACAGGCCACGCAGTCACGCTGCCTACACCAGGTACTGGCAATCATGACAGCACGCCCCTCAGTCCGCAGGCACATATACATGCCCAGAACACCCGCAGAAAGGCAGGCCGTTGTCCTGGATTTTTTCAGGGTGGCAAGGTACACATTGCCATGTCCAAAATCTACAGTGGCATCAGACAATGATGCCTGACCTGGAATCAGATGAAATGACAGACCAACAACCTCCCACCCAAAATAAGTCATTTCAAAATGCATTACAAGAGTTGTAGAAGTAACATAACAATGAATTCTTGTATACATGCACATTGTGCATTGCAAAATCAACACTGCAGCTTCTGTGTGCTGTGTCCTACTCCTGCAACACACTGCTCAGCGCACAGCACAGTAAACAGCCATTGTGTGTGATGCACACCCTGAGCATCACATCTAAGTGACAGACCACATCAAAAACCAAATTAGGCATGTACAGGATCCATAATTGGTCACAGAACATGTGCTGCAGGGACACAGTGCCCACCAGAAGGCAAACAGTGTACACGTGGATATGCAAGGGTGGGAGTACATGTAGTGCATCAGAGTGCAAGTGTGTGGTTCTGCAAGGACATGCACTCCACATATGCATGTGCACTCAAGTGACCATCAGTGTCCTCTACATATCACATGTGAACATTCACCATGTGTACACCCCAACATATCAAACCACAACTATCCCCTCGCACCTGAAAGGTAAACACAACACATGAACAGGCATTGATCAGCAGAACACAACATGTACATAGGATACCACCATTACAATGTCAGAGTTCCCATCACACTGCAGGGCAAGGCAACTATCAAGAACAACCCCCTCCCCCCCTCACAAATGACCATGACCCACTGAACAACTGCACCTGGGTCATCGAGCCTTCAAACCTCAATTCCACCTGGCCACAGGATCACCTTCACACTTCGTCACCATCTCCCACCTTGTGTGTAAAAACATGCCTGCACCCTCAGAATCCACACTAATTTCCAAAATGACAAAATCCAAGCCAGAAAAACGAACCAGAACACCCTCCAGTAGATGACTTGACGTAGCAGTACCTCACAAAGGCCAAGTACTACCACAATGATGCAACAACCAAGGTAGCACAGTAAAACAATGTCACAACAGGATGTGAACCGTGTGTGGTACATGACATAGGATGATGCACCATGATCGGATGTGTACTGTCACAGGTCCCGTGTACAGGCCCGGGAGTGTCACGAAACAACCACCCCCACCGTGTCCCGGGTGCCTGCAAGGTCAAACTCACACAGGCCCCTGAGACCCTGGTGGGGAAGGAGGTTCAGGGATATGCAGTCAGGACAGGTGTTGACACACTGGATGACTGGAATGAGTGGCAGGAGAGGGGAGGAGGAATGACACATGAAACCAGGGAATGCACGAAAATGTACTACCTGCATGAACACATACACAATCTAAACAAACTTGGACATCATTGTCATGGCCTTCTGTAGTCCAGGCTTAGGAGTGGTACGAACCAACCACCCCCTCTAGGGTTTTGGCACCTGCAAGTTCGGGGCTTACACAGGCATCCGCAACCCCAGCGGGGAAAGAGGGTTAGGGAACGTTGCTTGGACAGGTACGGGAAGCAGGTACACCGGGTAGAGGGTACAGGGTTCAAAATTGCATAGGATTCCGGGTGATTAGGGGGGAAAAAACATACCAATTGAACCACACATACATCCATGCATTAGTACACTCCCCAGCAAGCCTATGCAGAGCAGTTTGAAAGAAAAACAACAAGACACTTAGCTCTGGTTTTGAGTACTGGCCTCCTGCCTGCGCACTCTCAGGTCTGGTTACAGGAGCACTGCAATGCTGCAAAGAGAGCCACAGTCAACAACCTGTACGTGCCAATTACACAAAAACACAACACCAAACATGCCCCATAGCAACAAACTACTCTCCAAACAGACAATCTGGTGTAGATGCTTCGTACCCATATGTAACATTACCCCTGTGACGGGTCATACACAGTCAATGCAGTAAGTCAGCCGCCGGTAGTTGCGTGGCAAATGAAATACCAATGTGTCACAATTCACACAACATGCAATGTTCCCTGGGTAAGCAGACAGACCCATATAGCAAACCATGACTTCTGAGCAAGTTGCGTACCACCATGACCGAAAAAAAGTTGGCAGTGCATTTATCATAAAGTACATGGAAATGATATGCACTGCACCCGAGTATGTCCCTTGCTGTATGTCCCTGTGAGCTGCCCCTTTCGATGTCTCGGAAGGCTACATGGTTGATACAAGTGCCTCAATGGACCTTGGTGTACCGGAGAGTATGTGCCACTGCCCCTGCACGTGTCCCAGACAACCTTACAATCAACAGCCATCAGTCCACCAACACATGTGAGCTGCATTGTGTGCTTCAACACCAATATTCGTCTAAGCTCGCCCTCAGTGCTGTGACTAAGCCTGCATGTGCAACTCGCCTGGTGCAAGCTTTGCTGTGTTGTGGCCCCCCTGTGCTGCTCACCTTGCCTGGAGTTCCTTGGAACATGTCAGCAGGTCTAGGATGTAGGTCTGCAATCCCTGTGCCTCTGCTTGTGCACACATGTGCATGTGGGCACCAACAAACGTGTCCAGAATTCCGTCGTCCAATGGGCCATGTCTGCTGGCAAAGATGCTCTGGAGGCTCATCCCCCTGCAGAAAGGGCATGAAACACATGATTAATGCTTCAAAGTCATCTGTGTGTGTCTCATCAGGCATCTCATTACTTGACCATGTCAGAGAGTCACATCATAAATCACACCATCAGTCCATCTTCCACATCCAAAGTGTGGAACACTATCTACAGCATGAAATGCAACAAGCACGTGTACAGTAAAGATAAGAAACATACTTCACAATGCATAGCAATTAATGTACACATTAATCATGACACACCCCATCTAGCAAAAGCTGCACAGTGGACAATAACACCAAAATCATCCCCACTAGGGGTGTCAACACAAGTCACACAGCACCAGACATGCCACAGATATGACAGTCCAAAGCCCCACCGAACCATCCTTGCAAGCCCATGGATAAGGGAGGCAGGAGTGGCATATGTGAGTCAAGGACCCCAAGCAGCAAACACATACACAAGACAAGCCTGAAGGGCCCATCTGGAACAGACAGTGGATGCCTTCAAAAGCCACAAAGCACCGCACGGTCACATGAAAGCACACAAGACAAGCAATTTTAAACTAAATCAACTATTAACTAATTACACTAACAATGGAAAACCTACATTACCTAATTAAACTAACTATCAAACAGAAACTTAACTAACTAAACTAAAAGAAAAATCAAAAATGGCCACATACGACCCGGGGGGAGGGGAGGCACCCAGGAGGGGGGAGGTACAGGGTGCTGCTCAACATCCACATGCGATGATGCTGAGCCAAAAAAAAAACCTCCATGGGCTCAACGCCTGCACAGCCTACCTATGTGGGAGATAAATGGTCGTCCAAGTCTGGCTCATCCTGGAAAGGAGGACGTGGCACAGTAGCCTGGCCACGCCTAGCCACAGCTTGCCCCTCGTCGGCAGCAAGTCTGCCGGACGGGTGAGCCTGGTTCTGTGTGGCGATGTGACGTAGGTCTGCATGCAGAACCTCACGTGATACACGTGCTTCCTCTTGCAAGGTAGCACGTGTAACACAGAATTCCTCCTGCAAGGCCTGGCTGGACAACCGCTGCACCTCCCGGCAAGCCTGTAGCTCAGCCGAGATGGTACGCTCAAGCTGTGCAAACCTCTCCTCTGCCTGCTGCCTCTGGGACATCATAAGGACACCCAGAGTGGATCTGAGGGAAGCATACTCCTCCCTCAGGGCATCCATGTGCGCCTCTGCGTGAGCAGCAATTGCTTGACGCAGAGACGACATTTCAGCCTGGCGTGCCCTGTCTGAGGCCGCCATGCCCAGCCTGAGCGAGCGGGCCGTGGACCGTGCCGCCTGCTGCTGGAGAAGCACCTGCCTAGCAGGGGGAGCACAGATCGGGCCACACGCTCCATGCTCTCAGCGATGTTCTCCATTGCTGCCCCCTGCCGTTCGGAATTGGCAGTCATGTCTTGCTCCCACTCAGTATACATGCCCCCGTCGACGTGATGTCCCAGGCACATCAGTGACTGGTGTGGAGGGTGCCCCTGCGTTCCGATCCACCACGGGTGGAGGAACCAAGACTGTCTGATCCCTCAGTGCAGGGGTCCCAGACAGAGGAGTGTCCACATAAGAATCACTCACCCATGACACATGGACTTGATGCTCATCCAACTCAACATGGACGTCAGAGTCGTCATCAAGGCTGTACTCATAGGCAGCCAGAGACAAGATGGACTGCAGCACTTGGGGGGTTTCGTGGCCTACCACCCCACGACCACCACTAGTGCCGGGTTGATGTGGTGGTAACAGCCCTGTGTCTGGCATGACAACACCATCCTCCGCCTCCATTGCGTCATCACCTGAAAAATAGAGAGAAAAAAGGTCACTACATATGTCAGAAGCACACAACACACACACACCGACAGCAAACGCATCCGGCAGACATGTGACACACAACACATAACCTGGCATGCAATCTGGGTCAACTTTGAATAGCTTCTGTGATCAGACCTGTTGAAAGGTGGCAGTTTCCATGGAAGTGGGTCTATGCAGTGCAGAAAATGTGTACGCCACTCACTACCTACATGTACAAGGACTCCATGGTGTGTGCCAGGAAATGTGAAGGCAGTGCAATGTCAAATTCAGACATCACGTGCATTGTGCATTCAATGTGTACCATATCTACAAGCCAAGCACCCCTCCACCCCAGTACCAAAGCAGGGGTGCCTAGCATGGTATCAAAAGGCTGACCATACACCTGTGTATTGACAGGCAGTGTTGACTGGCATCAACAGCTTAATGTGATTCAAGTGACAACACTGCAAATGATGCTGGGACAGTAAGCAGGACACATGATGAAAACTCTGGATTCCGCCCATGTGTGAAGAAGACACAACAACAGTTGGACAGAGTCATTGGCCATTGAACAGGCTGAGGCCTGTGAGCCACACAGATTGACAGACCCTAAACCTGTGTGCAACGCAGGACTGAGCCACAGTTGACATGGGAAGGCTGATGAGATGGCAGGCAATGTATGTAACCAAGGACTTGTATTACAGTGATCATCCAGTCACGGACACATAGGGGCATGCGTGCAATGCACATGGAACATGAATGGGCACTCATGTCCCTGCAGGACATCTGACCTATGCACAGTACAAGTGAGATACCCTGCATCGAGTACTAAGGCTGTACCACACGCATATGTCTGGCAGATTCAACGCTGGAAGTTAGCATCTACACAGGACACATGAACAAGAAAGTACACATTGGCAAGATTGAAGCAGACCAGTACAAAGGTGGAACTGGGGTGCAGAGTGGCGGAGGAGGGGCAAGGGAGCATGCCTACATGGAGTGCCCGCATGCAGGCAGAGGAGACATGCATGTCGGAAGCATTGCATTACTTACACATCAGAACCATGTACACGTCACATGTAGCGGCAATCATGCACAACACATCCCAAAAGTGAAACGCACACGTCCTCAACAAACACGCATCAACACTCACTGGACTGTGCATCAAAGTCCAGCATCTCTCCCACTCCTTCGACCAATTCAGGTGGTATGAACTCCGCAACAAGAGCCTCATGCGGAGTGAGCTCTTCCTCCTCTGGTGCAGGCCCACAGCCAGTCACCAGAGTCAAGTTGTAATTAGAGGCACGCTTAGCCTTAGTGCTGCGTTTGATGTCATTCCAACGCTTCTTGCACTCTTGCGCTGTGCGCACCTCATGGCCGAATGAACTGACATGTTCCGCAACATACTTCCAGTGGGTGTCACGTTGTGCAGCCGTAGTCTGACTATTGGCACCCACTAGCATGTCACGGCTGTGGCCCCGCACGTAGTCCACGAGGAAGTCCAGTTCCTGCTTACAGAAAGGCTTCTTCCTCGATGTGCAGGAGGTCGTGGCTGTGTGTGGGGTCCCAGCCTGTGCTGCAGGTGCAACCTTCCTCCTCTTGGACTGTGGCACAGACCCTGGCTGGCTAATGCCGTCCTGACCAGTATGGCCAGTGGGTTCGGTGGATTGAGCCAAGGGAGTGGCAGGTGGAGGGATGACCAAAGGCCTGACTTGTGTCAGTGGCAGCTTGGTGCCCACTAATGGACCCTGCGCAGCAACATCAGCTGTGGCAGGGTCATTGAACGCAACGGTCCTGGTTGGCAGACTCACAACCGGGGTGCTCTTGGGTGCATCTGCTCCTGCACTTGCCAACACCCGGCTGTTCGGGGCAGCAGATGACATGACTGCCCCAGGGACACGTGTCTTGGTCTGAGCAGCCCGGCCTGCCCCTCTGGTTTCCCCCCTGACCTGTTGGAGATCTACCAAGGGCTCTTCAAGTGCCAACGCAGCCTGCGCTGGCAGACCCTGAGCCTGGGTGGCGGTGTCCACAGCTGCACCTGCAGCTACCACTACCCTTGGGCCTGTGGCAGTCGATGGAACGGACTGCCGGGTCAAATGGGTGCCAGTGCCAGATGCAGGAGCTGCATCCCCCGGAACCACAGGGGGTGGTGGCATGACTGCACCGACACATGGCACAACATTGTTCTCAAGTGGCGCACCCCTGCCTCTTCCCCCTCTGTGGCCGCCCTGGACACCCTGGAGTCCCCCTACTCCCTGGTCACCACGCCCACGTCCCCGACCACGCCCGCCATGAGGAGGACACCCAGCTGAGGCACCCCTCACCTTTGGTGGCCTCCCAACCATGGCACAGATGTAGTAGTGCTGGCACAGATGGAGTGGTGCCAATGGGAGGTGTACACCACAATTGACCTGGGCAATTGGGGTGAAGGGGGTGGGAAGCAAGATGTTAACAGCCCCCCTGCACCTGCAAAGCTGTATGTGACCCCGGTGATGTGGTGACGGGTCACGCAACGCTCAGGCACCCCAAAACTGCAGTAAAACCGTGCACGCAAGCATGCAGCCTACATGCGTGGATTCAACCTCCCGCAGTACGCGGTGGCACCCAGTAACACGAATAACGCGTACGCGTTGGACACGCAGGCTACTATGAGATCGAAAATGGGCGCGATACACAGGGGCACCCGCAGTGGGAAAAAGAGCGTGTGCGGCTCACCGTCTGACTAGCGCGATGCAGAAAAACATGCATAGCCAATACCCCCACCAAAAGAAGAGATACGTCCTTGATAGCTGTGAAGTTGTGATGGCGCGCGAAACAACAGGAAGCAGCAACACACGTCGGTCTCCACGAAAGGCACGTACAGCGAACTGCTGGGCCCGCTCACCTTTAACCCGTGCTGAGGGAAACGCACGCGCGCGTCACCTCACTTACGCACATGGGCCCTTTCCTCGTATTACACGCGGACGTGCAGTTTTTCACGTGCGCTGAAATGCCCATGCACGCCTGTGCGCGTCACGTCACAGGGGCGCTTGCGCTTCAGGGGCCTTCTGTCCAATGAAATTGCGTATGCGTGCAGACACGCTTACGCGCTAAGGGCCTTTCCTCGAATTACACGCTGACGTGCCGAATTTTCACGTGCCAAATCACTCCGAATCAAGCTGGCCACGCGTAAGCACACGGAAGACCACGCTCCTGCCTAGAAGGCCGAACTACTGCCCCCCAGAGCCCCGAGCACGCTCCCACCTGCCATCTGCTGCTGCCTGACTGCCTGCTGCCCACGTGCCCTGCCATTTGCTGCCTGCACATCAGCCAGGGGTGCTGTTGCTGTGACCACCCCTACTGGAACCAAAGACTCCTGACTGGGATTCCATCGCTCCACAGCCCAGCCCCAGGACCCAGTTGCCCACCCACTCCTGCCTCTGGGGTTGTCATGTCGGGCACTGCAACATCTGGCACCACTGACAACCCCCGGCCAGAGAGGCAGAGGGGCACCAGCTTCAGTGCCACCGAAGTTGGTGTCCTGGTGGAGCAAGTCCTGGGGCAGTATGATGCCCTCTTCGGAAGTTCCCGCGCCAACAAGGAAGGACGGACTCGGATCTGGACTGACATCGTGACTGCCCTCAACGCGGAGGGGGTGGCAGTCCGCGACTTCCAACATGTCAAGAAGCGCTGGGAGGACTTCAGGTCCAGGACCCTGAACAAGGCCCGGCGCCTCTTGAAGGCAGCGGATGCCAAGGGGCGCCGGGGCCACTTGTCGGAAGATCAGATGAGGGTCCTGGAACGCATATCCCCAGCGCTCCACGTCCAGGTCCTTGAGAGGCAGACCTGTCTGGAGTCGAGCGGTAACTGTACATGCATCCTGATTGTGAGCTGTGCGTGTGGTGATGTTTCAGTAGTGTGCAGGTTGCACATCTGTTTGTATGGGTTCGAGTATGGGTGGGGGTGTACAGGGCCGTGGGGCTAACACATGCGAGGGCTGTAATGTATGAGACATGGATGGTGCTTGTGTGTGTAGGCTTGCATGCCAAATGCAGTTGTGTGGGCACACATGTTTGGATGAATGTGTATGTAAGTAGACATCTTCGTGATGTCACACATTTATGTTGTTTTCAGCTGCATGTATCAGCACTGTGTACATGTGCATTTGTGTGTATTCGACAAGGGTGTAACAGTGATGCAACATGGATGCATGTGACAGCCGGATGTGGAAGCCTGATTGGCAGTTGTGACATGGATGCCCATCCGAATACTGCGACACTTGGCAGAGGTGTACACATGCATGCAAGTGTGGTGTTGTGTGTACATGTGTGGTGCACTTCCTGTGTTGCATGTGATGTCTGGCTCAGCTTTGCCTGCTCCTGCTGTTGTATGGGTATGGATGGTGCTGGCAGTTGCGATATGGCTGTGGTATGGCTCATGTGTGCGAGTTGAAATGACATGTGTGTTGGGGATTGTGATGGCATGTCAGAGGTTTGCCAATGCCACACATGTACAACTGTCATGTGTGTATGTGTCCATTGTACAGTGCCCTGATGCCTGTGTTTTATTTCTCCCTGTCTGCAGCGTCAACTGATGAAGAGGGCGGAGAAGGTGCTGTGGAGCACAGCGGTGGGGATCCCACCGCCAGCCGGAGATGCATGGCCCGGCTCCCCTCCCATGTTGTCATCTCGTCGGGGAGTGAGGAGTCCGGTGCCGCATCCCAGGCCGCAGCTGCCGGGGGGCGGTCCAAGAGGCGGAGGTTGGAGTTGGACTCCTCGGCAGCAGAAGGGGCAGCTGGGACCCCACAGGGCCCAACGGGGGAAGATGGCAGGGAGTCATCCAGGTTGGTGGGGGGTTTGGTGGAGGAGGAGGCGGTGCAAGCAACAGAGACGGGGTCTGGAGGTGGGGATCCCACTGGTGCTAGTGGTGCACTGCAGGACCAGGGACAGGAGGCAGCACAGGCCGCCGCGGAGGTGCCTGTGTGCAATCCTGTCCCTGATCCTGTCTCTGCATCATCTTGCACCAGCAGGGATGCCTACGTCCAGACCCGTTTTTAGGCAGGGGATGAGCAAACGACAACTGGCCTTTCTCTGCCTGCGGACGTGGTTATCCGGGTCCGGGTTGAGCCTGTCCTGACTGGTGTGGCGTTGCGTCAACGGGCCATGCGAGGTGACCTGCAGTCTTTTCATGAGGAGACTGCACGTCATCTCGAATGGCTCGTTGACCACGTCAGTCTGCTGGGACAGGTCACCCAGTCCGGATTCCTCCGTTTGCTGGGGCTTGCTATGACCCCCTCCTCAACTGAACCCCCTACGCGCCAGTCGTCCTCCGTGCCATCTTCCCACCCATCAGTCACCTGGGTGCCCTGTGGAACTGCCTCTGACGGTGCGGCCAGGCTGGTGGAGGAGGCATCCCTGCCACAGTCGGGAGTCGGACGTCCAGCAGGGGTGGCCACATCAACGACTGCACCCCAGCCGGCGGAGGATGTGCAGGCAGCAGGAGGCAGTGCACGGGCAGAGGCACAGCAGCAGCAGCAACGTGGTGGGAGCCATGAAGGCTCGGGGCTTCAACATCGGAGGGGCAGGCATCGGCCAGAGGGCAGGAGGACCCAGGACAGAGAGTGTCTTCCGTGTGGCAGCGGTTGGGCCACACCATAGATGCGGAGCGGCAGCAGGCGGAAGTGGCACGGCTCACAATGGTCAGGGCGGAGAACTCCATGCGGAGGGCCCTGAGGCGGGCCGAGTGCCTCGAGGCAATCCGCAGGGGGTTGGAGGTGGACACGGCGACGGCCCTGCGGACCCTCTGGGCCATGGAGGAGGACCACCTCTGGGACATTGAGCAGGAGTTCGATGATGCCCTGGCCCGGGACATCCAAAAGTGAGCCGTCAGACTAGCCCGCTGCCCTTGTACATAGGTATGTAGGTAGTGTTAGGTTTCCTTTGTTTTTTACTTTATTTTGGACCTTTTGGACATTGGCCACATTTTTGTATATAGTTTATTTTATTAGTTAGTGTAGTTAGATAGGTTTCATTTCTTTTGTTGGGATAATGGACCCTGGCTTGTTCGTCTGTACATAGTTCACTGTTGGATTTTATTTTTCTTTCACAATTTACCCATGGAGCAATGGCTTTCAATTATTATTTCCCATTGGATTTTCTTTTGTGGACAGTGACTTTGGACACCATTACTTTGGATTATGATTTTTGGTTTTGCTTTTTTTCACAGACATGCTTGTTTTCATTTTTGTACAGTCCCATTTCTGTTTCTTTATTTTTGATTCTATTTATGTTTCCTTTAATACATATTTTTTAATCAAACTTCAATGTGTAGTATTATCTCATTGGTTTCATGCATATCATGATATGGGTTTTGAGATTCACTGACACCCATTGGGTGTATGTGAGGGACATGTGTTTGTTTCGAAACTTGCAATTGGTTTTCTGTCATGTAATTGCCAATTATGAGTGGGTGGATGCAATACTTGTGTGGGTGTTTTGCATTTGGAGGCTGACCATAGGGACCATGGATCTAGATTGTGATGACATGTTGGCTGGGGAACATGAGTTGGGGCCTGCTGGCAGGTGCCCCACAGTGCTGGGGGGCGGGGGGGTTGGGGAACATGATTTGGACATGGGTGGGGGCCTGCTGGCAGGTGCCCCACACTGCTGGGGGGTGGGGGTGGTGGGAGACATGGGTGGGGGCCTGCTGGCAGGTGCCCCACAGTGCTGGGGGGTGGGGGTGCAGGGGGACATGAGTTGGACATGGGTGGGGGCCTGCTGGCAGGTGCCCCACAGTGCTGGGGGGTGGGGTGGTGGGAGACATGAGTTGGACATGGGTGGGGGCCTGGTGGAGTGTGCCCCTGCACTGCTGGGGGGGTGGGGGTGGTGGGAGACATGGGTGGGGGCCTGGTGGAGTGTGCCCCTGCACTGCTGGGGGGTGGGGTTGGTGGGAGACATGGGTGGGGGCCTGGTGGAGTGTGCCCCTGCACTGCTGGGGGGTGGGGGTGGTGGGAGACATGGGTGGGGGCCTGTCGGAGGGTGCCCCTGCACTGCTTGGGGTGGGGGTGGTGGGAGACATGGGTGGGGGCCTGCTGGCCGGTGCCCCACAGTGCTGGGGGGTGGGGGTGCAGGGGTACATGATTTGGACATGGGTGGGGGCCTGCTGGCAGGTGCCCCTCAGTGCTGGGGGGTGGGGGTGGTGGGAGACATGATTTGGACATGGGTGGGGGCCTGCTGGCAGGTGCCCCACAGTGCTGGGGGGTGGGGGTGCAGGGGTACATGAGTTGGACATGGATGGGGGCCTGCTGGCAGGTGCCCCACAGTGCTGGGGGGTGGGGGTGGTGGGAGACATGGGTGGGGGCCTGGTGGAGGGTGCCCCTGCACTGCTGGGGGGTGGGGGTGCAGGGAGACATGCATTGTTGATCAGTAGTGCAAGGTGACATGTGGCTTGGCTGGGGGCATGCCCATGGTGGATGGGCTGCCTGCGGGACATGAGCAGGGGTGCAGGGTAGTCCCCCGTGGTGTGGGCTGCCTGCAGGGGCTGTGGAGGTTGTAGAGCGAACACCTGGGAGGACCCACACGGCCAATTCACGTGTAGTACTCCCCAGGACCCCTGAAATACACGTACCCTGCTGAAATCGCGTGTGGAACTTCCCGCGCACCCCTGAAATACACGTACCCTGCTGAAATCGTGTGTGGAACTTCCCACGCACCCCTGAAATACACGTACCCTGCTGAAATCGCGTGTGGAACTTCCCGCGCACCCCTGAAATACACGTACCCTGCTGAAATCGCGTGTGGAACTTCCCGCGCACCCCTGAAATACGCGTACCCTGCTCGCACGGGGCCAATCGCGTGTGGAACTTCCCACGCACCCCTGAAATACATGTACCCTGCTGAAAGCACATATGGAACTTCCCGCGCACCCCTGAAATACACGTACCCGGATGAAATCGCGTGTGGAACTTCCCGTGCACCCCTGAAATGCACATACTCTGCTGAAATCGCGTGTGGAACTTCCCGCGCACCCCTGAAATACACGTACCCTGCTGAAATCGCGTGTGGAAGTTTCCGCGCACCCCTGAAATACACGTACCCTGCTGAAATTGCGTGTGGAACTTTCTGCGCACCCCTGAAATACACGTACCCTGCTGAAATCGCGTGTGGAATTTCCCGCGCACCCCTGAAATACACGTACCCTGATGAAATCGCGTGTGGAACTTCCCGCGCACCCCTGAAATACACGTACCCTGCTGAAATCGCGTGTGGAACTTCCCACGCACCCCCGAAATACACGTACCCTGCTGAAATCGCGTGTGGAACTTCCCGCGCACCCCTGAAATATACATACCCTGATGAAATCGCATGTGGAACTTCCCGCGCACGCCTGAAATACATGTACCCTGCTGAAATCGTGTGTGGAACTTCCCGCGCAACCCTGGAATACGCGTACCCTGCTGAAATCGCGTGTGGAACTTCCTGCGCACCCCAGTAATACACGTAGCCCGCTTGCCGTGCTGGTACAGGTTTAGCGCAGCCCTTTGCGCTGGATTGGGGATTTTGATGGCTTTTCCCTGCGCGAGAGGCGTTCTTGGGGGCGTAACTGGCACTGCTGCAGGGTCGCTGCGCCACTGTGCGCCACGGCTGGTTTTGGTAGCTGGAATCCATGAATACGCTGTGCGCGGAAATGGATTTTAGCGCACACGGCTGGCGCAGGGATTCGCACGCGCACACTGTGTGCCAGCAACGTGCGCCACTTGTGTGCTGATTTCTATGAATTACCCCCTATCTGTCACAACGTGTGGACAGTGAGTGGGGGACAGAATAACTTTTATTTGGGAAATGACATAATGCACAGAATGTTTATGGTGCTAGACTTCCTAAATCACAAAGGTGGTCCAGATTGGGGGGACCTGCACCTGATTTGAAGACAAACAAAAAGCTTATTGTTGCGCATAGATGGTAAAATATGCAATTGACTTTCAGGTGAAAAAGGATGTTACCATTCCTACATTTACCAGGCAAGTTACAATAATGCTAAAACACAGAAAAGGACAAAAGATGAGGGATTCTGGTGCATTTGTATGCCTAAATGAATCTATGAGGCTGAATAGGCTAGAATGTGAATTTAAGCCACTGGTAGAGATTGAGGACGGAGCCATTAAAATCCTGGTGGACAATAAAGGCTGCCAGGATATTCATTTAGAGGACAATTAAGTGTTAGGAATGTCAATACAAAAATCTCATTATAATGCAGATTTCAATAATGCAGTGATTCTGAATATCCCTGAGAGATATGTGAATGCGCAGGGTGAGTTGCCAGAGTCTTTGGATTCTCAGCCTAAAGAATATTTAAAATTCAGTCTGTGTATCCTTATGAATCACGTGAGACAGTGTGCTGTCACCAAGATAATTGCATCCTATTTGATGTAAAGGAAAATAAAACAGAAAAACAGCATATTGAAATGGAAGTCATATTCCAAAATATTTAATGTGTGAGCTCTCCAAAGAGATACAACCACAGGGCTAGAGGAGAGCACAGAGGTTCCTCCATTAGAGGATTTCCCCGAATTCCAGGCAGGAATTGAAAATACTTGCAAAAGTTCCTACGGTTCATTTTGATTATAAACTGTTGTAAATCTTCCATTCAATTTCGAATGTATGCTTTTGCTCAATCCATTGCTTGTGATTGCTAGTATCTTTCCAGTGTTGCTCCAGTAAAGAATTGTTTTTGTTTCAAGATTTTTATACACATTCATTGTTTTATTCAGCCATTGTCGGGTGTCATTTTAACATTGCAATTGTTTCAAATCAGTTTTTCACTCTCCTTTGAGGAGGGCAAGTTATATTTGAATTTCGTTTCCAGATTCATATTCCTAACTGCGTGCTTCTTCCTTATATCCATTCAGCATTGATCATTTGTGGGTTGAGGGAACATTGCATGGGGAAATCCTAACTTGAGTGCTATCTTTCAAAAAATCCAAACGTGTTTCTTTTCCCTTGTGTTTCCTATCTGTGTTACTAAAGCGTTGAATTAAGTGCATTGCCTACATTCCAATTATTATTATCATCAGATTAGTGATTGCTGCCCCATTTATTAACACGTGTATGATTTCTTTTGAATTTCTAAATAAATAAATAAATATTACCTTTACTCACCAATCTGGTTCCTGGTCCACCGTGACCCGGGGTATTTGAAAATGGGGTGTGATATGAGTGGTGTATCTCTCAAATATTGAATCTATATATAAATAAATAAGAATTTCAGTCGTGCGCTGCATACTAGGCTGAGACCAGGGTGTGTCGCCTGATTGAAATCCTTAAAACTAAGAAGGTGAGGTCACAGAAAAACAGTATAAAAGAATGCCATACAGTGGCTAAGTCAGATGATGCGGTGAAGTGTATCTTCACAATGACTGTGTATAATGTGTCAGGGTGAAATGCGAGGTGAAGATGAGAAGCAGTCCCTAGAGATTTATTTGGACCCCAAGAAAAATTGGCAGACAGAAATAGATGAAAACACATTACATTTTCATTTAAAAGAAGAAAAATGCAAGCCACCTGTCACCCCAGAGATGAACTCAGAAAAAGACATTTCAACCCTTTCTGAAATACAAATGGGAGATGGGCAGCCATGGATTCCTATCCGTGTAAATGGTAATTCTGAAATGATAGAAGCCTCTTTAGCACTTGAGCAGGAAAGAAGTTTCATTTATGAGAAGATACTCCAGCAAATAATTGACAGGGAGGAGATCCCAACATTCAGAATAAAATATCAACAAATTTTTGTTTTGGGTTGGATGATCCAGACTCAGGCAATAGAGTCATAGGAAGATGCATGTTAAAAATCACCATTGGCGCGAGAACTATCTGTCACAACGTGTGGACAGTGAGTGGGGGACACAATAAATTTTATTTGGGAAATTACATTATGCACAGAATGTGTATAGTGCTAGACTTCCTAAATCACAAAGTGTGGTCCGGATAGGGGGGACCTGCACCTGATTTGAAGACAAACGAAAAGATTATTGTTGCGCATAGATGGTAAAATATGCAATTGACTTACAGGTGAAAAAGGATGTTACCATTCCTGCATTTACCAGGCAAGTTACAATAATGCTAAAACACAGAAGGGGACACACGATGAGGGATTCTAGTGCATTTGTATGCCTAAATGAATCTATGAGGCTGCAAGGGCTAGAATGTGAATATAAGCCACTGGTAGAGATTGAGGATGGAGCCCTTAAAATCCTGGTGGACAATAAAGGCTGCCAGGATATTCATTTAGAGGACAATTCAGTGTTAGGAATGTCAATACAAAAATCTCATTATACTGCAGATTTCAATAATGCAGTGATTCTGAATATCCCTGAGAGACATGTGAATGTGCAGGGCGAGTTGCCAGAGTCTTTGGATTCTCAGCCTAAACAATATTTAAAATTCAGTCTGTGTATCCTTATGAATCAAGTGAGACAGTGTGCTGGCAAGAAGATAATTGCATCCTATTTGATGTAAAGGGAAATAAAACAGAAAAGCAGCATATTGAAATAGAAGTCAATATTCTAAAATATTTAAATGTGTCAGCTCTCCAAAGAGATACAGCCACAGGGCTAGAGGAGAGCACAGAGGTTCCTCCATTAGAGGATTTCCCCGAATTCCAGGCAGGAATTGAAAATACTTGCAAAAGTTCCTACGGTTCATTTTGATTATAAACTGTTGTAAATCTTCCATTCAATTTCGAATGTATGCTTTTGCTCAATCCATTGCTTGTGATTGCTAGTATCTTTCCAGTGTTGCTCCAGTAAAGAATTGTTTTTGTTTCAAGATGTTTATACACAATCTTTGTTTTATTCAGCCATTGCCGAGTGTCATTTTAACGTTGCAAGGGTTTCAAATCCGTTTTTCACTCTCCTTTGAGGAGGGAAAAATAGATTTGAATTTCGTTTCCAGATTTATATTCCTAACTGTGTGCTGCTTCCTTATATCCATTTAGCATTGATCATTTTTGGGTTGAGGGAACATTGCAGGGGGAATTCCTAACTTGAGTGCTATCTTTCTGAAAATCCAAAAGTGTTTCTATTCCGTAGTGTTTTCTATCTGTGTTACTAAAGGGTTGAATTAAGTGCATTGCCTACATTCCTATTGTAATTATCATCACATTGGAGATTGCTGCCCCATTTATTAAAACATGTATGATTTCTTTTGAATTTCTAAATAAATAAATAAATATTACCTTTACTCACCAACCTGGTTCCTGGTCCATCGTGACCCGGGGTATTTGAAAAGGGGGTGTGATATGAGTGGTGTATCTCTCAAATATTGAATCTATATATAAATAAATAAGCATTTCAATCGTGCGCTGCATACTAGGCTGAGACCAGGGTGTGTCGCCTGATTAAAATCCTCAAAACTAAGAAGTTGAGGTCACAGAACAACAGTATAAAAAAATGCCATACAATGGCTAAGTCAGATGATGCGATGGAAGTGTATCTTCAGAATGACTGTGTACCTAGTGCCACTGTCATTCTAATGTGTCAGGGTGAAATGCGAGGTGAAGAGGAGAAGCAGTCTCTAGAGATTTATTTGGACCCCAAGAAAAAAGGGCAAACAGAAATAGATGAAAACACATTACATTTTCATTTAAAAGAAGAAAAATGCAAGCCACCTGTCACCCCAGAGATGAACGCATTTCAACCCTTTCTGAAATACAAATGGGAGATGGGCAGCCATGGATCCCTATCCGTGTACATGCTCATTCTGAAATGATAGAAGCCACTTTAGCACTTGAGCAGGAAAGAAGTTTCATTTATGAGAAGATACTCCTGCAAATAATTGACAGGGAGGAGATCCCAACATTCAGATTAAAAAATCAACACATTTTTGGGTTGGATCATCTGGACTCAGGCAATAGAGTCATAGGAAGATGAATGTTAAAAATCATCATTGGCGCAAACACTATCTGTCACAACGTGTGGACAGTGAGTGGGGCACAGAATAACTTTTATTTGGGAAATGACATTATGCACAGAATGTGTATGGTGCTAGATTTCATAAATCACAAAGTGTGGTCCAGATTGGGGGACCTGCACCTGATTTGAAGACAAACGAAAAGCTTATCATTGCGCATAGATGGTAAAATGTGCAATTGAATTACAGGTGAAAAAGGATGTTACCATTCCTGCATTTAACAGGCAAGTTACAATAATGCTAAAACACAGAAAAGGACAAAAGATGAGGGATTCTGGTGCATTTGTATGCCTAAATGAATCTATGAGGCTGAATAGGCTAGAATGTGAATTTAAGCCACTGGTCGAGATTGAGGACGGAGCCATTAAAATCCTGGTGGACAATAAAGGCTGCCAGGATATTCATTTAGAGGACAATTCAGTGTTAGGAATGTCAATACAAAAATCTCATTATACTGCAGATTTCAATAATGCAGTGATTCTGAATATCCCTGAGAGACATGTGAATGTGCAGGGCGAGTTGCCAGAGTCTTTGGATTCTCAGCCTAAACAATATTTAAAATTCAGTCTGTGTATCCTTATGAATCAAGTGAGACAGTGTGCTGGCAAGAAGATAATTGCATTCTATTTGATGTAAAGGGAAATAAAACAGAAAAGCAGCATATTGAAATAGAAGTCAATATTCCAAAATATTTGAATGTGTGAGCTCTCCAAAGAGATACAGCCACAGGGCTAGAGGAGAGCACAGAGCTTCCTCCATTAGAAGATTTCCCCCGAATTCCAGGCAGGAATTGAAAATACTTGCAAAAGTTCCAACGGTTCATTTTGATTATAAACTGTTGTAAATCTTCCATTCAATTTCGAATGTATGCTTTTGCTCAAGCCATTGCTTGTGATTGCTAGTATCTTTCCAGTGTTGCGCCAGTAAATAACTGTTTTTGTTTCAAGATCTTTATACACATTCATTGTTTTATTCAGCCATTGTCGAGTGTCATTTTAACATTGCAAGGGTTTCAAATCCGTTTTTCACTCTCCTTTGAGGAGGGAAAGTTAGATTTGAATTTCGTTTCCAGATTCATATTCCTAACTGTGTGCTGCTTCCTTACATCCATACAGCATTGATCATTTGTGGGTTGAGGGAACATTGCAGTGGGAATTCCTAACTTGAGTGCTATCTTTCCGAAAATCCAAATGTGTTTCTATTCCCTTGTGTTTTCTATCTGTGTTACTAAAGTGTTGAATTAAGTGCATTACCTACATTCCTATTGTTATTATCATCAAATTGGTGATTGCTGCCCCATTTATTAAAACATGTTTGATTTCTTTTGAATTTATAAATAATTAAACAAACATTACCTTTACTCACCAACCTGGTTCCTGGTCCATCGTGACCCGGGGTATTTGAAAATGGGATGTGATATTAGTGGTGTATCTCTCAAATATTGAATATATATATATAAATAAATAAGCATTTCAGTCGTGCGCTGCATACTAGGCTGAGACCAAGGTGTGTCGCCTGTTTGAAATCCTTAAATCTAAGAAGTTGAGGTCACAGAATAACAGTATAAAAGAACTCCATACTGTGGCTAAGTCAGATGATGCGGTGAAGTGTATCTTCACAATGACTGTGTATAATGTGTCAGGGTGAAATGCGAGGTGAAGATGAGAAGCAGTCCCTAGAGATTTATTTGGACCCCAAGAAAAACTGGCAGACAGAAATAGATGAAAACACATTTCATTTTCATTTAAAAGAAGAAAAATGCAAGCCACCTGTCACCCCAGAGATGAACTCAGAAAAAGACATTTCAACCCTTTCTGAAATACAAATGGGAGATGGGCAGCCATGGATTCCTATCCGTGTAAATGGTCATTCTGAAATGATAGAAGCCTCTTTAGCACTTGAGCAGGAAAGAAGTTTCATTTATGAGAAGATCCTCCAGCAATTAATTGACAGGGAGGAGATCCCAAAATTCAGAATAGAAAATCAACACATTTTTGGGTTGGATGATCTGGACTCCGGCAATAGAGTCATAGGCAGATGCATGTCAAAAATCACCATTGGCGCGAGAACTATCTGTCACAACGTGTGGACAGTGAGTGGGGCACAGAATAACTTTTATTTGGGAAATGACATTATGCACAGAATGTATATAGTGCTAGACCTCCTAAATCACAAAGTGTGGTCCAGATTGGGGGGACCTGCACCTGATTTGAAGACAAACGAAAAGCTTATCATTGCGCATAGATGGTAAAATATGCAATTGACTTACAGGTGAAAAAGGATGTTACCATTCCTGCATTTACCTTGCAAGTTACAATAATCCTAAAACACAGAAAGGGACACAAGATGAGGTATTCTAGAGCATTTGTATGCCTAAATGAATCTATGAGGCTGCAAGGGCTAGAACGTGAATATAAGCCACTGGTAGAGATTGAGGATGGAGCCATTAACATACTGGTGGACAATAAAGGCTGCCAGGATATTTATTTAGAGGACAATTAAGCGTTAGGAATGTCAATACAAAAATCTCATTATAATGCAGATTTCAATAATGCAGTGATTCTGAATATCCCTGAGAGACATGTGAATGTGCAGGGTGAGTTGCCAGAGTCCTTGGATTCTCAGCCTAAACAATATTTAAAAATCAGTCTGTATATCTTTATGAATCAAGTGAGACAGTGTGCTGTCACCAAGATAATTGCATCCTATTTGATGCAAAGGAGAATAAAACTGAAAAGCAGCATATTGAAATCGAAGTCAATAGTCCAAAATATTTAAATGTGTCAGCTCTCCAAAGAGTAACAGCCACAGGGCTAGAGGAGAGCACAGAGATTCCTCCATTAGAGGATTTCCGCGAATTCCAGGCGGGAATCGAAAATACTTGCAAAAGTTCCCACGGTTCATTTTGATTATAAACTGTTGTAAATCTTCCATTCAATTTCGAATGTATGCTTTTGCTCAAGCCATTGCTTGTGATTGCTAGTATCTTTCCAGTGTTGCTCCAGTAAAGAATTGTTTTTGTTTCAAGATTTTTATACACATTCATTGTTTTATTCAGCCATTGTCGGGTGTCATTTTAACATTGCAAGGGTTTCAAATCCGTTTTTCACTCTCCTTTGAGGAGGGAAAAATAGATTTGAATTTCGTTTCCAGATTTATATTCCTAACTGTGTGCTGCTTCCTTATATCCATTCAGCATTGATCATTTTTGGGTTGAGGGAACATTGGAGGGGGAATTCCTAACTTGAGTGCTATCTTTCTGAAAATCCAAAAGTGTTTCTATTCCATAGTGTTTTCTATCTGTGTTACTAAAGGGTTGAATTAAGTGCATTGCCTACATTCCTATTGTAATTATCATCACATTGGAGATTGCTGCCCCATTTATTAAAACATGTATGATTTATTTAGAATTTGTAAATAAATAAATAAATATTACCTTTACTCACCAGGCTGGTTCCTGGTCCATCGTGACCCGGGGTATTTCAAAAGGGGGTGTGATATGAGTGGTGTATCTCTCAAATATTGAATCTATATATAAATAAATAAGCATTTCAATCGTGCGCTGCATTCTAGGCTGAGACCAGGGTGTGTCGCCTGATTGAAATCCTCAAAACTAAGAAGGTGAGGTCACAGAACAACAGTATAAAAAAATGCCATACACTGGCTAAGTCAGATGATGCGATGGAAGTGTATCTTCAGAATGACTGTGTACCTAGTGCCACTGTCATTCTAATGTGTCAGGGTGAAATGCGAGGTGAAGAGGAGAAGCAGTCTCTAGAGATTTATTTGGACCCCAAGAAAAAAGGGCAAACAGAAATAGATGAAAACACATTACATTTTCATTTAAAAGAAGAAAAATGCAAGCCACCTGTCACCCCAGAGATGAACTCAGAAAAAGACATTTCAACCCTTTCTGAAATACAAATGGGAGATGGGCAGCCATGGATTCCTATCCGTGTAAATGGTCATTCTGAAATGATAGAAGCCTCTATAGCACTTGAGCAGGAAAGAAGTTTAATTTATGAGAAGATACTCCAGCAATTAATTGACAGGGAGGAGATCCCAAAATTCGGAATAGAAAATCAACACATTTTTGGGTTGGATGATCTGGACTCAGGCAATAGAGTCATAGGAAGATGCATGTTAAAAATCATCATTGGCGCGAACACTATCTGTCACAACGTGTGGACAGTGAGTGGGGCACAGAATAACTTTTATTTGGGAAATTACATTATGCACAGAATGTGGATGGTGCTAGATTTCCTAAATCACAAAGTGTGATCCAGATTGGGGGACCTGCACCTGATTTGAAGACAAACGAAAAGCTTATCATTGCGCATAGATGGTAAAATGTGCAATTGAATTACAGGTGAAAAAGGATGTTACCATTCCAGCATTCAACAGGCAAGTTACAATAATGCTAAAACACAGAAAATGACAAAAGATGAGGGATTCTGGTGCATTTGTATGCCTAAATGAATCTATGAGGCTGAATAGGCTAGAATGTGAATTTAAGCCACTGGTCGAGATTGAGGATGGAGCCCTTAAAATCCTGGTGGACAATAAAGGCTGCCAGGATATTCATTTAGAGGACAATTAAGCGTTAGGAATGTCAATACAAAAATCTCATTATAATGCAGATTTCAATAATGCAGTGATTCTGAATATCCCTGAGAGACATGTGAATGTGCAGGGCGAGTTGCCAGAGTCTTTAGATTCTCAGCCTAAAGAATATTTAAAATTCAGTCTGTGTATCCTTATGAATCAAGTGAGACAGTGTGCTGGCAAGAAGATAATTGCATCCTATTTGATGTAAAGGGAAATAAAACAGAAAAGCAGCATATTGAAATAGAAGTCAATATTCTAAAATATTTAAATGTGTGAGCCTTCCAAAGAGATACAGCCACAGGGCTAGAGGAGAGCACAGAGCTTCCTCCATTAGAAGATTTCCCCGAATTCCAGGCAGGAATTGAAAATACTTGCAAAAGTTCCAACGGTTCATTTTGATTATAAACTGTTGTAAATCTTCCATTCAATTTCAAATGTATGCTTTTGCTCAATCCACTGCTTGTGATTGCTAGTATCTTTCCAGTGTTGCGCCAGTAAATAACTGTTTTTGTTTCAAGATCTTTATACACATTCATTGTTTTATTCAGCCATTGTCGGGTGTCATTTTAACATTGCAAGGGTTTCAAATCCGTTTTTCACTCTCCTTTGAGGAGGGAAAGTTATATTTGAATTCCGTTTCCAGATTCATATTCCTAACTGCGTGCTGCTTCCTTATATCCATTCAGTATTGATCATTTGTGGGTTGAGGGAACATTGCATGGGGAAATCCTAACTTGAGTGCTATCTTTCCAAAAATCCAAACGTGTTTCTATTCCCTTGTGTTTCCTATCTGTGTTACTAAAGCGTTGAATTAAGTGCATTACCTACATTCCTATTGTTATTATCATCACATTGGTGATTGCTGCCCCATTTATTAAAGCATGTTTGATTTCTTTTGAATTTATAAATAATTAAACAAACATTACCTTTACTCACCAACCTGGTTCCTGGTCCATCGTGACCCGGGGTATTTGAAAATGGGATGTGATGTTAGTGGTGTATCTCTCAAATATTGAATATATATATAAATAAATAAGCATTTCAGTCGTGCGCTGTATACTAGGCTGAGACCAAGGTGTGTCGCCTGTTTGAAATCCTTAAATCTAAGAAGTTGAGGTCACAGAACAACAATATAAAAGAACTCCATACTGTGGCCAAGTCAGATGATGCGGTGAAGTGTATCTTCAGAATGACTGTGTTTAATGTGTCAGGGTGAAATGCGAGGTGAAGATGAGAAGCAGTCTCTAGAGATTTATTTGGACCCCTAGAAAAACTGGCAGACAGAAATAGATGATAACACATTACATTTTCATTTAAAAGAAGAAAAATGCAAGCCACCTGTCACCCCAGAGATGAACTCAGAAAAAGACATTTCAACCCTTTCTGAAATACAAATGGGAGATGGGCAGCCATGGATTCCTATCCGTGTAAATGGTCATTCTGAAATGATAGAAGCCTCTTTAGCACTTGAGCAGGAAAGAAGTTTCATTTATGAGAAGATACTCCAGCAATTAATTGACAGGGAGGAGATCCCAAAATTCGGATTAGAAAATCAACACATTTTTGGGTTGGATGATCTGGACTCAGGCAATAGAGTCATAGGAAGACGCATGTTAAAAATCACCATTGGCGCGAGAACTATCTGTCACAACGTGTGGACAGTGAGTGGGGCACAGAATAACTTCTATTTGGGAAATGACATCATGCACAGAATGTGTATGGTGCTAGACTTCCTAAATCACAAAGTGTGGTCCAGATTGGGGGACCTGCACCTGATTTGAAGACAAACGAAAAGCTTATCATTGTGCATAGATGGTAAAATGTGCAATTGAATTACAGGTGAAAAAGGATGTTACCATTCCTGCATTTAACAGGCAAGTTACAATAATTCTAAAACACAGAAAATGACAAAAGATGAGGGATTCTGGTGCATTTGTATGCCTAAATGAATCTATGAGGCTGAATAGGCTAGAATGTGAATTTAAGCCACTGGTAGAGATTGAGGACGGAGCCATTAAAATCCGGGTGGACAATAAAGGCTGCCAGGATATTCATTTAGAGGACAATTAAGTGTGAGGAATGTCAATACAAAAATCTCATTACAATGCAGATTTCAATAATGCAGTGATTCTGAATATCCCTGAGAGATATCTGAATGCGCAGGGTGAGTTGCCAGAGTCTTTGGATTCTCAGCCTAAAGAATATTTAAAATTCAGTCTGTTTATCCTTATGAATCAAGTGAGACAGTGTGCTGGGAAGAAGATAATTGCATCCTATTTGATGTAAAGGGAAATAAAACAGAAAAGCAGCATATTGAAATAGAAGTCAATATTCTAAAATATTTAAATGTGTGAGCTCTCCAATGAGATACAGCCACAGGGCTAGAGGAGAGCACAGAGGTTCCTCCATTAGAGGATTTCCCCGAATTCCAGGCAGGAATTGAAAATACTTGCAAAAGTTCCAACGGTTCATTTTGATTATAAACTGTTGTAAATCTTCCATTCAATTTCGAATGTATGCTTTTGCTCAATCTATTGCTTGTGATTGCTAGTATCTTTCCAGTGTTGCGCCAGTAAATAACTGTTTTTGTTTTCAGATCTTTATACACATTCATTGTTTTATTCAGCCATTGTCGAGTGTCATTTTAACATTGCAAGGGTTTCAAATCAGTTTTTCACTCTCCTTTGAGGAGGGAAAATTATATTTGAATTTCGTTTCCAGGATCATATTCCTAACTGTGTGCTGCTTCCTTACATCCATTCAGCATTGATAATTTGTGGGTTGAGGGAGCATTGCATGGGGAAATCCTAACTTGAGTGCTATCTTTTCAAAAATCCAAACGTGTTTCTTTTCCCTTGTGTTTCCTATTTGTGTTACTAAAGCGTTGAATTAAGTACATTGCTGTAATGATTCAACACTAACCTGACTCGTGCAGCAGTCAACGAGGCAAATGGAGAGTCCCCTGAGGCCCCTAACACCTCCCTCCTCCCTGAGAAGGAAACGAAGGGTTGTGCGAGGGATCCCAGGGAAACCCTCCTGGGGGAAAAAACCCTGCTGGAACGGATGTGGAGGTGAATCGGTTGCTTTATCCGCTGGCAGTTTACAGGATTCACTGGATCTGGTCACAGAATCTCGGCGAAGTCCGGATTCTAGATAAGTAAACAAGAGATGAGTGAAGGAACTAGGTACGAGAGGAATCAATGTAATGGTTGGTGATGTACCTAATGTGTCTGGAAGGGGAGGCTACCGGAGTTTCCTGTAGACTCGTGAGCAGCGGAACGGGAAGGCTGGGCAGAAAGGCAAGGCTGTAGGAAAGAGCAGGAAGGAAAGATAAGCATAGGAATAAGGTATAGAATAATAAATTCCCTAGATGCAAACTCACGTAGCGTCTGTAGAGAGTAGCGACGCACTGAGCTTCGGCTCTGCTGGGCCATATCCGGAATCCATGAGAGAACGAGATGACGTCAGAGGACGTCTGCCATGCGAACGTGGAAACACTGCACCGTAAACCAAAGGATGAGGAGCCATCTTGGAAGAGGGGGAAACGGAGAGTGCTCGCAATCTCCAGCGTTGCCACAGGGAACGCCGGTGCCAGTAAGTCGTGACAGTATTTCTCCTTCCGAGGGTAACACCCCCTGGCTTGCCCGGATGACACCTGTGAAAATGGCGAACCAGTACGGGGGCGTGGACTGCTGAAGCTGGTTCCCATGTACGGTCGGCCACAGAGTAACCCTTCCAATGGATCAAATACTGCAGTCGACCGCGATGATAACGGGAATCACAAATGCCCGAGACTTCGAACTCCGGACCCTCCGTAGTAGCTACTGGAGGCGGGTAGGCCTTAGTAGATCGACCAAAACGATCCGATACGTGAAGCTTGAGTTGTGAAACGTGAAAAACTGGGTAGATTCTGGACCAAGATGGTGGAAGCCGTAACTCAAAAGCCAAGGAACCTTTTGCTCTCAATACCGTGAAAGGTCCAAAATATTTCGGAGACTATTTAGAAGGAACCAGATGTCTGGGCAGAAACTTTGCTGAGAGCCAGACCAAATCCCCCGGAACAATCACTGGAGATGGTGAACAATGCAAGTCAGCATAACGTTTAGCATGCTCGTGAGCTTCCACTAATGCGGTTCTGGCCAAAAGATGTCCCTGTTGAATGTCGCCCATTAGGGCGTCCACATCTGGAAAGGCCGAAGATCTGAGAAGGGAGGATGAATAGCAGGAAGGATCGTACCCATAGGTACAATGAAAGGGACTAGTTTTGATAGAAGCATGAGGAGCGTTATTGTAGGCAAACTCTGCCAAAGGTAACAAATCCTTCCAGTTGTCCTGTGCCGCTGATACAAAACAGCGCAAATACGTTTCCAGAGTCTGATTTAAACGTTCAGTCTGCCCATTTGTTTGAGGATGGTAACCCGAACTCAAGGCTCTCTTTATGCCTAAGGCAGAGCACACTTGTTGCCAATATCGGGAAATATATTGGGAACCCCGATCCGACACTATGCTGTCAGGGAGACCATGCCGGGAAAAGATGGAGTCTATGAAATGTCTGGCCATCTGTGGAGCTGTCGGTACTGAGGGCAGAGCCTGGAAATGAGCCAATTTGGTGAAATAATCCACCGTTACCATAATGGTGGTATTATCTTTAGACTTAGGTAAGTCAACAATAAAATCTGTAGAAATCAATTGTCAAGGACAAGTAGGTATCTGGACTAGAGCCAGCTTTCCCAATGGTTTACTGCGAGGTACTTTGACTTGCAGACAGATCACACAGGAAGAGACGTAATCAGTCACGTCCCTTCTTAATGTTTCCCACCAGAAATGTCTCAGTATGAGCTCCTGGGTGCTGGCTATTCCACGATGACCAGCTACACAAGAATCGTGACACATGTGCATTACTTCAGTTCGAAGCTGGAGTGAGGGAATGTACACCTGATGACCCCGGTAGAAACATCCGTCTTTGAGACTTAGTCCCCATTTATCCGCCTGAAGTCTAATGGAGTCCATTAAGACATGAGTTTGGGCTGCTACAGAGTGAAGGAAGTCCTGTACTATAGATATAAATGTAGCATGAGGAAACAGTCTTTCGGTCTGAAAACCAGATTTGCAATCGGGATCTCTTCGAGATAGAGCGTCTGCTTGAAGATTGATTTTACCTGGAATGATAGTGAAAGTGATATTGGAGGGAGAGAAAAAATGGGCCCATCTTGCTTGCCGGCTGTTGCGAGTCTCAGCGTATTGTAAACTCTTGAGATTCTGATGGTCGGTGCGGACCTCAATGGGATGTTGGGAGCCCAAAAGGAGATGTCTCCATTCTTGAAAGGCCCGTTTTATAGCCAGCAACTCTTTCTCTAACACCGTGTAATTGATCTCAGAGGGAGAAAAAGTCTTGGACAGAAAAGCCACAGGGTATTCTGTTCCTTGGGCAAAAGCTTGTTTAAGTACCGCACCCAAAGCAAAATGGGAGGCATCAGTTTCAACAATAAACGGTAAGCTCTGATCTGGGGTTCGCAAGAGTGGAGCGGAAGTAAAAAGAGTCTTCAAAGTATCAAAGGCTGACTGGGCGTCTTCTGTCCAGTTAAAAGACTTTCCCTTCTTGAGTAAACTTGTAAGGGGCAGAACGATTGAGGAAAATCCCGCTATAAATTTCCTATAGAAATTCGAAAACCCCAGAAATCTCTGTAGTTCCTTGATAGAACTAGGAGAGGACCATTCCAGAATAGCGGTCACCTTGCGGGGATCCATGGAAATTCCAGTAGGGGACAGAACGAACCCCAGGTACGTGACCGTAGTCTGATGGAATCTGCACTTTTCTGGCTTGCAATAGAGGTGGTTACTTCGTAATCGGTGTAATACCTGACACACGTGTTGGTGATGTTCTGTAGGATTGCTGGAAAACACCAATATGTCGTCAAGATACACCACTACCGTATGAAGAAGGAGGTCTGAGAATATATGGTCAATGAATCTTTGAAAAACTGCAGGTGCATTCGCAAGTCTGAAGGGCATCGCCCGGTATTCGAAATGACCAAAGGGGGTACGAAACGCGGTCTTCCACTCATCCCCTTCTTTGGTTCTGATGAGGTGATAAGCCCCTCTGAGGTCCAACTTTGTGTAAGGGCCTCATTACGACCCAGGCGGTAAGTTACCGCCTGGGCCGTGACTTTACCACCATAGCGTAAACTACGTTTACGCCATGGTGGTTGGCGGACTTACCGCCCCATTCCGACCTTGGCGGGGCGGTAAGTCCCCAATCCCCATTTACCCTTCCCCATTCCCATTTTTGCCCCATAGGGCGTAATGGGAGTGGGGAAGGCGTTAATTACGCCACCGTAAATTACGGTGGCGTAATTAACTCCATGGTCCCTTAGCGCCATGGATTTTAACACCTGCTAAAAGCAGGTGTTAAATCCGCCATGGCGCTAAGGGACCTCGTACTCAGGCGGTAAGGGTCGGCGCTGTTTACGGCGCCGTAAACCCCTTACCGCCTGAGTTGTAATGAGGCCCTAAATCTTTGCCCCTTTTACTGCTTCTAGGATGTCTGGTATTAAGGGCATTGGGTATCGATCGGGAATTGTGATCTTGTTAAGACCCCTATAATCAATGCAGGGACGTAACTCGTCCGTGTCCTTCTTTGCTATGAAGAATTACGATGCGCCTGCAGGGGAAGTCGATTCCGCAATCAAACCATTTCTAAGGTGGGTATCCAAATACTGTCGTAGGACTGATTTTTCCTTCTCGGAAAGGATGTACATCTTTCCAAAAGGGAGTGGCTGAGAGGAGTCTAGACGAATGCAACAATCGTCTCTACGATGAGGCGGAAGTTCAGAAAATTTGGAAGAGGAGAAAATGTCCTGAAACTCTTCGTACTCAGGAGGAACAAGACTAATCAAGTCTACTATCCTTTGAGGGGCAACACGATTCGAAGAAGGAGGACAAAATCCGACCGATCCTTCAGTAAGACAGTGTTGGGTACAGTATTCTGATCCTAAAAAAATGGAACCGGCTGTCCAATTTATGTAAGGGTTATGTAGTCTTAACCATGGCAAGCCCAAAATGACAGGGTAGTGAGCTGCTTTTATAATATCAAATACGGCGTCCTCCCTGTGTGATCCAATGAACATCTTCAAAGTGTGAGTCTGTTCTCGTATGGGTCCCGATATTAGTGGGGTTCCGTCTACGCCTTCTACAGGTATAGCCATTGCTTTAGGAGATCGGGGAATATTCAGTTTTCTCGCCCAAAAATCGTCCATGAACAAACCAGCTGCCCCACAGTCAACCAAGGCTGGGACAGTAACAATGTTTTCATCTGACAGAGAAAAAGTGACACGCAGGACTACCATGTCCAGCGAGGGAGACAACCTTGTAGGAGATTGGGAACCTGTATCTGTTACCCCGACCGTATGTCCCCTTACGATTGAGGTCTGGCGTTTCCCGAACAAAATGGTTTTCTGAGAGGAGCGACTGGGCACTTGTGCACGGCATGGCCAGAAGAGCCGCAATACATGCATAGTCCCTGGTTTCTTCTGCGGGAGCGTTCCTCTTGAGTCAGAGGACCCCGTGTAGTGCCCAACTGCATAGGTTCTTCCGGAGTAGCTGTTTTAGGGAAGGATGCTAATTCTGGCGCAGAGCGATGACTTCTCCCTTTTCTCCTCTCCGTTTGCCTTTCTTGCAGTCGATAGTCCAGCTGCATGGTTAACGAAATTAGTTCAGCTAATGTGTTTGGTCTCGGAACTCGAGCTAGTTCATCCTTCAACTCCTCATTAACCCCTCTCCTAAACAATGTAATAAGCGCATCATCGGCCCATGATGTGCCTAGGGCCATTTGTTTAAAACGGGTAATGAATTCTAAAATTCCTAAAGACCCTTGCTTGAAATCTAGAAGTTTCTCTTGAGAGGAGACATTGTATTCCCTCCGAGAAAACATAGCTTTTAGGCTCGCCGTAAAAGCGGGCACAGAATCCAATATGGCATTGTTGGAAGTGACAATAGGCGTGGCCCAAGCTAGCGCGGGACCTGTGAGATGAGTAATCATATATCCCACTCTATCTCTGTCCGAGGGAAAAAAGGATGTCTTAAAAGCAAATTGCACCGTACTTGCATCCGAAAATTCCCTTAAAGAATGCGGGTTTCTGTCGTATTTCCCGCCTGGTAGAGGGCCAGGAGGAATCTCTGAACTAGTGGGGGCCTTAATTAATATTTGCTGTTTAAGGATTGCATTTTCATGCTTTAAGGCTTGTACCTCATGGGACAATCCTTGTACTGCGGTCGTTAACTGCTGCACTTGGTCTAAGGCTGCCTGTAAAGTAGCCATGATGTGTATCTAAGCCTTTTTCTTTTAGGGCGTCGCTAGCTGTAATGATTCAACACTAACCTGACTCGTGCAGCAGTCAACGAGGCAAATGGAGAGTCCCCTGAGGCCCCTAACACCTCCCTCCTCCCTGAGAGGGAAACAAAGGGTTGTGCGAGGGATCCCAGGGAAACCCTCCTGGGGGAAAAAACCCTGCTGGAACGGATGTGGAGGTGAATCGGTTGCTTTAGCCGCTGGCAGTTTACAGGATTCACTGGATCTGGTCACAGAATCTCGGCGAAGTCCGGATTCTAGATTAGTAAACAAGAGATTAGTGAAGGAACTAGGTACGAGAGGAATCACTGTAATGGTTGGTGATGTACCTAATGTGTCTGGAAGGGGAGGCTACCGGAGTTTCCTGTAGACTCGTGAGCAGCGGAACGGGAAGGCTGGGCAGAAAGGCAAGGCTGTAGGAAAGAGCAGGAAGGAAAGATAAGCATAGGAATAAGGTATAGAATATTAAATTCCCTAGATGCGAACTCACGTAGCGTCTGTAGAGAGTAGCGACGCACTGAGCTTCGGCTCTGCTGGGCCATATCCGGAATCCATGAGAGAACGAGATGACGTCAGAGGACGTCTGCCATGCGAACGTGGAAACACTGCACCGTAACCCAAAGGATGAGGAGCCATCTTGGAAGAGGGGGAAACGGAGAGTGCTCGCAATCTCCAGCGTTGCCACAGGGAACGCCGGTGCCAGTAAGTCGTGACAATTGCCTAGATTCCAATTATTGTTATCATCACATTAGTAATTGCTGCCCCATTTATTAAAACATGTATGATTTCTTTTGAATTTCTAAATAAATATATAAATATTACCTTTACTCACCAATCTGGTTCCTGGTCCATCGTGACCCGGGGTATTTGAAAAGGGGGTGTGATATGAGTGGTGTATCTCTCAAATATTGAATATATATAAATAAATAAGCATTTCAGTCATGCGCTGCATACTAGGCTGAGACCAGGGTGTGTCGCCTGATTGAAATCCTTAAAACTAAGAAGGTGAGGTCACCGAACAACAGTATAAAAGAATGCCATACAGTGGCTAAGTCAGATGATGCAGTGGAAGTGTATCTTCAGAATGATTGTGTACCTAGTGCCACTGCCATTCTAATGTGTCAGGGTGAAATGCGAGGTGAAGAGGAGAAGCAGTCATAGAGATTTATTTGGACCCCAAGAAAAACTGGCAGACAGAAATAGATGAAAACACATTACATTTTCATTTAAAAGAAGAAAAATGCAAGCCACATGTCACTCCAGAGATGAACACAGAAAAACACATTTCAACCCTTTCTGATATAAGCCACTGGTAGAGATTGAGGATGAAGCCATTAAAATCCTGTTGGACAATAAAGGCTGCCAGGATATTCATTTAGAGGACAATTCAGTGTTAGGAATGTCAATACAAAAATCTCATTATCCTGCAGATTTCAATAATGCAGTGATTCTGAATATCCCTGAGAGATATGTGAATGCGCAGGGTGAGTTGCCAGAGTCTTTGGATTCTCAGCCTTAAACATATTTAAAATTCAGTCTGTATATCCTTATGAATCAAGTGAGACACTGGCTGTCACCAAGATAATTGCATCCTATTTGATGTAAAGGAAAATAAAAGAGAAAAGCAGCATATTGAAATCGAAGTCAATATTCCAAAATATTTAAATGTGTCAGGTCTCCAAAGAGATACAGCCACACAGCTAGAGGAGTGCACAGAGATTCCTCCATTAGAGGATTTCCGCAAATTCCAGGCGGGAATCGAAAATACTTGCAAAAGTTCGCACGTGTCATTTTGATTATAAACTGTTGTAAATCTTCCATTCAATTTCGAATGTATGCTTTTGCTCAATACATTGCTTGTGATTGCTACTATCCCCCCAATGTTGCTCCAGTAAAGAATTGTTTTTGTTTCAAGATGTTTATACACATTCTTTGTTTTATTCAGCCATTGCAGAGTGTCATTTTAACATTGCAAGGGTTTCAAATCAGTTTTTCACTCTCCTTTGAGGAGGGAAAGTTATATTTGAATTTCGTTTCCAGATTCATATTCCTAACTGTGTGCTGCTTCCCTACATCCATTCAGCATTGATCATTTGTGGGTTGAGGGAACATTGCAGGGGGAATTCCTAACTTGAGTGCTATCTTTGCGAAAATCCAAACGTGTTTCTATTCCCTTGTGTTTTCTATCTGTGTTACTAAAGGGTTGAATTAAGTGCATTGCCTACATTCCTATTGTAATTAGCATCGCATTGTTGATCGCTGCCCCATTTATTAAAAAGTGTATGATTTCTTTTGAATTTCTAAATAAATAAATATTACCTTTACTCACCAACCTGGTTCCTGGTCCATCGTGACCCAGGGTATTTGAAAATGGGGTGTGATATGAGTGGTGTATCTCTCAAATATTGAATCTATATATAAATAAATAAGCATTTCAGTCGTGCGCTGCATACTAGGCTGAGACCAGAGTGTGTCACCTGATTGAAATCCTTAAAACTAAGAAGGTGAGGTCACAGAACAACAGTATTAAAGAATGCCATCCAGTGGCTAAGTCAGATGATGCAGTGGAAGTGTATCTTCAGAATGACTGTGTACCCAGTGCCACTGTCATTCTAATGTGTCAGGGTGAAATGCGAGGTGAAGAGGAGAAGCAGTGTCTAGAGATTTATTTGGAACCCAAGATAAACTGGCAGAGAGAAATAGATGAAAACACATTACATTTTCATTTAAAAGAAGAAAAATGCAAGCCACATGTCACTCCAGAGATGAACACAGAAAAACACATTTCAACCCTTTCTGAAATACAAATGGGAGAAGGGCAGCCATGGATCTCTATCCGTGTAAATCCTCATTCTGAAATGATAGAAGCCACTTTAGCACTTGAGCAGGAAAGACGTTTCATTTATGAGAAGATACTCCAGCAAATAATTGACAGGGAGGAGATCCCAACATTCAGAATAAAAAATCAACACATTTTTGAGTTGGATGATCCGGACTCAGGCAATAGAGTCATAGGAAGATGCATGTTAAAAATCACCATTGGTTCGAAAACTATCTGTCACAACATGTGGACAGTGAGTGGGGCACAGAATAACTTTTATTTGGGAAATTACATTATACACAGAATGTGTATCGTGCTAGACTTCCTAAATCACAAAGTGTGGTCCAGACTGGGGGGACCTGCACCTGATTTGAAGACAAACGAAAAGCTTATTGTTGTGCATAGATGGTAAAATATGCAATTGAATTACAGGTGAAAAAGGATGTTACCATTCCTGCATTTACCAGGCAAGTTACAATAATGCTAAAACACAGAAAGGGACAAAAGATGAGGGATTCTGGTGCATTTGTATGCCTAAATGAATCTATGAGGCTGCAAAGGCTAGAATGTGAATATAAGCCACTGGTAGAGATTGAGGATGAAGCCATTAAAATCCTGTTGGACAATAAAGGCTGCCAGGATATTCATTTAGAGGACAATTCAGCGTTAGGAATGGCAATACAAAAATCTCATTATACTGCAGATTTCAATAATGCAGTGATTCTGCATATCCCTGAGAGATATGTGAATGCACAGGGTGAGTTACCAGAGTCTTTGGATTCTCAGCCTTAAAAATATTTAAAATTCAGTCTATGTATCCTAATGAATCAAGTGAGACAGTGTGCTGTCACCAAGATAATTGCATCCTATTTGATGTAAAGGAAAATAAATAAGAAAATCAGCATATTGAAATGGAAGTCAATATTCCAAAATATTTAAATGTGTCAGCTCTCCAAAGAGATACAGCCACAGGGCTAGAGGATAGCAAAGAAATTCCTCCATTAGAGGATTTCCCCGAATTCCAGGCGGGAATCGAAAATACTTGCAAAAGTTCCCACGTGTCATTTTGATTATAAACTGTTGTAAATCTTCCATTCAATTTCTATTGTATGCTTTTGCTCAATCCATTGCTTGTGGTTGCTACTATCTTTCCAGTGATGCTCCAGTAAAGAATTGTTTTTGTTTCAAGATTTTTATACACATTCATTGTTTTATTCAGCCATTGTCGAGTGTCATTTTAACATTGCAAGGGTTTCAAATCCGTTTTTCACTCTCCTTTGAGGAGGGAAAGTTAGATTTGAATTCCGTTTCCAGATTCATATTCCTAACTGCTTGCTGCTTCCTTATATCCATTCAGCATTGATCATTTGTTGGTTGAGGGAACATTGCAGGAGGAAATCCTAACTTGAGTGCTATCTTTCCGAAAATCCAAACGTGTTTCTATTCCCTTGTGTTTTCTATTTGTGTTACTAAAGGGTTGAATTAAGTGCATTGCCTACATTCCTATTGTAATTATCATCGCATTGTTGATTGCTGCCCTATTTATTAAAACGTGTATGATTTCTTTTGAATTTCTAAACAAATAAATAAATATTACCTTTACTCACCAATCTGGTTCCTGGTCCATCGTGACCCGGGGTATTTGAAAATGTGTTGTGATATGACTGGTGTATCTCTCAAATATTGAATCTATATATAAATAAATAAGCATTTCAGTCGTGCGCTGCATACTAGGCTGAGACCAGTGTGTGTCGCCTGTTTGAAATCCTTAAAACTAAGTAGGTGAGGTCACAGAACAACAGTATAAAAGAATGCCATCCAGTGGCTAAGTCAGATGATGCGATGGAAGTGTATCTTCAGAATGACTGTGTACCTAGTGTCATTGTCATTCTAATGTGTCAGGGTGAAACGCGAGGTGAAGAGGAGAAGCAGTCTCTAGAGATTTATTTGGACCCCAAGAAAAACTGGCAAACAGAAATAGATGAAAACACATTACATTTTCATTTATAAGAAGAAAAATGCAAGCCACCTGCCACCCCAGAGATGAACACAGAAAAACACATTTCAACCCTTTCTGAAATACAAATGGGAGATGGGCAGCCATGGATCCCTATCCGTGTAAATGCTCATTCTGAGATGATAGAAGCCACTTTAGCACTTGAGCAGGAAAGAAGTTTCATTTATGAGAAGATACTCCAGCAAATAATTGACAGGGAGGAGATCCCAACATTCAGAATAAAAAATCAACACATTTTTGGGTTGGATGATCCGGACTCAGGCAATAGAGTCATAGGAAGATGCATGTTAAAAATCACCATTGGCGCGAAAACTGTCTGTCACAAAGTGTGGACAGTGAGTGGGGCACAGAATAACTTTGATTTTGGGAAATGACATTATACACAGAATGTGTATGGTGCTAGACTTCCTAAATCACAAAGTGTGGTCCAGATTGGGGGGACCTGCACCTGATTTGAAGACAAACGAAAAGCTTATCATTGCCCATAGATGGTAAAATGTGCAATTGATTTACAGGTGAAAAAGGATGTTACCAGTCCTGCATTTACCAGGCAAGTTACAATAATGCTAAAACACAGAAAGGGACAAAAGATGAGGGATTCTGGTGCATTTGTATGCCTAAAGAATATATGAAGCTGCAAGGGCTAGAATGTGAATATAAGCCACTGGTAGAGATTGAGGATGGAGCCATTAAAATCCTGGTGGACAATAAAGGCTGCCAGGATATTCATTTATAGGACAATTCAGTGTTAGGAATGGCAATAAAAAAATCTCATTATCCTGCAGATTTCAATAATGCAATGATTCTGAATATCCCTGAGAGATATGTGATTGTTCAGGGTGAGTTACCAGAGTCTTTCGATTCTCAGCCTAAAGAATATTTAAAATTCAGTTTGTGTATCCTTATGAATCAAGCGAGACAGTGTGCTGGCAAGAAGATAATTGCATCCTATTTGATGTAAAGGAAAATAAAACAGAAAAACAGCATATTGAAATGGAAGTCAATATTCCAAAAATAATTAAATGTGTCAGCTCTCCAAAGAGATACAGCCACACAGCTAGAGGAGTGCACAGAGATTCCTCCATTAGTGGATTTCGCACAATTTTCAAAAATTGTAGAACAGGTTCAGGCTGCAGATGCATGCACCAATAAAGAAGAAAAGGATCAGTTGAGAAAAATATTTATGGAGTTCAAAGAGCTTTTTGCAAAAGATGCGCATGATTGCGGCCTAACCGATATGCATGTTGCCACATTACCAGAGGGACATGGTAGGGAACCAGTATTTGTGCATCAGTATTGGATACCACTGGTATGTTTGGAATCATTTGCTGGGATAATTAAGAATCTAGAGTCTAGAGGGATTTTAAGGCCAATTCATATCCAATGGTGTTTGTGTGCAGACCTACGAGAGTTATGTAAACAAGAGAGTGCCTGTTTCCAGGTTTGCCACTTCCATTTATTGGGCAAGGCCTCGCACATGTCCACGGGTCAACAGTGTTTACCACATTAAATCTTACAGCTGGATACTGGTTTGTTCCACTGGCTGAAGACATACAAAATGTGTTTGCATTTTCTTTTGACAAATCCCAATATTCATTGTCCCAAACACTTTTCGGGTATGTCAATAGTGGAAGTGAATTCGGAATATTTTTGAGGAAGGCACTCCCAGATGCAGCAGAAAGGGGGATGATAGTTTATGTAGATGATGTAATCAAAAATGAGAATCTGAAAAGTAATTTCAATGAGATTGGCATGTGCTTGGCCAGTTACAGAAGTCGGGAGCAAAGGTATCTTTGCAGAAAGCACAATGGTGTAAAAAGAAAGTGAACTTCTTAGGTCATGAGGTGACTGATAATATGTTGAATCAGTGCCTTGAGATCATACCATTGGTACCTAAGGCGCTATATAAATGCAAAGGAACATAACATAACATAACAAAATAAAAAGGTGGTGGTGATACAGAAGTTGAAAGATCCCATTAATTTGAAAGGAGTCAACATTTTATTAGGGATGACAGGCTAACACAGGAAATGTATTGAGAATTATGCAGAAATTACACAACTTTTAACCAGATTATTAAAGCAGGGTGTATCCTGGAAGTGGGAAAAGGAGCAGTGAGAAGCGGAAACTAGACTGAAAGAATGCCTCCTGAAGGCACCATGTTTGGCATATGTCATAAAGAACCATGATTTATTTGTAGAAATAGGGTTCGCTGACCAGTGTATGTCAGCAGTGTTATCTCAAAGGCATGATGTGAATAAAAAAACTATTGCTTATGCGAGCAAGGTGTTAACTCAGGTTGAAACTAAATTCAGTGAATGTGAAAAGCATCCTAACCACTGTTTTGGCATTGCAACATTACCGTCCCATCATTCAAGGGGACAGTGTTATTATTGAAACACATCTCCAACCCCAAAGGGGGGTCTGGGAATCTCTCTACCATCATGAACACAGCCCAATGGCCTGTTCTTTGGTGAATAACCCCTGGGAGAGACTCTACCAAGTCTTTAGCTCACTGTCCCTTTCACAGAGAAGAAATATCCCCGCATATCCGTCTTTGTCCTGCCCAGGGTTAGTCCAGCACCAAAATGCTAGGCAATTCTCCTCTGAACAAGAGTACCAACAACAACTTCATACATGTGTTTCAGCCTTGTTGGGCATCATCAGTGAAGTGAAGCTGTGCCTCTCTAAGACAATGAGCAAGGGGTCCATGTCTGGATCACCCTGGTAACTTAGGGCGAGACCCAAAGTTAATGTATGCAAAACAAAGGGGGGTCTGGGAATCTCTCTACCAGCACAAACACAGCCCAATGACCTGTTCTTGGGTGAATAACCCCTGGGAGAGACTCTACCAAGTCTTTAGCTCACTGTCCCTTTCACAGAGAAGAAACTTCCCCGTATACCAGTCTTTGTCCTGCCCAGAAGCAGTCCAGCACCGAAATGCTTGGCAATTCTCCTCTGAATAAGAGTACCAACAGCAACCCCATATACGTGTTTCAGCCTTGTTGGGCATCATCAGTGAGGTGAAGCTCTGCCTCTCTAAGAACAGTGAGCAAGGGGTCCACATCTGGATCACCCTGGTAACTTAGGGTGAGACCCAAAGTTAATGTATGTAAAACAAAGTGGGGTCTGGGAATCTCTCTACCAGCACGAACACAGCCCAATGACCTGTTCTTGGGTGAATAACCCCTGGGAGAGACTCTAACAAGTCTTTAGCTCACTGTCCCTTTCACAAAGAAGAAATGTCCCCGCATATCAGTCTTTGTCCTGCCCAGGGGCAGTCCAGCACTGAAATGCTAGGCAATTCTCCTCTGAACAAGAGTACCAACAGCAACCCCATACTCGTGTTTCAGCCTTGTTGGGCATCATCAGTGAGGTGAAGCTGTGCCTCTCTAAGAACAGTGAGCAAGGAGTCCGCGTCTGGATCACCCTGGTAACTTAGGGTGAGACCCAAAGTTAATGTATCGAAAACAATTTTTAAAAAAATCTAAGTTTCTTGCAGCATCGCTAGGCCTATTTAGAATAATAGACAAGGTGTCCACTGTGGTGTATAGAATAATTTAAAAGAAGGGTGAAATGACAGTGGAACAGTTTGTCCATGTAAATCAAATCAAACCTTTCCACCCAAAACATGAAGTGAGGAGGCTTGAACAAGTTGAGACTAGTTGAGTGAAAATAATGAGCATGGAGTGAGAATTGGGCTAACCGGAGAGTCAAGGTAACCATTGGTGTAAATGGGAAATGATAAGGGGTTCTGATATAAAGAAAAATGATCTGTTTATTGTACATTTCTGAAATTGTTTTAATTTTATGATGTGAGATGTATGTTTTGAATTATATAATGAAGAATTTATTTTCAGGTGTTGCAGAGTGGCAAGTTAAACCCCAAGTTAAACACCATAATAATAATGGCAATCCAATTTAATTTTCAGACATTGCAGCAGAAGAGGGATAGAAAATGTATTTTGCTAGGTACTTAATTAGTTTTTTTTAAAACTTTAGATGACTAATTCCTTGGCCCGGCAGAGCCGGATCCTTGGAGCGATGGACCCTTGGAGGATGTCACGGGATCAGAGGCTCTGGGAAAGCCCCCCCGGACTGAAGGCAAAATCTTCAGGTGGCGGGAAGATAATGACCAGATACAAGGCTTGTTCGCTCTTCATGGTGCTAGTGCTGAGGGTGTCAAGTACCAGGGTTATAAAAGCAAAAGTTGTGATAGAAACTGGACCAGCATCCGGGATTGCCATGGAGGAGGCACCGGGATTCATACTGGGAAATAGGAGATTGATCTACCAGAATACGTATATCAGCCTAAATCCTGATCCCATCATTGGAAAATGTGTAAACAAAAATGTAATTGCATCGAATCAGGTGAGAGACTGGGTGCAACTGTGGATGTAGGAAGCTCGGAAATCAACAATAGACATTGCTGTGCAGTTATAAAAAACAGTTATAAGTTCATCTGCTCTGAAGAGAAGGAGGGGGAAACGGGTAGCAAGTGTACTTGCGGCTTCCATTGTAATTACTATTATTGGGGCTGTGGTGGGCACAACAATGTCTACAGCCAATTGTGTGTCTGTGGGTACTTTAAGGGGTAAGGCACAGGAGTTAACACATGATTTCAACACAATACAGTGAACATTAGATGGTATTAGCGGGGGGCAAAATGAGCAACTCAAATATCTAAATGAAACTATTGTAATTTTGAATAAGCAGGCCAAGGTGTTAGAACACAACACAAATGTTGTTGTTTAACACGATAAATTACTGAATGATCTTGTAAATGTGATCAACCCAATTGAAAGAATGCACGGGAAATACCTGCGGGAAGTTCAAAGTGCGATATCTCAATTAATTCAAGGGCATATACCTTTGTATTTTGTGTCATCTGATATCATCCATCAAATGATAGCTTGGATCACACAAAGGGAAGTGGAAATGGTGCAGGTGAAGATCGCCTTCGAGATGGGGAGTGCTATGCCTATATATAGTAATGAGGAAAGACTGGAAATGGGTACTTGTTATGCCTCCCATACATTGCTCCCGAGTTAATATACCAGACCAAAATGGTGCAAAATGTAGGGTTTTGGCAGGATGATAAATATATTAAAATCAAAACCCCAGAGATGATGGTGTTTCAGTCCTGGGAACCTGATGTTTATCTGATTCCAAATTTGGATACATGTGTAAAATTCAAAGAGAAGAATTATATATGCCCATGCAAACCATTTGTTCCTGATGTGGCAGATGCTATTTGCGGGTTGAAACCAGATCCTGGGGTATCTGGGGGATGTGAAGTGGTCATTAGTAATCCCAGGATTGAGGAACTAGCCCAATCTAATTTTCTTAAGGATAAATGGTTGGTGAACACTTCTCTGAAAAATTATACAGTCTCTCATCTTAACCATGGGTCCTTTATTGTGAAACTATTGAAGCATAGCTTGCTCTGCATAGCTGTTCCAAAGGGTACCACGGTATCAGTAGGGAGATTGACGCTATTTCATGCTGATGATGGTCTATGGGAGGGAAAGATGGAGAATATTGAGTTCTTCCAGAAAAATACATGCCCCATTGATCCGGATGTCGAATTTCTAATGAATTATAAAAAGGTGCATACCATTGGGATGAATTTAAAAATGGATCTCACTGTGAGCAGCCAGGGTTTGGTGGAAGGAAATACATTCAATTGAGGGACCTGGGTTGAGAGAGGTTTGGCTATTATGTCAGTTCCAATTGTTTTGATTGTAGGATGGCTGATTGTTCACCCCATTAAGATGAGGATGCTGGTTCTGATTTTGATGACAATGGGGAAGGAAATTTGTCCTGCGGTGCACACATTTTGAGAAGCTTATTTTTGTTTCTACTCCAGTGATGTCCCAGGGGAACCTAGCAGTAGACAAAGGAGGGAGATGTACTGGGATGTAGGGATACTGTATATGAGGGGCAGTAAGTGAGCCATGACATTATATTCAGAGGAGGCAGTAAACCGAATACAGACATCAAACAGCTGCCATACATTACAAATGGAAATGCACATTCTTGTGGTAAGCACATTTTTAAATGATCCACTTCAGGGTGTGTACATTAATTTTAACCAACCAATTAACACCCCTTCCAATTAATTGATAATTGTATCTTTAACAAAGCAGTCCAAAGGGTTCAGATGATATGTCAAAAGTAAGTTTTTTTTTTTTTACAGTGGAGTTAAAACGTGCAGGCACACGTTTGCTGGCTGTGATTTCATTGCACAAACTGCAAGGAAAATGTGCACTGTGGAGAAAGCGCTATTGCACCCAGATTAAATAATTGTTACAAATCTATTCATGAAGCTATGTTTTCAGAGAAACCAAATCAGGTGATGATGAATGTCATGTTAGAGGCAGGTTTTTAGTGAGATTTACAGGGATATTTTTTTAATTTTCTTTTATTGAAAAAAATTTAGAAAAAGAAAACAAACTTTTTATGTCATCCTCTAATTTTCACATATAGAAAAAACAGGACAAGATCAACGCCAAATGCTCTATCCGACGTTTATAACTTCTAGACTTTAGGTAAAATCACGTCCAAAAAATTGATTAAAGTGCAAGTTAATTGAACATTGTTTCCAGTCAAAAGGTAACTCCACCATGCAGCCATATTATTGTTCGTCGGTGCAAACTGTCCCAAATGCAGTGCGTGTTGACTAACCACGCTCAAACATTCTGTCACCAAGTGATTTAAAGATTTGACTCTCTTCAGACAAAACTGACCCTGATTTGACTTTGTGTTTGAGTCTTTCTGCCAAGTCAGAACTTCATTTGTCTTATATAAATTCAGACAAAATCTTATAAATTGATCACAATGGTATCTTGAGGGAAATCTAAGCAAGTATTTTGGTAGAACATCTAATTTGAGTGTCGAAGTACCTAAATTAATTGCAGAAGTTAGCCTGCTATGTTTCTCGATGTTCATTATCCAACTCCATTGGCAGAGTTTTTTTTGGCAATTTGTGCCATTTGTAATACTTGTTGCATAGTAATGTCAGAGTCACTTAATATCGACAGCAGTTTTTGTTCCCAACTGTTCAAGAGAGTTGCAGACAAATGTTTGCTCTTTGTGTTTAGAATCAAGTAAGGCTTTGGCCGGGGGACAGCCGCATTTTGGACAAAGCGGCAATAGATCTCCAGAGTCCAGTTGTATACATGGAGACCAAACAAAGTACATAACGTAGCGCAGCAATCGGCACATTGTCTGGCAAGTTAAGCACCTTTCGCCAAAATTTCGCTTCAAGTTTGCACCAAAAAGCAGCATCGATATTCCAGCCGGCTTCACTTCCAAATGACATGGCCGGAATTACTTTCTGCAGATAGAAAGTTTTTGCTGGAGCCAATGTGAACTTGCCATACATTCTGTGAAGTTTTAAACCTTGAAGAGCAAACATCCACATTCGGGAAGACAGATCATGCATCCAATTCCATTCACGGATTGAGATGTTAAATATTACACCCAAATGTCGGATACTATCAGTCTGAGATACTGTCTCGTTGTTTACCCTACACTTAAATTTTTTATTTTTTTGTTGAGTTTTTGGACCCAAAGCGATTATTTTAGATGTATCCACATTTATTGAGAACAAATTAGAGTCCAGATAATGTTCTATTGATGACAATAATCTTCGGAGCCCAATTTCCGTTGAGTCATGTAACACCACATCATCCGCATAGATGACACAATTTAATGGTTGTCCATTAACTTTTGGAGGGAACACCTTGGCACTTTGTAGAGCAAAATGTAAATCTGAAATGAACAGTTTGAATAACAGTGCTGCTAACGGGCAGCCTGTTTTACACCACGGAACGTTTTTATTTCATCTGTTAATTCTACCTGTGCATTCAACCATACTCTGATTGTTGTATTTGTGTACATGGCCAACAAGGGTTGAAGCAAGTCTTCTGGGCAATTCCAGTTTTTTAATTTAGTAGCTGTCGATCAACAGAATCAAATGGCATTTTAAATCTACAAACGCAAAAAACTGTCATTTTTTCTGTTTAAGGGAGTCAAACTTGGCCACGTTCAAAAGAATCAAATTTAGCTCTACTCCAACCCCTCTTGTAAAGCCAGTTTGTCTTGTACTTATTAAATTTGACTTTTCAGCCCACAAGGTAATTTTCTGCTGAAGGAAGGACCCAAAAATGTTTCCCATTGTATCTAATAGCGCTATTGGCCGGTAGTTGGACGGGGCTGCTCGGTTCCTTTTTTAAACACTGGATCTACCACCGCGCTTTTCCAAGAATCAGGAACCGCTTTTATTGCTGCTATTCTCTCAAATAAGATTTTGATAAATGAAGCTGGCTCGTCTTTATTCGTTTTTAACATCAAATTTGAGATTCGATCAGGGCCAACTGCCCTCGAGTTCTTCAGTGCTCTTATTGCTTTTTTTTCAATGTCAATTTCTGATTCTATGACATTCCAGTTACACGTCGTCAAGTTTGAAGAAGAATTGTCGACATTCATCTGTGAATCAAAAACTGCTGAAAAAGTATCCATCCATTTTGCTGCATTTACTCAATTGGACAGCGCAAAAACCTGCTTTATATGACCAGTATTGGTAATTTCCCATATGTTTCTGCTGTCATTTTGTAGGATCAACCTTAACATTGCTTCTGCTTGGGTTTGTTCACGAGATGCATTAAAAGATCGTAACCAGTTACGATAATGTAGCCGCCGCTTCTTCAGTTGACTAATTTTGTTGTTGTCTTTGCTTTTTCGTATTATGCCAAGATCTTTTTGTAGCAGTTTTTTGGCTTCCCAAATTTCCGAGCTGTGTTGATGTTTATGAGTTATTATTGCCCCCCTATTTTTGTTTTTGTTTTTTACAAACAGCATAAGGAATGGCATGTAGTCCGACTTACTGTTCGTTGGGTCATGTTTTCCCAACTCAGCTGTTAGTGTCTTAATTTGCTTACTATTCAGATGTAGTCTATTCAAGCCACTATTGATATTTAAATTACCATCCAAGCATACAGAAATCTTTACGAATGGCCAGTTCCAGTTTACCACCAAAGCGTCATGATCACTTTTTTGTGTCTTCTTCATGTTTAGCTCTGTTATAAAGCTGTGTAGGTTTTTTGAGACCCATATGTAGTCTGAAGTCTTTTTTATATCTCCACAATGCCAAGTATCCACGGCTGGGATGTCTCCTTTAGTACAACCATTTAACATTGCACATTGACGTAGAGCAAGTTCATATTCCCATTTTTTGCCACGATTGCCTTTTCACTTGGAATTTCGCAACCACCAGCCGGTAGTCGAGCTGACGTTTCAGTCAAAACAAGAATAGTTCAGATCACCACATACTATAATAAATGGGTCTTCAAAAGCTTGCACACAATCATCAATGTGATCTGTTATCGATGTTATATAGACAGCATCTCTGATCATTGCAGAATTCCAATATGTGTTTACAATTATTAGATGATGTTTCCTATTGGCATCGCGCTTAAAGCTTTGCAGGATTGTTACTTGAACAAACAAATTCGGGTTGTATGAACTTAACACCCAGCCATAAGAATTCTTAATAATCATGAGTAATCCCGAAATAACCAACCAAATAAGTTTTTTCCTGCAGAGTTTAAGAATACTGAATAACCGTCACAGCTTGGAGTTTCGCTTAACCACGATTCTTGCAAACAGATTATCAAATTCCTAGACTCTAGTGGACAATCTTCTTGAAACAAATGAGTAAAACCATGTGTGTTCCAAGAGGTTATCAACTGGGACGAGGGGCCTGTCTGGGATCCAAGCTATCTATTATTTCTTTGTGACCAGATATTTACATTGGCGTTTTGTAGGCTTGATTGAATCAGCTTTTGATCTACCAAACCGTTTGAATTTTGTTTTAGCTGTTTCCACAATGCATCTTTTTTCTGCTCCGTAGTAGAGAAGTTCTTCTGTTTCAGTGCGTCTGAGCTCTGCAAAGACTGGGAATAATCTTTCCTGGTCAGATCAAAACCAAAGAACAACAGTTCCATCCATTAATGACTTTACCAACGCTTTGGATTTCAGATGTAGAATCACCCAGTCAGATCTTTCTTCTGTTATATATTCAACTATTGCGATGTCATCAGATCTAATATTACGGAGCGCTGGAATTGTATGAAGCAGATTCATTACATTAGAGCGATTCAAATTTACCTCATTCTTTGCTTCCAAGATGTTTTCTATCTCCAGGTACAAGGGACAAAAGACCCTAATAGGGACTTGCTGGTCTCGGCATCTGGCTCAAAACTTTTTTGGTTTTGGGCAGTAGTGTGTTTCAAATTTAACTTTGATGCAATATCTGCCGACCCTGCCCCAGTACTTTGTTTTAAACATTTTCTTTGACCTGATATCATTTTCTTTGCGTTTATTTTTTTGTGACCCACTCTGCTGCATGGGAAGTTCAAGGATAAGTTTTGGTGCGGTAGTATGAAGAGTATCGGTCCGTGCCACTGCCACGGCCACGTCTATGCTTTCGTCAGACTGCGGCTCATCTTCATCTTCTATTGAGTAGGTTGAGAGATTGCACAGATCAATTGAGGATTCAATGCTTACATTGACTGATATTTCAGTGTCCTCTCGTGGTCTTTTTGCCAAATTTGCAAACCTCAAGTCCACTGAGATTTGTGCTGGTGTTTTTCTTTTGAGATGAACCAAACCGGCCTCTGAAGTATTTTTTGTATTTATTTCAGCTCGTGGGGGTGTTGTCAAATTCCGAATAAATCTCTTGGCTTCATTAGAGCGTAAGCGTTTGGTAGGAGGCCCTGCTTTTGTTATTTTTTTTAATGGGTTTTTTTTGTACTTTTTTTTGTTTCCCAGACTCTTAAGCACCGGATGAACTAGCCGGATTTATTGATTTTGGGCCGCCAGAAAAGATTCCAAATGAAACTTTGGGTACTCTTATAACATCGCTCTTTGATTTTGGCTCTACGCTCTTTAGACCAGCTTCCACTTGGCCATCGGTATTTAACATCCTTTGCACTAAGGTTTCATCATTCAGGCCAATTTGGACAATCCTGGTTGTTTGTGCAGCTATGGAGTCTGAGTCTGGGCCTTTATTTGTGATAGTGGCTTGGGCCTTTGTATTGGTCGATGAACTTACATTGTCAACCATTTGTGCCGGGCAAGCTGCAAGAGTTGCATCATTTCCACAAACAGCATGCAAACCAAATGCAGTTGTTAATTCATTAACAAGCTTAACCGTTGCTGATTCAAGGTTTTCGACCCTGTAAGAATAGAGGTTGGTATTATGACAACAAGGTTGGTGCACCGGAGCATTATGGCGTATCCATTTTATCCATTCCAGTACGGCATTACTTAGCTCACTTTTGTCGTGCATATCATGCTTAGTTATCTCATTCAGGCGGGACTGCCATTGCCGTGAAGCTACTGCCTCGTAATCATGTCTTTGCTCCAGATGTTCATTATGCTTTTCCAACACTAAAAGTTTACTGTTGGCCGTCGCCATTAAGGAAGTTTGATCCCGTATCACCTCATTTAATGATTCATAAAGTTCCATGAATGGTAGCAGGGCTATTGATGTAGCTGCAAGCACGTTGTTGTGTATCTGCAGCCCGGCCGCGATTGATATATTTCCCTTCAAATTTATAGAATTCTCCTGAGATGTATCGGCAGTCCGTGTCACATATCGCGCACGATGCTCGGTTTTTTCATGTAACGTTGTTGTCAAATCCAGCTCTTGACCAGACTCTTTTTCGCTATTTACCGTTATGTCCGAGCCCTCAGCACCATCTAAATTTATGGGGACTGGTGGAGAGCAGTTTCGAAATCCACTTGGTTTTTTTCTGATGGATTTATTCAGGTCTTTTTTCAAAGTACTCTGATGTCGTGCTTTTTCAGGTACATTTGTATGTTTTTAAACAAAACTTGTATTGAGACGTTCTCGCATTTCAATAAAGTCGGCTTTCAACCGTTCGGTTAGACGAGCTTCCCGTGCCACCACGTCTATCCCCGAGAATGAGGAAGGTAACGAATGAGACACACTTTGATTTTGAGATGCTGCTTCAAGATTTGTTTCATTACCGTCTGCCTTCCCCACATTTGTTTCTATATTTTTGTGTGCACATAGAGTCCCAAAAGTTGGTTTTCAGCAGATGCCATAGTACGTTTAAAACTGCTGACCAAATTATGCAAACTCTCGAGACTTGTGTGTGATGTTGTCAACCTTTCAGTTGGAGCTTGTACAAGTTCAGAATTAGCTTCTTTTGTAGTCACAAATGCATCTGTCGCCAACGGTATTTGTAAAAGTTCAGAATCTGTTATATTGAATGAAAAAGGTAACTCCGACGCATCCAAATAGATTGATGACTTTGGCGATCTCTGCATGTTTGGAATTAGTGCCGAGGAGAGACGTTGTTCAATTTCAATATCAATCTCACTCGGATTTGGACATGTCTGCATGCAAGTTATAGTGTCACTTATATTTTCCACTATAGCACTCTTTGTTGGCTTTCCTGCCTTTTCAGCATTTGCTGAAAGCGCAATGGTGGCCATGTCTACTAAAGACGCAATGTGGGCTCTGCATCCCGCCAGTTTTTCTGCAGTCGAAGCGCCTATCAACAACTTGTTATCAGTCAAGCACTCAGTGCTTACCTTTCGGATTGGTGGCTTTGCTGTTTTTGGCAGTGACCGTTGCAGCAAAAGAAGCCTTTTACGGGTTTGTGGGCCCGCCACCATTTGTGCGGGGTGTTGCTCCATCTGGCGACCTGGAGGCGGACTGAGGCTGACTGAACTCAGCTTCCAAACTCCGTGCCGCGCTCTGTGCCGGAAGACGGATTTTGTAGGCAGTCTTGTGAGTTAAAGGGACAGAAACACTCAAGCCCAAACCAACGTCCCTGCAGCGTCTCAATAGAAATGGTCCGCACAGTAACACAGGCTGACTGAACTCAGCTTCCGAACTCCGTGCTGCGCTCCGCACCGGAAGATGGATTTTGTAGACAGTCTTGTGAGTTAAAGGGGCAGACACACTCAAGCCCAAACCAACGTGACTGCAGCTCCTCAATGGAAACGGTCCGCACAGTAACACAGGCTGACTGAACTCAGCTTCCGAACTCCGCGCTGCGCCGGAAGACGGATTTTGTAGGCAGTCTTGTGAGTTAAAGGGGCAGACACACTCAAGCCCAAACCAACGTCACTGCAGCTCCTCAATAGAAACGGTCCGCACAGTAACACAGGCTGACTGAACTCAACTTCCGAACTCTGCATATAAATTCAAGAGACAGAAGGTTCATGGGGACTTCAGCCGATAGATGAGCAAATGGCTGGCCATGATCATGCAATGCGGAGAGGCAACATTTTACAGGCAGCAGACAGAGAAGGCGAGCTGTAGTCAAAGGGAGGTTGTGTCCTTTTATCTGGATTGCCTTGGTGCGGGAGTTGTGATACTGCTCCAGGCTGGCAGGACAACATAGGGTTGCCCGTGCTGACAGCGCAGAAATCTCGCTCATACTTTATGTGAGCATATCAGTTAAGTGAGGTGCACATGTGCAAATGAATTCTGAGACAGCCAGAGAGGTTTTGTTTTGTATGTAAAAGAATTCAGCACATTTCAAAAGTTATGCATAGAAATTTAATAAAATGTTGTACAAAGCGTGGTTCCTGACAAAAACCACGGTCGAAGTGGGTGAAACAGATGTTTTGTCATTGAGCTGAGTTCATGTTGAAATTTTCTTTCTTGCTGCTTATTTTTACTGAATCCCTTTCACATGGTTATTTATATCGCTATTCAATGTTGCTCTTTATGATCGGTAAGTTAATTTGCCAAGAGAAGTACACGATTTAAAAGTTACAACGTGTCTTAATACATTCTTCATGGTGCTCAGGTTGTGTCATTTGATTGATTGTGTGTTATGTAGATAGCTACAGTGTGAGTATGGTATTCAGCTGTACATGTTTTATGAACAAATCTGTCAAAGACAGTAGTCCAGCCTTGTAAATAAATGGCTTGGTGACAGGTAGCCATGTCAACACATTTTAGTGTGATAGGCCCGGTGATCTGCGTTTAGAGTTGACCCTAAGTAGAATACAGGTAAAAGAGGGGAGTCTTGTCACACCATACAGGGCATTACCATAACAACGCTGTGCCACCCTTTTACCACAGTAATAAAATACCACCAAACTAGGTATAGCCCTCTGACAAAATCCCTAATAGTCTCCCTGTCCATGTTACCGACACCCTGTGTTGCGTCTATTATTGAATATAAACTCCCAGAGAGGTTGTCGGTAACAAATTCTGAGTTGCTGTCGCTGTGGCCCATACTTTCCCCTCCTTGTGAAGTTTTTCATGTGAGCTCTGGCACTGTCTACTCCTGAGTTGGTTTGTCCGAGGCTGAGGCCCCGGTGGAAGTTAATTAACTGCATGCCTCTGATGCTATCGACTTAAGACCCACCAGCATGATGTTATCGGCCCTGGCAATTGGTAGAAGTGGGGGGGTGATAAGAACTGAGGCTTAGGACATTTTTTTATACTAAGCTGCTGTGGGCTATCTGACATGGGATCGAGGTTAGACGTGAGGGAAATGTTAATAGAAGCCAACTTCATTTTATGCATACCAGTAAGTAGCAGCTTTGTCCTTGGGAGAACACTCACTCCAGGGTATGGCATCACAGAAGTGTAGTCACCATGCCCCCTCGACTTAGCACTTCGAAGGCTCTGGCCTTCCTTCATCCAAACGCCTCCCCCCTTCCTGCCCGCTGGCTGATGAGTGACTGAACTCATCACAGAATTCTGCGCCGGTGCTCTGTGCCACAGGAATGGTTTTTATAATCTTTTAAGCGACAGTAGCAGGTACTGAAATCTCCTTTCTCAAGCAAAATAACCAGTTATGTGTTAGGGCTTTTAGCCATCCGTCCCACCTTAGCTGAATGAGAAGTGGGTGGTGATCACTCTGTTCATCAACTTTAAAGGACTCAAGGAACTGCCAGTCACTGGTTGAGGCTAGAAGGTAATCAATGTGCATGACTTTACCCATAGCAACACAAATGGATTTAGCTGGTTGGTCACCATAGGTCCTGCCATTGCATGCCTTCATTGCTAATACGAAAAGGATCCTAGCAGTGTCTAATGCATGTTTCTGTGTTCTTTTAGGGGGTAAGGCTATCTGTTCAGGGATTGCACACACCGGATCTTACTCCTCCATCACTCCCTTAAACAGAATTAAGGTTTCAAAATTAACATTACAATCATGTTATTATCTGGGGATGACAGGTTGCATATATTTAACAACAGAATAATTGGTTTTGGACTCTCTCCTATGTGTAGCTCTTGCACATCTGATGTCCCTGTGTGAAGTTCTTTCACTTTTACGGTTAATAGCTGTCTATACAGGTTAAAAGACTACCACTCTGTCTTACTCTTGGTCTTTGAATTGCAGGTACATGGTAAGGGGCAAAGCCATGTAGATGAACATTGTTTAATACCCACATTTTGTGTAAGCATATAATGTACATATTCACTACATTACTTATCCTCAAGATGTTTATCCACTCCCACAGTCCTACACAACATTGTTCTGAAGCTGAGTGTAGCTGCTGTCTCGGATGCAGTGATCCGCCAACTGGTAGGACTACTAAGATGTGTGCTTCCTAAATTCTCTTGTGGGGTGGGGTTGAGGGTGTTTATAAAAACAGGTAGTCAGTCGACTTTGTTCAGACCCGGCACTCTATTGAGGAACAGTCCAGTTGCAATAACCCCTGTAAAGCTCGGGTCACTTTTTGATGGTACCTAATGACAGTATTTGGCAGATGTTTGGCAGATGATTTGGGGGTTTTACATGTGGGTCTTCATTAAAACTAGGGCCAAGTGAAATGTCAGAGCCATGAGGGGGAGTCAGGGTGGTCTCAGGATAATGCCTGTGCTCAATGGTGGGATGTCTCTGTATTCAATAGGTCTCTAAACTTTACGTGTATGTAATCCTCCTGTGAGTTTGCTGGGAATGGAATTTGCTCGCATAATGCAATATCATCCTGAATATCTGAGAGGCAGTCCCTGGTACCGCGTATCCCATAAATACATGTATTGGTCAATGAGGCATGGCTTTCCCAAATACCGCTGTTCTATTTTGGTACTCTATGCATATAGAGTGAGCAGTTCTTAATTGGGTCTCTTTTTGCGCTCATCTGGGACAATATTTCGCCGGGACCTGTGTTCATTTATGTGCTTATTTGGTTAGTGAGACAAGATCCCGGGTTTCTTAGCTTGCTATGGCTCGCTCTGCTGCTGTTATCTGTGTAATTTCTTCTAGTATATGCGTCAAAGGCCTTATTAGCTAGACCTCTGTTTGCATGGGCTGGATGCTCAATAACCTTTGTTTTATTATAATCAGTCAGGTAACTATTTATATGGGGTCTTCTACCCATCCCAACATTCCAACTTTATTATGTGCATGTTTCTCAGATGTTCTACTATGGACAGTTTCACTAGCTTGTCTTAATATCTGGTATATCTTTTGTAGGTTTACTACTCAGAAATGGAGAGGAGGCGGTATTTCATCGTGCATGGCTTTCCTATCTCTGATCATTTGTAAAACCAAGCCTTTAATACACCCAATTCTCGTATGATTTCCATACAATTACCAGTTTGAGTGCAACTTGATATAACCCCCTCAGGAAACACTCCTTTATCTGCACTATCTGCTCTTGATGTTTTCTTCATGCTACTCTCTTTCTTAGCTTTAATTCCGTCTCTCTGCTTCATTTTAGTTTTCTGCGTAATAACCAGGGCAATATATTTATTGGCTTCCCTTGTCTTGGCTGTGAATGTTCTCGTTTCCCAATGTAGAAAACCAGTTTGAGCTTGGAATTTTGAAAACAGCATCTGTATGACCTACAATTGCCACTATTTCCCCGGGTTTCGGCACCTCCAACCACCACCCGTCCTTGCGACTCTTGGACGCACAATCTGTTAAATTACCTGATGTAAATCTGCAAGGATATTGTATTATTTACCACCTTCTTGATCATCTAGTCTTAAGATCTCATATGTATCCAGTGAATCTCCTTGCAGATTCTTCCCTTTCCCTATACTCCTGCTCATGTCAGGATTAATATATAAAGGTTGAGTTTCTTTAGCTGGCATAATGCCGATTTCATCTATGATCGCATCTGACAAGGATATTACACAATTTGATGCGTGAGTTTTTCCCATGGGCTCACAGTGTTCAGGAGTGCTTTTTCTATTTGCCCTTTGAGTGAGGAGAGTAAATCTGCAATTTCACTAATTAAAACATTTGATTCTCTTACTGGTTTCAGTAAATCATTGCTTTTCTTTTTGGCAATATTGCCTGTCGTGAAGCTAGCATTGGCTTTTCTTTTGGCCATAGTTAATGAGTTTCTGAGATACCAAAATGGTGATATACAATGATACTGCGTTAAAAAAGTGCATGTGATGTGTGCAAAGGTGCAAGAAAGTGCAAGAGTGCAAATAACACCGAATAACAACAAGTCTCAGGCTTGGTTAAAATACGATTAATAGAATTAAAACTACTAGATATATTATGCTGCAAATAGGTACTTAAAAAAACGATTCTACAGATTTCCATAAATTCATAATTAAAAAAAGGTAAGATCAATAAAATCAATACAGTGGTAGGGAGAAATTTAACTATTATGAAATTAAATCGCCAATCCGATTTTTAGATATTGACCAAGACAGCCTGTAACAGACAGAGCAATTTTAGCACAGAGAGTTATACCCTGTGTGATGCAGTGCTGACAGCTTGAGGGGCTGTCAGAGTCTGTCTCCTCCTTCAAGACTGGTGGTTCTAACAACTCAGGATAGTGGTGCTAGCCTTTTATTAGAAGGGGACTTAGTTTACTCCAATGTTGCAGGCAACAAGTTCCAGTGACTCCCTCTGTGCCACACTGCACCCAGATTATGGAGGGTAGACAATTGTCCAAGTACTGGCAAATAATAAAGTATAGGAGGCTCAGCGCACGCCCAACAGCTTGGAGGCAAATCAAGGACAGTCTCCCCACCTCAAAAAAATATGTCAAACTATCTAGGCAAGCCCAAGCAGCAGACAAGGAGAGTGAGTTCCATGCTTTCAGCAGCAATGCACAAAAAGAAGTTAAGCACTTGCTTTCTTTTCATATGAAGTTCAACTCCCCCTTCACAGAACACCAGATTGTCTGTATCTCCCACTGTCTGCGGACAGATTCATATTCCTACAAGTGTGGCAGTCCTCTTTCAATACAGGGTGTGAAAAACGCATGGTTGCATGCCCGGATAACACATGCAATCCATCCGTGAACAGCTGGGTGTCCACAGATACTGGGCGAGGGGCATAGATCATGCCGTCTTGTCTTTTTGCGCATATCCCTCCAACACACTGTGATTAGCTGCATCCAAGCAGCCATAGAGCCATTCACAAATCACATCCACAAACCTTCCATCTAACCTTCTCATCTCAGCTCAAAAGTGCAGATGAGTCACAGGGTACCTTTTTAAACTTGCACAGCTTTAATCTCCCAGAATCTGCAGTCATCAATACATACAAAGACATCCTTCAGATATGTTTTAATTAACCATTTTCAAAAATCTGCTACTGAATTTAAAATAACTGTAAAATGTAAAATAAAAGATGGTTCATGTCACACCTCAAAGCAATGAAAAAAACAAACTGCCAACTTGAACAAATGGAGAAAAAACTACGACCAAACCAAAATAAGAACATATCTCCACAAAATTCAATCATACAAAATGGACATTCTTTTGACGACTGGATCACAAAAGCCACCAACTATTCAAATTCGTAAACTCGATGAGAAATCCCTCTGGATGCAATAACACGCTGGTGCCTTTGCAAAAGTTATGCAACAATCTCATAGATCATTTTAAGAATAAAATCAGAGACATACACCAGATCATACAAAGTAGACCGATCAACCAGACCATATACCACTTCCTACCAACCCTGGGACCACAGAACTGACCGAACAGCTTTGCCCAAATGTTAAGAGAAAAAATTCCTCAGCTTGGTGAAAAAAAACAATGAGGCATGCTACCCAAAGGACCCCTGTCCACCAGTCATCTACAAATCAATCCTTAGACACGATACACTATCGGAATGCTACATAAACCTCTTCAATCTATCACTTTCAATGGGGAGAGCACCACAAGTGTTCAAATCTGCCTACATCATACCACTCCTCAAGGATACAATGGGCAATGTGGAAGACTTCTCAAACTACATGCCGATTTCAAACATTCCTATTAGAGACCTATGTCTATGAACAAATACTGGAACACGTAAAAAAAAAGACTATTGGTCCAGACACAGGTAGGCTTCAGACCCATGAGAGTAACATAGACGTAAAGACCAATGCAGACTCCTTCACAAACTCGGCACTGATACTACTGGACTTCTCCTCTCCGCAGTATTTTACACAGTCAACCATAACATCCTCATCAAGCGAGGAATCGCCAACACGGTGCTGCTCTGGATTAAATCTTTCTTGTCAAAGAACAGAAACAGTAGGGATAAAACCTTTCAAATCTGCACCACCGGACACCACCAAAGGCTCATCATTATCCCCACTAATCTTCAACGTCTACATGATGCCACTAATCAATCTCATAAAAAAGACTTGGCTACACATGTTACAACTACGCAGGTGGTACCCAAATCATCTTCAAAATCAGCGATAAACAAGAGGAGAACACAACGCTATAAGAGTGTCTCACAGAATTCTACCAATGGATGAACACTAATCACCACAAAATCAACCCAGACAAGATGGAAATCTACCAATCCTCTCCTTCATGCACAAAACACTCCCTCATCATGTCCAGGATAGACTATGCCAACAGCATATACCTAGGAAAGCCGGAATTATTACTGAGGAAAATTCAACAAATACAGAAGGCAGCTGCTAAACTTCTCCAACTCTCACGAAGGGACCACATCACACCAGCGCTAAGGATGCTACATCGGCTCCCAGTCAAAAACAAATCAACTTCAAAACCATGTGCATAACACATACAGCAATCCATGGCCAAGGAGTGGAACTCATACAAAAAGAAAATCACCATACACAAGCCAACTAGACCACTCTGATCCAGCAATGGCATCCAATTATAACCTAAACCATACTCGAGGAAAAAACATGGTGGATCATCATGGTGGAGGAAGGATAGATCAGGGGCAACGTGTTTGTCTTGGAAGCAAGACAACGCAATGCAACACAGATTTGAATCCTAATCTTGCACTTAGAAACCACTCCTGGTATTAAGCGCACTATAAATTAACAATTCTAATTGTTATTGTCTTGCTTAGCCGTAAAACTATAGAACTCTGTCCCCAAAGAAATACGAACTATGAAGGACCATCCACATTTCAGGAAATTTCTAAAAAGCAGTCTCTTCAACCCCGAATGGAATGAAAAGGACTGAGCAACACCAATGCACCATGAACCAAACGCACAACTGAAAAGGAGTGGGGAGTAGCCCGGACCTTGGTGGAAGGCAGAGAAGAAGAGAGTCATCTCAATGGGATGCTTATTTTATGAGCTGAAGTGCACTCATCCTGATAGACAATCTAAAAGGTAGAAACCGTGAAGGGAGATGTGGTCCACTTAATCAGATAACCAAGGGTGTGGAATAAGCCACACATAAAGGAATAGGGTTAGATGCAGAAACCAGTCATCCTACAGGTGGACCATGGGGCACAAGGAATACACTGCCCTTGGAAGAACTCATGAGGGCAGTAATTGCTATACTCTAGAATGATCGACCAGAGAAGGAATAGTAATCGCATTTAATGAGAACAGCGGGTGTAGGAAATATACTGCCACTAACAAACCGTACTAAAAACTCACCCTTCTACATACACCTCTCAAACTCTGAACTAAACACAACCATACCTCTACAACACCACACTCCGTACATACATCACAACACAACAACAATAAAACAAACCAGACATAACCTCACCCAATGCCACAGGGCGGGCCACCAAACAAAAATCACGCCTATGCTCATTGAATGGCGTATCCGAACTGCAGCTGCCAACAGCACATCACAGCTCTATTACTCTGTCTCCTGCTCAATCCTACTAACAACCCCCTCCCTCCCTGCATTACAGATCTACCAGAGTGCGAAGAGACCATGCAGGGCTACATAAACCTTTGACATAACATAATATTAGTTGCATATATTTGGAATAATACAGCAAAGTTCTCAATGTAACTGCTGAAATATGTTACCACATATAGAAGTGAAACTATTTCCACCATTTGACAAAAAGACCTTGAAACTATATTACAAAAAACATTTTCATTTTCAAAACATCATGCACTTTAAATTCTAATACAATGTTCTTCACCTGTAAAATATGCAACATAAAATGTTAAGCATATTTTGAGATTATTTAAACTACAAACAATCAATTTCAATCCTTGCAAATGCTAGAACAGAAAAATATGAAGATTCAAAAAAGCACATCCTGGAATTTCACAGATGCTGTTGCAGTTAAATGAAAATTGATAGTCAAACAAAGTCATACTGTGCTCATCCCACTACATCTATTCTCAGCAGGGGGAAAATATATGCAAGTTCTGTATATTACAAACTGCATCTCGTATGTACTTTTGACATGTGCATCATAATATGATGAAATTCATCCTAACATTTTAAAAAACAAAGCATTTTTTAAAAAGGCATATATATCATTCATCTATTACACATTTCTCACAAACATAATAGCATCTTCTCTGTTTAACTTCCAGAGAAACCAGAATCACAAAGGTATCTTCAAAAAAAATATTTCCTGCATTTTACAAAAGGTAAGTATATTTGTGTAATGAGTATGCCAGCACAATCTCCATAATATATCTCCACCTTCTGCTATGAAGCCGCCACTCAATTAATGGTAGCCCCCAGTCCTGATTGCCCACACACATTATCTCATTATCCAGCTCCTTGACTACCCAGACATCTTCTGTGCTACTTCCATTCCCTCATTATTCACAAAATTACACCTCCTACCTTACCCCCTCATTTAAGTTACAGACTGCATTTCACTAATTCCCCCGTCATATCATACACAAACAATCCATTACACTTTTTTGCACCCTCACTGGACACAACAGCCATGCAGCATACTCCAGATTTCATCTCAATCTAACTTTCCAATCCTAAATTCAAAGGAAAGCTGCCATCTGCTTATATCCTGGCCTCTTTGTAACCCTAGTGTTATCCTCACCCACTGTCCAACATTCCTCTATCCACTTCCCAACACCCACACCACCCCCGCTTCCCAGCTTAACTTTCAGGGAGGATAACAGATCTCTACACCCTACTATCCACTGAATCCACCATATGATACAAGATAACCTCCTGTCAAACCCCCACATGTAATCTACTTAAGAAATAAGTCAATGGCAAGCTAGAGGAGTTGCACAGACCTGTGATGTTGATAGGAGGAGCATTTACAAATGTCACGATTGTTTAAAACTCAATCGCCAGTGCAGAGCACTTGTGCAGAGTGTAAATGCCAGCAGTTGTATTAGTTGCTGCATGCGGCACGCTGGTGTTCATGGACCGCCCAGTGAAGGCTGACACCCACAAAGACGGTGGGGCCGGCTCGATTAGTCATGGTATACCACTCAACGCTGAAAGATTGGAACGTTGAAAGCAAGATTTGATAGGTAATTGCATTCCACTCCTATATAGCATACTTGTCTGTTGAAACCATGCCATTATGTATGCTTTATACAGTCTACAAATAGAGCCTACCATGCCAACATCTAAAATTGATATTTGTTCAGACTCTCAGGATGCTGATTTTCCATCAGCACAACCTTGCAGATGCATTGTTCCATACTAAAGTCTCCAACTCCTTGTAAGTCTTCAGTGAGTGATATTACCAATGTTGTCTGTAAAAAGCAGAAGTGAATAAATTGGTTTCTAAATAAGAGGATTGTGTTGCTTGTACACGCAGTATAATATCCAACGGCTCTCCTGAATCCTCGCTATGGGCAAAGACTCTCCCACAGAGTACTTTGTTGTCTCCAGCCCAGATTACTTAGGGGCCAGATTCCATCTGAGTTCAAGACTCTTTCAAGATTCAACAGACTATCAGTTATGATAATGTTTCGGTTTCCCTATGTCAAGACTCAACCTCTTTGTTTTTTTTTTTACAATTAATTGAGGGTGTAGCACATTCTCATAGCCTCAATGGGTGCTCTAAGATTATGAATTCCACTTATCTCTTACACTCTCCTAGGTTACTCAAAATGTTGATCTATCTTCCTTTTTTTGTTCTTAACTTTATTTTGAATTCATTGGTGAGAGTGCATGGCAATATTAGGGAAGAACTATGAGACCAAAAAGCTGCAAAACTAAACTCACTTTTATTGAATGATTAATCACTTCTACGTCTAAAAATCATACAAACCTACCATATTTGAGCCCATCACACTTGGGCCATTCTGCTTTCCCTCAAGACCAGTTAAAACCTGTAAAGTCTACTGGCACTGCTGAAGGCTCTCTGGTTCTATCAAAATCAGGCAGGCACTATTCTTCATCTGAGATGCCAATTACTGATCCACAAGATGTGGGAGATGAGGTTGGTCAATCTCCAATTATTCAAGAGGTCTGCCACAGAAGGAAAAAGGTCCCAACAAGTTTGCACCAGGAAAACAAAAAATAAAACATGACAAGAATGTAATTTCGCAAGGATATAAGGACTCAAGGAAATTGCTTTGTACAGCTGTCTGGGAAAAACATCAATCCAAGGATGGTATTTTGGCCACTGGCCCCTCCGAACAGGAAATTGGGTTAAACTCAAACCCTGTGAGGTTGCTCTCAGAGAGTATAAAGACAAAGAAAGCAATTTTAAGTCAAAGAAAACATCTAAACGGAAAAAGGTTATTGCCTCAGCATTTCTTGCTCCATAGGAGGATATTAGTCACTCCCCCCCCCCCAAATCAAAGTCTTTTGCCTGGAAATACACCTTCAATAAATATTCTGGTAGACACTTCCTAGTCTGGCCTCTGCCTTTGTTGCTTTTTGTCTTGTTAACAAATGGCAGTGCCTTTTCTCTAACAGAAAATCAACCAGCTAACTGTCATTGTCAATCAAGTGAAGCATCACTTCAGAGGATAGCTTCCACCACTTTCAACATGGATGTCCAATCATCAGTGACATTTTTCTTCTAGCATCCCTCCCCAGTGAGGCTTGGAGTTCATTGTGCATTTGGAAGGGAGACCTGTGCTGAACAGATGCAACATTTTTGCTCTATTTCATGTTATTCAAAGGCTGCAGACACGCATCTCTAGTGGCCTTGCTTTAGTCTATTTTGGTTGCAGAGGTGATTTGGTCCGAATTAAAATTTGCTCTGATCCTGGGTTATGAGCTGGTTATCCCCTCTCGGCCAAAGGTGGCTTTTTTTCAAAACATAATACGGTCTCAAACTTTAATTTTGCTGGGAAGTAGGTTGTTTAGAAGTTGCCTTTTTAGAAGCCCGTAGAAACTTTAAAATGTACTTGTTCTAAGGGGCCTTATGATAATGGAAGTGTGGATCTATCAGGATCGAGTGTCTTCACGCGTCTTGAGCGTAGAGATTGGTGATGGCTTCTGGGACTCTCAAGCTTAGGAAGCACCAAAGAGCAACTCTGTCTGATTTGTTTGATTCTAACCAGACGCATTTAAACGTAGTGATTTTAGCATCATTATATTACAGGAAGTCTGTTTGAGAGAACCGCTCTTTTTGGAGGTTTTTTATTTCTTTACCAGCCAGTTTACACGGTTTGGAAGGGTCAGACATCTGGATGTCTCACGGTTGCTAAAATAAAACATAAATGCCAATTTTGTCAATGATTTTCCAGGCCTTTTAGTGATTCATGTGAATTTTTATATTCAGAATGTTTTTGGTGTGAATGATCTTTGAATCATAAATGTGTACTGGAATCCTGTTTTGCGTCTAATGATGCAATATTAAAGGATAGTGCGCTCAAAAATATTATTGTCCCGAGTGTTCGGGCATGTGGTTTTAAGCATACGTTGATCGATTGTAAAAACATTTCCTATGCACCGTACCTTAGTTTTCCTCACTTTTACGCATGCAAAATCAGGCAGCCTTGTGCTAATCTTATCCGTTTATCCATCGCTCTAAGTTCAAGTGCCCCTGAGGCACTAAATCATATCCCCCACCCCTGAAGCTGACATCACCATTCCTAGCGATATTCTCCGCCTATCCCCATGATATTACTGTAGCGTCTTCACGTCAATTCCGGAATATCAACACACATCCTCTCACAGAACAGCACGTCCGAATTCTGAATACAAAACACTTTTTTTCAAAGGAAACCACAATACTCTGCAATTTATAATGTGCTTTTGTTTCACAATAAACGCTCTGAGAACATCTGCCAATTTCCATATTCAACCAAATTTGAAATGTCTTTCATTGTTTCGATCCACAAATCTTTATCATCACACGGTGTTCCTTTGGGTATAATAAGCGAATTGGACATGCCGTGAATCACAAGGCTTCAGCAGCAGCTTGTTGCTAGACCACCGTTAATGATATCAAGTTGCTCCTTGTCGCTGGTACCACAAGAGGGCATACCGGCCCGGGGTTATCGTCCCACAACTGCGTGATTGGAATCCAGCCATTTAGATGTATCTGAAACTGCCTGCTGAAGAAGCTATCAATTGGTATTTGGAAATTATGACATTCGCAGAATGGCAGGATGTAGCTGTGTAGAAAACATAACAGAAATGTGTCTCAGTAGCCGTTCTTTATTCTAATTTATCAATTCACCCATTAATTCTGCACTGTGTAAAAACTAAGGATGAACACAAACGTAAAACAATGGAAACACAGAGAAAACATTGTGGAAAGTTGGAGTCTACGATGTGCTTGAGAGGTTAGTGCTATGGAGTATGTTTAGCTCACAATGGGATGCGGATGCGGAAGCTGACGGATGAATTTCGAAGAACACATAGACAGCATTTTAACAGAATATTAGCATAGACTTTGGCATTGGTGGAACCCAGACAAGCCCTACAAGCATTTTGGAGCTGGACTGGCCATGTGCCCAGGACAGAGACAAGTACACACAGGTTGTTTTTGCGTGCCGTTGCAAAATGCCACACACAACAACTCATTACAATGTTAGCCAGCAATACCGGTCATAAAATGAAACGTTGACTCAATCGTCTATAAACTCGTCTACAGTAAAACCAACATAATATTTGGCATTTCCATTCTCTCGACATAGCGCATAGTGTCCGTTCAGATCAACACATTTTCATAAAATGAAATTACATGTTCCTTTGTCCAGTTTTGGAATGGTGAACCTTATCATATGTGATGGTGTTACACACCTCCATTCATTCATTCCATTCTGAATCCTCCCTTTCTTCCAAGGACAAAAAACAATCAAGCCTTCTTGGAAGTGCCTATGCTAAATTTACTTTTGGTGAAGGAAAGCCACAAATCAAAAACATACTGGGGCCGATTCATGGAACAAACGTGCGCCGAAAATCTACGCGCAAGCAGGCGCAAGCAGGTGCAAGCAGGCGCAAGCGGAAAAAAAGAGGCGCACTCGCACGCGTGCGATTCATGGAAGTCCCTGCGCGTGTCTTCCTCGGGATGTGCGCCAAACCCGTGCATGGCGCACACGTCACTGCAACATCGTGAAAGGCGTGCGCGACGCGCACAGTGAAAGCGCACAACCGCAGCGCACACACCAGAAAGTGGGCGGGACATGGGGCGTAACGCGCGGAATGGGGAACAACACGCGAAAATAAGGGCGTAACTGGGGATGTACTGCAGGGAAGCAGACGGAACGCCCACACGCACTCGAACCACACGTATTCATGGAATCGAATAGGGCAAAGCCACGCACAGCCAAAGACACGCACAAGCTGAAACACGGCCGCCACACGAAGGCAGGCGGTAGAGTCCCAGCGCATCAAAAAAGTGGCGCGCGGGAAGTTAAATACGCGATTGAGCGGGGTACGTGGATTTCAGGGGTACGTGGATTTCAGGGGTGCGCAAGAAATTCTACACGCGATTGGCCTGGGTACGTGTATTACAGGGGTGCGCGAGAAAATCTACACGCGATTGGCCTGGGTACGTGGATTTCAGGGTTGCGCGAGAAAATCTACACGCGATTGGCCTGGGTACATGGATTTCAGGGGTGCGCGAGAAATGATACACGCGATTGGCCTGGGTACGTGTATTACAGGGGTGCACGAGAAAATCTACACGCGATTGGCCTGGGTACGTGGATTTCAGGGGTGCGCGAGAAATGCTACACGCGATTGGCCTGGGTACGTGTATTACAGGGGTGCGCGAGAAAATCTACACGCGATTGGCCTGGGTACGTGGATTTCAGGGGTGCGCAAGAAAATCTACACGCGATTGGCCTGGGTACGTGTATTACAGGGGTGCGCGAGAAATCCTACACGCGATTGGGCCTGTGCGAGTGGGGCAGTGTATTACGTGGGTGTGCGGGAAGTTGAAGAGGTAAATTGCCAGTGTGGGTCCTCCCAGGTCTCCCCTCTACCCCCGCCACGACCTCTGCAGGCAGCCCACAACACAGGGGACTACCCTGCACCCCTGGTCATGTCCCGCAGGCAGCCCATCCACCATGGGCATGCCCCCCAGCCAAGCCACATGTCCCCTTGCAACCCCACCCCCCAGCACCGTGGGGCACCTGCCAGCAGGCCCTCAACCATGTCCCACTCATGTCCCCTTGCACCCCCACCCCCCAGTCACCAGGGGCAGCCTCCACCAGGCCCCCACTCATGTCTCACACCACCCCCACCCCTCCAGTCACCAGGGGCAGCCTCCACCAGGCCCCCACCCATGTCTCCCACCACCCCCACCCCCCAGTCACCAGGGGCAGCCTCCACAAGGCCCACACCCATGTCTCACACCACCCCCACCACCCAGTCACCAGGGGCAGCCTCCACAAGGCCCCCACCCATGTCTCACACCACCCCCACCCCTCCAGTCACCAGGGGCAGCCTCCACCAGGCCCCCACCCATGTCTCCCACCACCCCCACCCCTCCAGTCACCAGGGGCAGCCTCCACAAGGCCCCCACCCATGTCTCCCACCACCCCCACCCCTCCAGTCACCAGGGGCAGCCTCCACAAGGCCCCCACCCATGTCTCCCACCACCCCCACCCCTCCAGTCACCAGGGGCAGACTCCACCAGGCCCCCACCCATGTCTCCCACCACCCCCACCCCTCCAGTCACCAGGGGCAGCCTCCACAAGGCCCCCACCCATGTCTCCCACCACCCCCACCCCTCCAGTCACCAGGGGCAGCCTCCACCAGGCCCCCACCCATGTCTCCCACCACCCCCACCCCTCCAGTCACCAGGGGCAGCCTCCACCAGGCCCCCACCCATGTCTCCCACCACCCCCACCCCTCCAGTCACCAGGGGCAGCCTCCACCAGGCCCCCAACCATGTCTCACACCACCCCCACCGCTCCAGTCACCAGGGGCAGCCTCCACCAGGCCCCCAACCATGTCTCCCACCACCCCCACCCCCCAGCAGGCCCCCACTCATGTCCCCCTGCACCCCCACCCCCCAGCACTGTGGGGCACCTGCCAGCAGGCCCCCAACCATGTCCCACTCATGTCCCCTTGCACCCCCACCCCCCAGCACTGTGGGGCACCTGCCAGCAGGCCCCCAACCATGTCCCACTCATGTCCCCTTGCACCCCCACCCCCCAGCACTGTGGGGCACCTGCCAGCAGGCCCCCAACCATGTCCCACTCATGTCCCCTTGCACCCCCACCCCCCAGCACTGTGGGGCACCTGCCAGCAGGCCCCCAACCATGTCCCACTCATGTCCCCTTGCACCCCCACCCCCCAGCACTGTGGGGCACCTTCCAGCAGGCCCCCAACCATGTCCCCTTGCACCCCCACCCCCCAGCAGGCCCCCACTCATGTCCCCCTGCACCCCCACCCCCCAGCACTGTGGGGCACCTGCCAGCAGGCCCCCAACCATGTCCCACTCATGTCCCCTTGCACCCCCACCCCCCAGCACTGTGGGGCACCTGCCAGCAGGCCCCCAACCATGTCCCACTCATGTCCCCTTGCACCCCCACCCCCCAGCACTGTGGGGCACCTGCCAGCAGGCCCCCAACCATGTCCCACTCATGTCCCCTTGCACCCCCACCCCCCAGCACTGTGGGGCACCTGCCAGCAGGCCCCCAACCATGTCCCACTCATGTCCCCTTGCACCCCCACCCCCCAGCACTGTTGGGAACCTGCCAGCAGGCCCCCAACCATGTCCCACTCATGTCCCCTTGCACCCCCACCCCCCAGCACTGTGGGGCACCTGCCAGCAGGCCCCCAACCATGTCCCCTTGCACCCCCACCCCCCAGCAGGCCCCCACTCATGTCCCCCTGCACCCCCACCCCCCAGCACTGTGGGGCACCTGCCAGCAGGCCCCCAACCATGTCCCACTCATGTCCCCTTGCACCCCCACCCCCCAGCAGGCCCCCACTCATGTCCCCTTGCACCCCCACCCCCCAGCACTGTGGGGCACCTGCCAGCAGGCCCCCAACCATGTCCCCTTGCACCCCCACCCCCCAGCAGGCCCCCACTCATGTCCCCCTGCACCCCCACCCCCCAGCACTGTGGGGCACCTGCCAGCAGGCCCCCAACCATGTCCCCTTGCACCCCCACCCCCCAGCAGGCCCCCACTCATGTCCCCCTGCACCCCCACCCCCCAGCACTGTGGGGCACCTGCCAGCAGGCCCCCAACCATGTCTCCCACCACCCCCACCCCTCCAGTCACCAGGGGCAGCCTCCACAAGGCCCCCACCCATGTCTCCCACCACCCCCACCCCTCCAGTATACACACTGGATGACTGGAATGAGTGGCAGGTGAGGGGAGGAGGAATGACACATGAAACTAGGGAATGCACGAAAATTTACAACCTGCATGAACACATACACAATCCAAACAAACTTGGACATCATTGTCATGGCCTTCTGTAGTCCAGGCTCAGGAGTGGTACGAACCAACCACCCCCTCTAGGGTTTTGGCGCCTGCAAGTTCGGGGCTTACACAGGCATCCGCAACCCCAGTGGGGAAAGAGGGTCAGGGAACGTTGCTTGGATAGGCACGGGAAGCAGGAACACCGGGTAGAGGGTACAGGTTTCATAATTGCATAGGATCACGGGTGAATAGGGAAAAAAACATACCAAATAGGACCACACATACATCCATGCATCAGTAGACTCCCCAGCAAGCCTATGCAGGGCAGTTTGTAAGGAAAACAACAAGACACTTAGCTCTGGTTTTGAGTGCTGGCCTCCTGCCTTGGCACTCTCAGGGCCGGTTACAGGAGCACTCCAATGCTGCAAAGAGAGACACAGTCAACAACCTGTATGTGCCAATTACACGAAAACACAACACAAAACATGCCCCATAGCAACAAACTACTCTACAAACAGACAATCAGTGCTCGATGCTTCGTACCCATATATAACATCACCCCTGTGATGGGTCATACACAGTCAATGCAGTAAGTCAGGCGCTGGTGGGTGCGTGGCAAATGGAACACCAATGTGTCACAATTCACACAACATGCAATGTTCCCTGGGTAAGCAGACAGACCCATATGGCAAGCCATGACTACAGAGCAAGTTGCGTACCACCATGACCAAAACAAAGTTGGCAGTGCATTTATCATGAAGTACGTGGAATAGACATGCACTGCACCCAAGTATGTCCCTTGCTGTATGTCCCTGTGAGCTGCCCCTTTCCATGTCTCGGAAGGCTACATGGTTGATACAAGTGCCTCAATGAACCTTGGTGTACCGCAGGGTATGTGCCACTGCCCCTGCATGTGTCCCAGACAACCCTACTATCAACAGCCATCAGTCCACAAACACATCTGAGCTGCATTGTGTGCTTCAACACCAATATTCGTCTAAGCTCACCCTCAGTGCTGTGACTAAGCCTGCATGTGCAACTCGCCTGGTGCAAGCTTTGCTGTGTCGTGGCCCCCCTGTGTTGCTCACCTTGCCTGGAGTTCCTTGGAACATGTCAGCAGTTCTAGGATGTGGGTCTGCAATCACTGTGGCTCTGCTCGTGCACACATGTGCATGTGGGCACCAACAAACGGGTCAGGAAATCCGTCGTCCAATGGGCCATGTCTGCTGGCAAAGGTGCTCTGGTGCCTCATCCCCCTGCAGAAAGTGCATGAAACAAATGATTAATGCATCAAAGTGATCTCTGTGTGTCTCATCAGGCATCTCATTACTTGACCATGTCAGAGAGTCACATCCCAAATCACACCATCAGTCTGTCTTTGACTTCCAAAGTGTGGAACACTATCTACAGCATGAATTGCAACAGGCACGTGTACAGGAAAGAAATGAGACATAATACACAATGCATAGCAATCAATGTCCACATTAATCATGACACACCCCATCTAGCAAAAGCTGAACAGTGGACAATTACACCTAAATCATCCCCACTAGGGGTGTCAACACAAGTCACAAAGCACCAGACATGCCACAGATATGACAGTCCAAAGCCCTTGTGTAAAATTCTGTAACACCGAACCATCCTTGCGAGCCCATGGATAAGGGAGGCAGGAGTGGCATATGTGAGTCAAGGAACCCAAGCAGCAAACACATACACAAGACAACATGAAGGGCCCAGCTGGAAGAGACAGTGGATGCCTTCAAAAACCACAAGGCACCGCACTGTCACATGAAAGCACAATAGACTACAAATTTTAAACTAACTCAACTATTAACTAATTACACTAACTATGGAAAACCTACATTACCTATTTAAACTAACTATCAAACAGAAACTTAACTAACTAAACTAAACGAAAAATCAAAAATGGCCACATACGACCCGGGGGGGAGGGGAGGCACCCAGGAGGGGGGAGGTACAGGGTGCTGCTCAACATCCACATGCGATGATGCTGAGCCAAAAAAAAATACCTCCATGGGCTCAACGCCTGCACAGCACGACCTATGTGGGAGATAGATGGTCGTCCGAGTCTGGCTCATCCCGGAAAGGAGGACGTGGCACAGTAGCCTGGCCACGCCTAGCCGTAGCTTGCCCCTCGTCGGCAGCAAGTTTGCCGGACAGGTGAGCCTGGTTCTGTGTGGCGATGTTACATAGGTCTGCATGCAGAACCTCACGTGATACACGTGCTTCCTCTTGCAAGGTAGCACGTGTAACACGGAGTTCCTCCTGCAAGGCCTGGCTGGACAACCGCTGCACCTCCCGGCAAGCCTGTAGCTCAGCCGAGATGGTGCGCTCAAGCTGTGCAAACCTCTCCTCTGCCTGCTGCCTCTGGGACATCATAAGGACACCCAGAGTGGATCTGAGGGAGGCATACTCCTCCCTCAGGGCATCCATGTGCGCCTCTGCGTGAGCAGCAATTGCTTGACGCAGAGACGACATTTCAGCCTGGCGTGCCCTGTCTGAGGCCGCCATGCCCAGCCTGAGCGAGCGGGCCGTGGACCGTGCCGCCTGCTGCTGAAGAAGCACCTGCCTAGCAGGGGGGAGCACAGATCGGGCCACACGCTCCATGCTGTCAGCGATGTTCTCCATTGCTGCCCCCTGCCGTTCGGAATTGGCAGTCATGTCTTGCTCCCACTCAGTATACAGCGGTTGCGCGCGGCGACCGCGTTGCCGGGCTTGACCCCTGCGGGACCCAAGGACCGGAGGTCCTCGCTGTGTTGGCACCGCCTGCGGCTGCACGACTACATGCCCCCGTCGACGTGATGTCCCAGGCACATCAGTGACTGGTGTGGAGGGTGACCCTGCGTCCCAATCCACCACGGGCGGAGGAACCAAGACTGTCTGATCCCTCAGTGCAGGTGTCGCAGACAGAGGAGTGTCCACATCAGAATCACTCACCCCTGACACATGGACTTGATGCTCATCCAACTCAACATGGACGTCAGAGTCGTCATCAAGGCTGGACTCATAGGCAGCCAGAGACAGGATGGACTGCAGCACTTGGGGGTTTTCGTGGCCTACCACCCCACGACCCCCACTAGTGCCGGGTTGATGTGGTCTTACCAACCCTGTGTCTGGCATGACAACACCATCCTCTGCATCCATTGCGTCATCACCTGAAAAATAGAGAGGAAAAGGTCACTACACATGTCAGAAGCACACAACACACACACACACCGACAGCAAAGGCATCCGGCAGACATGTGACACACAACATATGACCTGGCATGCATGCTGGGTCTACTTTGAATAGCTACTGTGATCAGACCTGTTGAAAGGTGGCAGTTTGCATGGAAGTGGGTCTATGCAGTGCTGAAAATGTGTACGCCACTCACTACCTACATATACAAGCACTCCATGGTGTGTGCCAGGAAATGTGAAGGCAGTGCAATGTCAAATTCAGACATCACGTGCATTGTGTATTCAATGTGTACCATGTCTAGCAGCCAAGCACCCCTCCACCCCAGTACCAAAGCAGGGATGCCTAGCATGGTATCAAAAGGCTGCCCATACACCTGTGTATTGACAAGCAGTGTTGACTGGCATCAACAGCTTAATGTGATTCAAATTACAACACTGCAAATGATGCTGGGACAGTGGGCAGGACACATGATGGAAGATCCGGAGGCCAGCCACGTGTGAAGAAGACACGACAAGAGTTGGACAGAGTCATTGGCCATTGAACAGGCTGAGGCCTGTGAGCCACACAGATTGTCAGAGCCTAAACATGTGTGCAACGCAGGACTGAGCCACAGTTGACATGGGGAGGCCGATAAAATGGCAGGCAATGTATGTAACCAAGGACTCATATTACAGTGATCATCCAGTCAAGGACACATAGGGGCATGCGTGCAATGCACATGGAGCATGAATGGGCACTCATGTCCCGGCGGGACATCTGACCCATGCACAGTACAAGTGGCATACCCTGCATCGAGTACTAAGGCTGTACCACATGGCATATGTCTGGCAGTTTCTAAGCTGGAAGTTAGCATCTACAAAGGACACATGAACAAGAAACTACACATTGGCAAGAATGTAGCAGACCAGTGCAAAGGTGGAACTGGGGTGCAGAGTGGCGGAGGAGGGGCAAGGGAGCATGCCCACATGGAGTCCCGCATGCAGGCAGAGGAGACATGCATGACGGTAGCATTGCATTACTTACACATCAGAACCATGTACACGTCACATGTAGCAGCAATCATGCACAACACATCCCACAAGTGAAACACACACGTCCTCAACAACTACGCATCAACACTCACTGGACTGGGCATCAAAGTCCAGCATCTCTCCCACACCTTCGACCAATTCTGGTGGTATGAACTCCGCAACGAGAGCCTCATGCGGAGTGAGTTCTTCCTCCTCTGGTGCAGGCCCACCGCCAGTCACCAGAGTCAAGTTGTAATTTGAGGCACGCTTAGCCTTAGTGCTGCGCTTGATGTCATTCCAGCGCTTTTTGCACTCCTGCGCCGTGCGCACCTCATGGCCGAATGAACTGACATGTTCCGCAACATGCTTCCAGTGGGTGTCACGTTGGGCAGCCGTAGTCTGACTATTGGCACCCACTAGCATGTCACGGCTGTGTCCCCGCACGTAGTCCACGAGGAAGTCCAGTTCCTGCTTACAGAAAGGCTTCTTCCTCGACGTGCAGGAGGTTGTGGCTGTGTGTGGGGTCCCAGCCTGTGCTGCAGGTGCAACCTTCCTCCTCTTGGACTGTGGCGCAGACCCTGGCTGGCTAATGCCGCCCTGACCAGTATGGCCAGTGGGTTCGGTGGATTGAGCCGAGGGAGTGGCAGGTGGAGGGATGACCAAAGGCCTGACTTGTGTCAGTGGCAGCTGGGTGCCCACTAATGGACCCTGCGCAGCAACATCAGCTGTGGCAGGGTCATTGACCGCAACGGTCCTGGTTGGCAGACTCACAACCAGGGTGCTGTTGGGTGCATCTGCCCCTGCACTTGCCTACACCCGGCTGTTCGGTGCAGCAGATGACATGACTGCCCCAGGGACACGTGTCTTGGTCTGAGCAGCCCGGCGTGCCCCTATGGTTTCCCCCCTGGCCTGTTGGAGATCTACCAAGGGCTCTTCAAGTGCCAACGCAGCCTGCGCTGGCAGACCCTGAGCCTGGGTGGCGGTGTCCACAGCTGCACCTGCAGCTACCGCTACCCTTGGGCCCGTGGCAGTCGATGGAACGGACTGCCGGGTCATACGGGTGCCAGTGCCATATGCAGGAGCTGCATCCCCCGGAACCACAGGGGGTGGTGGCATGGCTGCACCAACACATGGCACAACATTGTGCTCAAGTGGCTCACCCCTGCCTCTTCCCCCTCTGTGGCTGCCCTGGACACCCTGGAGTCCCCCTACTCCCTGGTCACCACGGCCACGTCCCCGACCACGCCCGCCACGAGGAGTACGCCCAGCTGAGGCGCCCCTCACCTTTGGTGGCCTCCCAACCATGGCACAGATGTAATAGTGCTGGCACAGATGGAGTGGTGCCAATGGGAGGTGTACAGCACAATTGACCTGGGCAATTGGGGTGAAGGGGGTGGGAAGCAAGATGTTAACAGCCCCCCTGCACCTGCAAGGCTGTATGTGACCCCGGTGATGTGGTGACAGGTCACGCAATGCTCAGGCACCCCAAAACTGCAGTAAAACCGTGCACGCAACCCTGCAGCCTACGTGCGTGGATTTAACCTCCCGCAGTACGCGGTGGCACCCAGTAACAGGAATAACGCGTACGCGTGGGACACGCAGGCTACGATGACATCGAAAATGGGTGCAATACACAGGGGCACCCGCAGTGGGAAAAGGAGCATTTGCGACTCACCGTCTGACTAGCGCGATGCAGAAAAACACGCGTAGCCAATACCCCCGCCAAAAGAAGAGATACGTCCTTGAGAGCTGTGAAGTAGATGGCGCGCGAAACAACTGGAAGCAGCAACACACGTCGGTCTCCAGGGAAGGCACGTACAGCGAACTACTGGGCCCGCTCACCTTTAACCCGTGCTGAGGGAAACGCACGCGCGCGTCACGTCACATGCGGACGTGCAGTTTTTCACGCGCGATTACGCGCATTACACGCTGACGTGCAGATTTTTCACATGCCAAATCACTCCGTATCAAGCTGGCCACACGAATACACACGGAAGAACACGCTCCTGCCCTGAAGGCCGAATCACTTCCCCCCAGTGCCCCGAGCAGCCTCCCACGTGCCATCTGCTGCTGCCTGCCTGCCTGCCTGCCTGCCTGCCTGCTGCCACCGTGCCCTGCCATTTGGTGCCTGCACATCAGCCATCTGCAGGGGTCCAGTTGCTGTGTCGACCCCTGCTGGAACAGTAGACTCCCGACTGGGATACCATCGCTCCACAGCCCAGCCCCAGGACCCAGTTGCCCACCCACGCCTGCCTCGGGGGTCGCCATGTCGGGGCAAGCACCATCTGAGACCAGTGGCGACCCCCAGCCAGAGAGGCAGAGGGCCACCAGCTTCAGTGAGAAGGAAGTTGGTGTCCTGGTGGAGCATGTCCTAGGGTATTATGATGCCCTCTTCGGAAGACCACGCGCCAACAAGGAAGGACGGGAGAGGATCTGGGACGATGTAGTGGTTGCCATCAACGCGGAGGGGGTGGCAACCCGCGACATCAAGAAGCGCTGGGAGGACTTGAGGTCCAGGACCCTCAATAAGGCCCGGCGCCTCGCGGAGGGGGGCCGGGCACGCCTGAGTGACATCCAGATGAGGGTCCTGGAACGCTTAGACCCAGCGCTCCACGCCCAGATCCTTCGGAGGCAGACCGATCTGGAGTTGGCCGGTAAGTGGCCAAGCATTACTGTGTGAGACAGGGCATGTTGCAGTGTGCTGGTTGTCTGATACCTGCCTGTATGTGTGACATAGGCCATGTACGTATGTGTGTGTGCAGGGACATCATGGTCAGGCATGTGAGTACAGTGATGTGTGAACCACATGGTTGGTGCATGTGTTCTATTGCAACATGGGGGGCTCTGTGCGGAATGGACACATGGAAGCATGGCAGTCTCTGTTCCTGGACATGGGTGGGGGTGAGGGATGGGTGCTGGTCCCATGTACACGTATGGTGTCCATGTGTGTGTGTCTGACCTGCGTGTCTGTGACTTGTAACTGCCATGGATGCATGACACATGTCTGTGACAATGTTCAGATTCACTGATGCAGCCTAGTCATCCTTGTATCCACTGCGTCTGTGGTGTACGAGGCCAGGTGGATGGAACTACGGTGAGGTGTGTGCATGTGATGGCAAGACCCATGATGCATGTGAGTTTAAAACCAACATTGTATGAATCATGAGTCCCCTGGTCATGTATGCCAATGTCCATGGCATGCGCCATGCCTGTTACTGTATGTGTTTTGCCTGCACTGACCCATGTGTTGTGGAGGGACATGATGGAAGTGATGTATGACAGTGCCACTCATCTGCTGTTGCTTCCTGTCTAGGGGACCATTGTACAGTACCCTGATACTTGTGTTCTATGTCTCCCTCTACACAGTGGCAAGTAAAGAAGAGGGCGGAGAAGGCGCTGTGGAGCAGAGCGGCGGGGATGCCCACAGGGGCTTGCACCGGCGGAAGACGGCGTGGAGACATCCAGGTTGGTGGTTTCCACAGAGGGGGAGGAGGCCGCTACTGAGCCACACATGGGGCCTGGTGGGGGCATCCCCGCTGGTGCAAGTGGTGCAGTCCAGGGCCAGGGGCAGGAGGCAGCACAGGTCGCCGTGGAGGTGCCTGTGCATGTCACTGTCCCTGACACTGTGACTGCACCACCATGCACCAGCAGGGATGCCCCATCCCAGGCCCGTCCGCAGGTAGGGGAGATGTCCATGTCATCTGACACTCCTCTACCTGCGGACGAGGGGACCCCTGGCCGTGTGGAGAGGGTCCTGATTGGTGTCGCGTTGCGCACGGCTGGCATTCGTGATGAGGTGCATGCTTCCCGGGAGGAGCATGCACATCATCACGAAGAGCACCGTGCGTACGTGAACCATTTGGGAGCCGCCATGGTCGGGGGTTTCCTACATGTGTGTGGCCTTCTGGCGACCCTCTCCTCCTCTGTGGTGGCTATGCGCCAGTCGTGCTCCATGCCGTCTTCCGGCCCAGATGCCACCAGGGCCCCCTGTGGACCTGCCCCGACCAACGCAGCCAGCTCGGTGGGGACCCCATCCCTGCCACAGTCGGGAGTTGAAGGTCCAGCAGGGGTGGACACACCAGCAACTGTCCCCCTGCAGATGGAGGATGTGCCGGCATCATCTGGCAGGGCACGTGCACGACGGCATTGGTGGATTCCATCAGCCTGGATGCCGTCGTGCTGGCAGAGGCAGTGGCGTCGGAGGCGGCAGCAGGCTCGACGTGGGAGGCATAATGGCTCGGGGCCATCAAGATCAGAGGGGCAGGCATCGGCTGGAGGGCAGGAGAACCCTGGGATGGCAGTGTCTTCCGTGTGGGAGTAGTTGGTCCAGCGGATAGGTGCGGAGCGGCAGCGGGCGGAAGAGGAGCGGCTCACCATGGTCAGGGCGGAGTTCTCCATGTGTCGGGCGTTGAGGCAGGCTGAGTGCCTCGAGGAAGCTCGCAGGGAGTTTGAGGTGGACACGGGGTTGTCCCTGTGAGACCTCGGGCCAGGACAGAGTCCCGCCTCCGGGACATCGACATGGAGTTCGAGGATGCACTGGCCGGCAACATCACAGAGTGAGCCGCAGGACTTGCCCGCTGCCATTGTATATAGTTCTTTAGTTAGTTAGTGTTAGGTTTCCTTTATTTTTTAACTTTTTTTTGGACCGCTCGGACAATGGCCACTTTTCTGTATATATTTTTATTATTAGTTAGTAGTAGTAGGTTTAATTTATGGTGTTGGGCTCATGGGCCCTGGGATGTTCTTGTACATAGTTTGATGTTTGGAAAACATTTGTTGGATTTATATTTGTGTTCACCATGAGGCAATGGTTTTTCCTTATTTTCCCACCCATTATTTTGCTTTGGACTACATTAGTTTTTGGATTCCTTTGTTTTTTGATTTTTTCTATTAGTTCTCGGACATGGACCATTTGTTTTGTCATCCCCATTGTTGTGTGTTTTATTTCTTTACTTCATTTTCATCTTTAATACATCTATTTATTACTTACATTTGTGGTATTTTCTCATTGGTTTCATGCATGTCATGATATGGGTTTTGACATTCACTTGCACCCATTGTGTATGTGTGTGTGAGGGACATGTGTTCATTTACATACTTGCCATTGGGGTTGTATCATATAATTGCATCTACTATGTGGGTGGATGCAATCCTTGGCTGGGTGTTTGTGCTCGGTATGCTGCTCATTACTGCCATGATTGCGTTTTGTCAGGACCTGGGGGCAGGGGGACATGAGTGGGGGCCTGCTGGCAGGTGCCCCACAGTGCTGGGGGGTGGGGGTGCAAGGGGACATGGTTGGGGGCCTGCTGGCAGGTGCCCCACAGTGCTGGGGGGTGGGGGTGCAAGGGGACATGGTTGGGGGCCTGCTGGCAGGTGCCCCACAGTGCTGGGGGGTGGGGGTGCAGGGGGACATGAGTGGGGGCCTGCTGGGGGGTGGGGGTGCAAGGGGACATGATTGGGGGCCTGCTGGCAGGTGCCCCACAGTGCTGGGGGGTGGGGGTGCAGGGGGACATGAGTAGGGGCCTGCTGGGGGGTGGGGGTGCAAGGGGACATGAGTGGGACATGGTTGGGGGCCTGCTGGCAGTTGCCCCACAGTGCTGGGGGGTGGGGGTGCAAGGGGACATGAGTGGGGGCCTGCTGGGGGTGGGGGTGGTGGGAGACATGGTGGGGGGCCTTGTGGAGGCTGCCCCTGGTGACTGGAGGGGTGGGGGTGGTGGGAGACATGGTTGGGGGCCTGCTGGCAGGTGCCCCACAGTGCTGGGGGGTGGGGGTGCAAGGGGACATGGTTGGGGGCCTGCTGGCAGGTGCCCCACAGTGCTGGGGGGTGGGGGTGCAGGGGGACATGAGTGGGGGCCTGCTGGGGGGTGGGGGTGCAAGGGGACATGATTGGGGGCCTGCTGGCAGGTGCCCCACAGTGCTGGGGGTGGGGGTGCAGGGGGACATGAGTAGGGGCCTGCTGGGGGGTGGGGGTGCAAGGGGACATGAGTGGGACATGGTTGGGGGCCTGCTGGCAGGTGCCCCACAGTGCTGGGGGGTGGGGGTGCAAGGGGACATGAGTGGGGGCCTGCTGGGGGTGGGGGTGGTGGGAGACATGGTGGGGGGCCTTGTGGAGGCTGCCCCTGGTGACTGGAGGGGTGGGGGTGGTGGGAGACATGGTTGGGGGCCTGCTGGCAGGTGCCCCACAGTGCTGGGGGGTGGGGGTGCAAGGGGACATGGTTGGGGGCCTGCTGGCAGGTGCCCCACAGTGCTGGGGGGTGGGGGTGAAGGGGGACATGAGTGGGGGCCTGCTGGGGGGTGGGGGTGCAAGGGGACATGATTGGGGGCCTGCTGGCAGTTGCCCCACAGTGCTGGGGGGTGGGGGTGCAAGGGGACATGAGTGGGACATGGTTGGGGGCCTGCTGGCAGGTGCCCCACAGTGCTGGGGGGTGGGGGTGCAAGGGGACATGAGTGGGGGCCTGCTGGGGGTGGGGGTGGTGGGAGACATGGTGGGGGGCCTTGTGGAGGCTGCCCCTGGTGACTGGAGGGGTGGGGTGGTGGGAGACATGGTTGGGGGCCTGCTGGCAGGTGCCCCACAGTGCTGGGGGGTGGGGGTGCAAGGGGACATGAGTGGGGGCCTGCTGGGGGTGGGGGTGGTGGGAGACATGGTGGGGGGCCTTGTGGAGGCTGCCCCTGGTGACTGGAGGGGTGGGGGTGGTGTGAGACATGGGTGGGGGCCTTGTGGAGGCTGCCCCTGGTGACTGGGGGGTGGGGGTGGTGGGAGACATGGGTGGGGGCCTTGTGGAGGCTGCCCCTGGTGACTGGGGGAGTGGGGGTGGTGGGAGACATGGGTGGGGGCCTTGTGGAGTCTGCCCCTGGTGACTGGGAGGTGGGGGTGGTGGGAGACATGGGTGGGGGCCTTGTGGAGGCTGCCCCTGGTGACTGGGGGGGTGGGGGTGGTGGGAGACATGGGTGGGGGCCTTGTGGAGGCTGCCCCTGGTGACTGGAGGGGTGGGGGTGGTGGGAGACATGGGTGGGGGCCTGGTGGAGGCTGCCCCTGGTGACTGGAGGGGTGGGGGTGCTGGGAGACATGGTTGGGGGCCTTGTGGAGGCTGCCCCTGGTGACTGGGGGGTGGTGGGAGACATGGGTGGGGGCCTTGTGGAGGCTGCCCCTGGTGACTGGGGGGTGGGGGTGGTGGGAGACATGGGTGGGGGCCTTGTGGAGGCTGCCCCTGGTGACTGGGGAGTGGGGGTGGTGGGAGACATGGGTGGGGGCCTGGTGGAGGCTGCCCCTGGTGACTGGGGGGTGGGGGTGGTGGGAGACATGGGTGGCGGCCTTGTGGAGGCTGCCCCTGGTGACTGGGGGAGTGGGGGTGGTGGGAGACATGGGTGGGGGCCTTGTGGAGGCTGCCCCTGGTGACTGGAGGGGTGGGGGTGGTGGGAGACATGGGTGGGGGCCTGGTGGAGGCTGCCCCTGGTGACTGGGGGGTGGGGGTAGTGGGAGACATGGGTGGGGGCCTGGTGGAGGCTGCCCCTGGTGACTGGGGGGTGGGGGTGGTGGGAGACATGGGTGGCGGCCTTGTGGAGGCTGCCCCTGGTGACTGGGGGGTGGGGGTGGTGGGAGACATGGGTGGGGGCCTTGTAGAGGCTGCCCCTGGTGACTGGGGGAGTGGGGGTGGTGGGAGACATGGGTGGGGGCCTTGTGGAGGCTGCCCCTGGTGACTGGGGGGTGGGGGTGGTGGGAGACATGGGTGGGGGCCTTGTGGAGGCTGCCCCTGGTGACTGGGGGAGTGGGGGTGGTGGGAGACATGGGTGGGGGCCTTGTGGAGGCTGCCCCTGGTGACTGGAGGGGTGGGGGTGGTGGGAGACATGGGTGGGGGCCTGGTGGAGGCTGCCCCTGGTGACTGGAGGGGTGGGGGTGCTGGGAGACATGGTTGGGGGCCTTGTGGAGGCTGCCCCTGGTGTCTGGGGGGTGGGGGTGGTGGGAGACATGGGTGGGGGCCTTGTGGAGGCTGCCCCTGGTGACTGGGGGGTGGGGGTGGTGGGAGACATGGGTGGGGGCCTTGTGGAGGCTGCCCCTGGTGACTGGGGAGTGGGGGTGGTGGGAGACATGGGTGGGGGCCTGGTGGAGGCTGCCCCTGGTGACTGGGGGGTGGGGGTGGTGGGAGACATGGTTGGGGGCCTGCTGGCAGGTGCCCCACAGTGCTGGGGGGTGGGGGTGGTGGGAGACATGGGTGGGGGCCTTGTGGAGGCTGCCCCTGGTGACTTGAGGGGTGGGGGTGGTGGGAGACATGGGTGGGGGCCTGGTGGAGGCTGCCCCTGGTGACTGGAGGGGTGGGGGTGCAAGGGGACATGAGTGGGACATGGTTGGGGGCCTGCTGGCAGGTGCCCCACGGTGCTGGGGGTGCAAGGGGACATGTGGCTTGGCTGGGGGGCATGCCCATGGTGGATGGGCTGCCTGCGGGACATGACCAGGGGTGCAGGGTAGTCCCCTGTGGTGTGGGCTGCCTGCAGAGGTCGTGGAGGGGGTAGAGGGGAGACCTGGGAGGACCCACACTGGCAATTCACCTCTTCAACTTCCCGCACACCTACGTAATACACTGCCCCACTCGCACAGGCCCAATCGCGTGTAGGATTTCTCGCGCACCCCTGAAATCCACGTACCCAGCCCAATCGCGTGTAGATTTTCTCACGCACCCCTGAAATCCACCTACCCAGGCCAATCGCGTGTAGAATTTCTCGCGCACCCCTGAAATCCACGTACCCAGCCCAATCGCGTGTAGATTTTCTCGCGCACCCCTGAAATCCACGTACCCAGGCCAATCGCGTGTAGAATTTCTCGCGCACCCCTGAAATCCACGTACCCAGGCCAATCGCGTGTAGAATTTCTCGCGCACCCCTGAAATCCACGTACCCAGCCCAATCGCGTGTAGATTTTCTCGCGCACCCCTGAAATCCACGTACCCAGGCCAATCGCGTGCAGAATTTCTCGCGCACCCCTGAAATCCACGTACCCAGCCCAATCGCGTGTAGATTTTCTCGCGCACCCCTGAAATCCACGTACCCAGCCCAATCGCGTGTAGATTTTCTCGCGCACCCCTGAAATCCACGTACCCAGGCCAATCGCGTGTAGAATTTCTCGCGCACCCCTGAAATCCACGTACCCAGCCCAATCGCGTGTAGAATTTCTCGCGCACCCCTGAAATCCACGTACCCAGCCCAATGGCGTGTAGATTTTCTCGCGCACCCCTGAAATCCACGTACCCAGGCCAATGGCGTGTAGAATTTCTCGCGCACCCCTGAAATCCACGTACCCAGCCCAATCGCGTGTAGATTTTCTCGCGCACCCCTGAAATCCACGTACCCAGCCCAATCGCGTGTAGATTTTCTCGCGCACCCCTGTAATACACGTACCCAGGCCAATCGCGTGTAGATTTTCTCGCGCACCCCTGAAATCCACGTACCCAGCCCAATCGCGTGTAGATTTTCTCGCGCACCCCTGTAATACACGTACCCAGGCCTATCGCGTGTGGGGACAACCGCACACCCCTGTAATACACGCTCCCCGCTCTGCGTTTACTGCTGCCCTTTGCGCTGGATTGGGGATTCACAATTCTGGGGTTTAAATATTTGTCACAATTTTACACAGTAAATGATCAGTCTTTTTAAAATGTGCTTTTTGTCCTTGTGAATCAACAAAGGGTTGTCTGTCCCCGCCTCCTTCTCCTTCTGGAAGCTCAGAAGCAATCTCCGCCCCCTTCCTTCTGTTAGAGGCCATTTATGACTCTTCACACTCTGCATATCCTTTCAGCCAGAGGAAGTCCATTGTCCTCTTCTGCTGCAGCCCAAGTTCTCCTCCCCTGATCTAATCATCACAGAGGTGTGGTTTCCTGGCATCCATGGGGAAGCTATCACTCTGGTTTGGTGGCTTTGAGGCAGTCTTAATTTAAATGTAATTTTGTCACATTATTTTCTTGGTTTAAAACAAACTTGCAATTTTCAAACAAGCAGCTAGAACACTTATTCCAGCTTCTAAACCATGGGATTTGAATAGTTACAACCAAGGTTACTCTCAATAACAGGTCACTTAGTTTTCAGACATTAGATTTCAATGGTACAAGTTTAAATCTTCTGATGCAAGCTGCTGACAGTTGTCCACAGGCAGCCGCTGGTACTGCACCCAGATTTTGACAGATTTCACAGGCAGGCACATTTGCTGTGAATGTTTTGATGACAAATTCTGCTTTTCATGATGTTGTATGTTCATAATGATTTCTTGAACTACATGACTTGTAACACCCAGCAATAATATGGGATGTTTGATGGTGTTTTTGGCCGGCATTCTCCAGTTTCACCAACCAAGAAAATTGATTTGGAAGCAAGATTCTGGATTCCTTTCAGCAAAACAGTGCTTTTCATGCAGTCTCCATTTTTACTTGTTGGGCAGCCCAGTGACATGTTTCAGCAGTGCTGTCTCCGTTCCACCACTGACAACATGCATGGTAGATTTGGCAGCCATCCTTTCGTGTTACAAAGTGCAATTTCCATAGGTTTTGGCGCGCATACGGCTTTTGTGGCCATTTTGATAATTCTGGCACCATCAGCACACAGTGATGCCACAGGGCAGAGCATAAATGGGTTAATACATCCCACAATTGTTGTCTCCTTGTTCTCGTTATGCACTAATACCGCTAGTAAAGTTCGATATTGCATCCCGTCTATGCCGAAACGCAATTTCTTGGGCCTGTACTTTAGGCACATATTGTGGAACACCTCCAAATCTTGGTGTGACAGAATTCTGTGAGTCCCTTTATGTCTCTTTAAAGAGTTTTATCAAACAAGATCTTCTCAAGAGCTTTGTGTGGAAGTGAAGATGGGATAAACCACTTCTTCTTGCATTCCTGTTACTCGGATAAAGGTCCATGTGCACATTGGCGAAAATGTAGGTTTTCTCTCCATGAGGGAACGTTTGAATAGTGGTACATCAATGAGTGCCATTTTTCAAATAGAATTTCCACAGACCCATCACAAGTTTTGGAGCTCCACCAAAGATGGTTGCAGAAAGACTGGGACCACTGTAAAATATTTTCAGAACCCTTTTTTTTACCAGCAGCTGTGATTTATTTATTGATTGATTTGGCAACGTGCCATACATCAAATTGATGGGGAATATTTGGAAACTGTTCTTGCATGGCCTTGGCTATTGAAACATGTCCGTCGGTGCTTATGCAGTCTATTTGCATTCCCCTCAATTGGAGATCTTCCAAGGCTTATATAAAACCATGTTTCTCCATGGCCACTAAGGATTTACATTGGGACACCTGCATAACCACAGAGCTCACATTATTTTTAGTTTCCATATCCTGAAAGAGGTATGTTCAGTACTTTGCTGAAAATCTGGGGCTGTCACACTGTCCATCGCCAGCTAGCTGAACCCTTTGCCAGAGAATGTCCTTTCAATAGACATTTGTTCAATTTTCTGGGCTTGACTAATAGCAGGGAATACACATTCTCTTTGATATTGTAGTACTGCATTTTGGAAAGGAACTAAAGTCCAACACATTGACAGAAACTGGACAACTTACTAAAAGTACAGCCACTGAAAAGTAAAGCTGCTGCAGACAGTAGATTTCCAGCTGGCACTTTGCCCAGCATTGGTTGAGCAGACCATGAAAATGTACCATGGAGCTGGGCCAGGTGGCTTGGAGTTTCAGGTAGTGACTTGTAATACAAGAGTCATATTCACCAATGGCTGCCCACATATTTGCCCACTCACTGGATGGATACATTTCAGCACCAGTTGTTAGGGAGAATTCTCTTATAAGGCTAATTTCCCAAACCTAGTGAGTCCCCCAGCAGCTTTGCTGGATTTTCTTTTTCTCCTGCTAAGAGTGAGACTCTTTTACTCCCACTCTTAGAAAAGATTTGAGGTATGTCTTTGACTTGTTATGTGCTTATGGGCTATGGGGTTTCTTTTTATTCCATAGGGTATCCTCTGTTTTTCTGTATGTGTGGTACACAGCACCTTCAGTGCAGTACCACAGGGGTGTCACAGTGACCCCCAAACATAGACTCCATACCCTGGGACTGACTACTATCTTCCAAGTTAAGTCACCATTTACTTTACTAGTCCAAAATTGTGAACACAACCAGTACAAACCATCATATTGTGGAAGTACTGGTAAGGGGTAATTCGATTGCCCCTGGGTCCCTTTTCAAGGGGGCACTGTCCCGTCCCCCCTTGTCGAGTTTCTGGCTGGTGGCACTGGTTACCACGCGAAATATTCCTTCAGCATATTCTCTATGGGATTTTCCCATTAATTTTAAACGCACCACTTTTTGGTGCAATGTTAAAGATACTGCCGGTTTATTTATTTAATATTAAATCTCTGGTTGGGTCTTTTTGCCAGAACTCGATTCTAAAATGGTGTTTGTGTCCGTCTCTGTAACTTTGACCAAGGTCGAGCCCTTTGTTCCACTATTTTGGCGGGCTTCTCCACAGAAACCCTCCAAATGGTGCCACTCTGTCTGGGTTCCACAGGAAGGGAGGAGGGGGGAATTGGCACCCTGGACTGTGTTGCCTTAGCAACCCAAGTCACACTCTACTCTGATTGGCCCAGTGGTGAGCCTGCCGGCTCACCACTTAGCATGTGTGATTGACAGCTAGGCTGATGAATGGGGGTTTTTCTGCATAAAAGCAGGGCCTTTGGGACTGGAACTTCAGAAGTCGCCACAGGACCTAAGAATCCGAAGAGGGTAGAAGCTGAGCCACCTACAACCGATGACACCACCGGGGAAGCCCTGCTGCAACGAATCCACCACTTTTCCAACGACAAGAGAAGATCTTCTGCTGGAGAGTCTTCTCCCTTTGAGCTGGTAGGACCAACCAGTTTGCCCTTTTTTGCTTCCAAAGATGTCACTTGGTCGAAACACCCGTGCCAAGCACCCCGGCGGCCAGATAGCCAAGCTCACCACTTTTAACCGCGAATAAAAGGACCAGACCTTTTAATCGGGAACAACGCGGCTGGTTTCATCCCTGTGCAGTGCAACGACTCCACATCCCCTCTTCGACGAGATCTTCTCTTTCCCTGGTCGGAACCACAAACTTCAACCACTGCCAGGAACAACTGCCCCCGCTGGAGCTTCCTTTCTCTTTATTAAGGTACTGTGTCGTGCCAGGCCTCCCTTTCTACAGATTGCTAAAGGTGGCCATTAAATCCTTGGCTTCTAAACTGGGTTGGCTCCAGGTCTTCTAACTATATCTTTTGAATCACCCCAACCTCTTTTGAACACTCTGCAAAGACTTTCAGTGCACTTTAAACCGTGTGATCCTGTGCACATTTTGCTTTGCTCCATTTAAAGTGGCCCTAGCCAATGAACTTTGGCTCTACAGTATAACCTGCCTTTCATCCCTTGCTCTGAACTCTTAAAAGTGTTGGGAACTGTTTTATTTTATGCTCTGCCTTTTCTCTCCCTTTTTAACCTAAACTATTTGAGTGCCATCTAGGTTAAGCACACACTTCTGTCTTAACAAATAGTTGTGCTTTAACCCTGACTTGTCTGATAGTTATCAAGGGAGTTGTGTATACTTACTTGACTGTGTTTTAACGTACTTTCCATTGAGAGTGCTAGTGTATTGCCTAAAGTGTGTTATAATGAATAACTATATACTTTTTATACAAAGCTCTGGTCAGTGTTTGTTTGCTCTACTGTGTTTTGGCCCTATTGGTATACTCTTCATACTGCCCTACTCTTCTTGAGGGAAGTCTGACTGCTCAGCCACAGCTGCCAGGTAAATCTGAGTGGTGCAGACTGCTAGCAATTTGTTTACTGCTTACTCCTGTAGTCTTAATCTTTTTGCAGTGTTCCCCAAGGGAACTGCACAGGATTCTGCCTAACGTCAGTATAATCTCTACCAGGCAGCTGTCGAATTCAATGTATTTGCAATCCTTTATTAGACTGTCATCCTGCATGAATGTGGTTTGTGAATCAACTGATGTGGGCAATTCGGCCAAACTGGCACACTAAAGTCGAGATCTTAGTCAAGTTCCTCAGTCAATTGCATAGAAGCTTCAATCTCTGTCAGTTCCGCTTGCATTATTTGCACACAAATTGGAGAAACCATCAATATCGATCGGGAATGTATGCATTATTGTGCCCTTAGGTTTGTCGTGGCTCGTAGAACGGCAACCATAAACCATACAAGCAGGCATTCTGGAAAAATCTGTGAAAAAAAGTAAACATAGTTATAAAAATGTTTTCCATGAATGCTTGAGAAAGATACAATTATATGAACGTTTTCTATGCTATGTTTGTTTTGGTCACAGAAGCAAAAACTGTGTAGTGTAGTGTAATATACACTAGGATAATTTTCATACAGAATTGATTGATGTGGCGCAAATCGTAACGTGTTACTTGTTCATTGAATGTACTATCATGAATCAAAAGGAAACATGCTTATAGACATGGTCCGCGAAGGATGCAATTCTATCCCAATTGACACTGATGACATTTGCGATACATCAAGAACAGAACAAATTAAACAGAAGACAATGGTAATAGCAATGAGATGAATGAACATTACACTTCTGGGTACATTTGATCGAAATAGATAGAAAATTAGAGATCAAAAAGAGATGATTATATGAACTGCCATTACCTTGACTAAGAATTAATTAAATTCATCAGGTAGTTAGTACTGGGAGAACAGGTAGCGCGATCAAGGTTTGACTTCCAGTGCTCACAGATGTTCACAGGTAGCACAATCACAAGCTAACTTGCAGTGCTCAGGGGGTTTATAAGGAATTAGAAAAGTGGGTGTGTATGTGAATGAGTGATGTCTTTATGTTGTTGTCTATACAGATTGCAGGGGTGCTGCCTGATTCAGGGGTGCATACCAGGAGATACAGGGTCTGGGGAAGCCATGTGTACAATGGCCCCTGCACGTAAGATACCTTTGAAGTGTACATGGTGTTTGGCACCTTGTCTGTTCTCTTCCTGCCAGCCCCCTCGGCAGGGCACTGCCACAGGTGCAAACTGCCATTGTTAGTGGAGGGGGGATGGATGGCCATGAGGCATGCAGAAAAGGGCCGGAACACTGCTGAATGGAGACACACTTATGTGGATTGCAGGGGCGCAGTCTGCTTCAGGGGAGCATGCCTGAAGAAACGGGGTCTGGGGAGGCCATGCTTACAATGGCCACTGCGCGTAAGATACCTTTGAAGTGTACATGGTGTTTGGCTCCTTGGCCGTTCCCATCCTGCCGGCCCCCTCGGGAGGCAACGGCCACAGGTGCGAACTGCCATTGATAGTGGAGGGGGGATGCATATGCTGAGGCATTCAGAAATGGCCTGGAACACTGCTGAATATAGACACGCTTATGTGGATTGCAGGGGCGTGGTCTGCTTCAGGGGAGCATTCCTGGAGACACAGGGCATGGGGTGGCCGTGTGCACAATGGCCCCTGCGCATAAGATACCTTTGAAATGTACATGGTGTTTGGCACCTTGGGCGTTCCCATCCTGCCAGCCCCCTCTCTGCCATTGATAGTGAAGGGGGGATGAATAGGCCTGAGGCATGCAGAAAAGTGCCAGAACACTGGTGAATGGAGACACACTTATGTGGATTGCAGGGGCACGGACTGCTTCTGGGGAGCATGCCTTTGAAGTGTACATGGTGTTTAGCACCTGAGCCATTCCCGCCCAGTTAGCCCTGCCAGGACAAGTGAGCGTTACCATGATTCACTGAAAAATTGAAACAACTATTCAGAAAAGTTCAGTTGTATTTTATTTTGTTGCTGATGTTGATGGCACAAATGTACTACACATTGTATACTTCGGGTTGCAGCACAGTGTGGGAAAATCCCCTGTTCTGAACGCTGTCACTTGGGAATTCAGCTTGAATGGCACCAACGGCACAGGCGGGTATTACTCGTCGAACGCGGTATCCAAGCCTCTCATGAAGCCACCATGTAAACGCGCTATGGGCCACCAGCCTGTACCACCTGTGGAAGAGAAACATAAAAACTGTATTTAAATGAACATTTGTATTTATTGTATTTATATAGCGCCTTAATCTAAGGCGCTGATAAGTGTACAAACCTTATTTGAAAATGCTATCTTGTATCCTATGGCATAGTTGCCAGTACAAATTTTACTTCATGGATCAATCAACTTGGGCTTTAAAGTCTAGACACGTTACAAAAGTGAACAACTATGCATTCCATAACGTTTGGGGCACAGAGAAATAGTGTTTCTTGGTTGTACGTGAAAGACACATAAGATGACCACTACGATTTCCCCACATCGCGAGTGATGTATAAAATTGCAAGACTATAATCTTTTGGCAGTGATAGATCAAAGTTATGACAATATAGAAGACAAACATGAAATGTTAGTGGACTAAGTGACCTCACATCTAGAGTACACTTAGTTGTTACTTGGATTGCGAGGGAGAACTGTTGCTCGAATTTCTTGCATAAGCACCATCATAATCCTCAACACGGACCTTGTGCGGCAGGCGTCCCTGAAGCCATGCAGCTGGGTAACGCATAGTGGCGTGGCTCTTCTTCTGATATGTAGGAAAAGCATCCAGAGTTTTCTCTGCAGCAAGAGTTCTCCTCCTCGGTTGGCACAACCTCACACTGATTGCAAGTACACAACGTCTTCCGTGCGACTAGGCTCAGACTCTTGATCCAGTGATTCTTCCTCCCGACTGTAGTCCGAAGCCCCATCATTTCTGGATCTTTCTCTTTCGACTAATTCCGCCTCGGAATACTCCGGCTCGTATTGGTAGGGCTGTATTTTTGCCATTACACAACAAAATTCAAATATATAGTAATGATAGTACTAGTATCTGTTTGCACGGGCTACGAGCAATGAAAATAGCTGAACAGAGCAGAAACGAGCCACAGGATACACAGAAAAAGACAGTGAAATGATTTAAAAAGCAACTCTGTAGTTGTCTGGTGAGAAGCTGTCTGTTTATACTAAGGCGTCCTGCCATTTCCTTGGAGACACGTCAGCTGACGCACAGAGAACGTTGACATGAGATGTGCATTCGCATTGTGAAATGGGCCGTACGCATCGAGTGATGTCAGCTTCAGGGGCGGGGGTATGATTTAGTGCTGCAATGGCAGTTCATCTTAGGGCGATGCGGCAACGGATAAGATTAGCACAAGATGGCCGCGCCCGGCTGCCTGATTTCGTATGTGTAAAAGTGAGGAAAACTAAGGTCTGGTGCATAGAAAATGTTTTTACAATTGATCAATGTATACTTAAAAACCACAAGCCCGAACACTACGGACAATAATATTTTTGAGCACACTATTCCTTTAAGTAAATTATGTTTTATTTTGGGGAAGTGGTTTAAAGTATTTGGCTCAGTTAGCATTTTTATTAATTTTGATTTGAACAGTTATTGCTTTGATTCCCAAGCGGATTGCTCCATAGCAAGTGTAGTGCAATTAGTTTTTTCATCACATATAAGAGGAGATAAATGGCTGAAACTAACAAATGCTTGGGTGGTCTATAAATATAATGGTAGAATTAGTGGCGATGTGCCTGCTAAAGCAACTTGGTGTTGGGGTTCCTCTCACTCTGTTATTGAATATGTTTTTGCCTCTTTTAACTTTTTTCAAAAAGTTTTTCATTTATTGCATTAATGTCCACCATGAGTTCCATATGTTGGTTCTATGTACTTATTACTTGCAGGGACGTGTGGGGTCTTTTTCGGAGAGCCCATCCAACCTAGTTGTTAGTAATGCAGGCAATAGGCTCTGTTGGCCATGAAAGTTGACTCTCATTTTTCATAACAAAGCTGTATGCTTATTTAATTCCAATTCAATTTGAGCTCTCTACTATTCAACCTATTTTCTCCTATTCAGTTTGCAAATAATCTTAATTCAAACATTTCTATTTGAAAGTAGGGGGACTCAATAGTCTTTCAGTTGTTAGGCACCATACCATGAAATTGATTTGGAGGCACAGAAAAGAAATAAGGGTTTTAGAAGGAACTTTTGTAACCTTGGGAAACCTTTTTCAGAGGCCTTTAGAGTGGCTCATAAGAAACTGAAAAAGCGGGACACCAATTCGCTAAAGGTTTTTTAATCTAGACTACAGAAGACAGACATTGCGTTATTGATCAGCATCCTTCTTCATAAATAATCTCAATACTTCTGTGATATTGTTACTAGCAATCGAGCCATTCAGGTACCCCTAAAAATTGAATCCCATTGAGGAAGCAGCCTGGGTGGATTAGTCCTCGATGTATGCCTCAAAGAAATACTCTGCATGTCCTTATTGAATATAATGATAATTTTAGCTGGGTTCTGGATTTCTCTGAGTAAGATATTTTACTACTGATAACAATGGCTAAAAAATCTAAAGCTGTGGAGCATGAGGTCTTTCAAACTTAACATTGAGGGATAATCCCCTACTACGGGCTATGTTTTTGCTCAGATTATTTAGTAATATACTGCTTTGTAAAGAGTTCCCACCCTCCTGGAAGATTGCATATGTCATCCATATTTTTAAAAAAGGGAATCGCCAGCTACTCTCGAACTACCAATTGATAACTTGATTTGATGTAAAATCTTTTCTTCTATTGTTTTACATCATATAGATCATTGGGTGATCTCCGTAAACAGAATTGATTTATTTCCATCCTTATTAAGAGAGATCATTAGATGCGTGCATTAAAATACATTGCTACAAGTTAGAATTGATGCTAACATCATCTTTACAGAGAAATCGAGACCTTTGAAGGGTTAAGGCAGGGGTGTGTTTTTGGTCTCTGCCTTATTTAATGTGTATATCTCAGATTTGCCTGTGACATTATCATAGGTTAATATCTTTCCTCCCAAAATAGGTTTGATTTATTTTATGCCAATGATTTGGTGATTTTAGACCAAACTTCTATAGGTCTCCAAAGTTTGCTTGTAGCAGTGGATGATTATATGATAGAGAATTATTTAGTAATTAATATTCCTAAATCTTAAATATTTCCAATTGTTCCTTCATCTAAAGATAACAAGTTTAATTGGTGAGTAATGCGGTCAGTCCTAGAGAGGGTGAAACAATACACCTGTTTGGGCTCCATTTTATGGAACAAGCCTATACTGGTAAATAATTTTAAAGCCTGCATATAAAGGCACGTGTGCATGAGGCTCAGATGAAGTGTATTCATTTTTGATATGTCCATTTTTCAATTCTCCAGGTTATAACATTTTATGAATCAAAGGACACTCAATTTATGAGCTATGGCACAGATTTTTTGCCTTCACAGTTTTCAAAGTGCTGATCACTATTAGAAGGCATACTTTGGTGAAGAGTGTTAGGGATCCCTGTTTCTCTAAGTAGATACAAACTTGGCCTCTTATCTTTATTTACAATTTCTAACTGGAAACTCTTCTCATTGTATCAGAACATTCTTGTTCCCCCAGTTCACTCAGGGTGTTCCTAATTGAAACAGCTAGTCGAGAAAGGGCAATAAGAAAAAGAAAGATTATTAAGAAAGATTCTTTTTTTTAAACTATGCTTATGATTTACTGCAAATTATTCATTCTGACTCAACTGAAAAAGCTCGTCAGTATTGGAATTGGAATAAAATTGGACATGACATCTCCCAGTGTAATTGCTTTAAGGCTCTGCCAAAATTGTAAAAAAAAGATTGGTGTTTTCAAGATATTTATGCAACTTTCCTTGTAGTTTGTTTAGCACTGATTTCTTGAGGCTTCGTTTAAATGTATTTGAAACAAATGAAATCATGTGTGAAAAGCAGGAGTGACTTGTATTGAAAGAAGTTGTCATCTGTGAAAATATTCTAGCAATATTGGAAACCTGGAACAATTGCTCATATGTTATATAGCTTTGGAGAATTTGAGACACATATGCTTCTGCAACTTTGTGCATGATGTGTCTTTGTTTTCCACGTCTGATTTTTGGGGTTGTATTTTGAAGGTAATGAAACTGCTCTCATAATTTCTGCCGTTAGTTTTATTATAAAGGTATTTTTAAGGTTTATATTTTTTTCTGCTGGGGTTCTAATGATTTTTCTGAATTGTTGTTCTGTTTAATTGCTGTTATATTTGTGTGTAAGGTTTATATTTAACCATTCCGCACAATAAAACAATATAAACTATTCATATCAGTCTTTAAGAAATTAATATACAACAAAATTGGTTAAAAAACTAGAAACTATATATTTTTTTATTTTATTGTTTGAAGCACAGTCCTAGCTCAAACAGATTGAGGTTAGCCAGTATTTCGGCTTGCATACTTTAACAGTAGCACAGTACTGTGAGGTCTGTGCTTCGTTATGTGCATCCATTGGAATTATTCCTTGAACAGGTGTTGTTGAAAGAGGCATGTTTTAAGAGATTTACGAAATTGGAGGATTGTGGGGGCATTCCGAGCAGACACCAGGAATGAGTTCCAGAGGGTTTGCGAAGTGAAGGATTGTTTGCGGGTCCTCTCTTTTGGGGGCGAGTTGTGATTTAAACCGGTTGGTCGATTTGTTGTGCGAGGGGCATGTGCCACCAGATATGTGGAGGTTAGCCACCAGTTACGCTGGTGTGTTACTCATGACTGCGAGTAGCATACTTAGAAACATATGCAATGCCAATGAAGATAACTTCTGTCATTTTTGTGCAGGCAATTGGCATCAGACTACCAGCACAGAAACCAACTACAATCAAGAAACCTATAAACAAGAACAGAAAAATTGCAAGGAATTATTATGAAAAAGGAAACTTTAATGCAAAACACTTTCCAAAGAAATGTTGAACTCAACGCTGCTCCTGTCCAGAACACTACGTACAGTCTACAAATAGTCATGCACCTCGATCTGCAATGTGCATCCAGAATCATTGAAAATACAAAAGTCAAATGAAAACTCTTCAGAAGAAGGACTGTCATGTTCAAATCCACACCGGATTACATGGACATTCTTTGAGCTTTATTTCTCGAACATTCTGTTAAAGCACTTGTCTTCTTATAAAAATGAAACGTACACACCATTCTACAAAATTATCTCTTCTGAATAAACTATACTGTGCTGAAAGTCCAATTCCAGAATTGCACATTTTAAATGAAGCTCTACTAGCTGACACAGCACGAGAAGTTCTTGGACAAATAAATGAGGCGCAAAATACATATTTTGGTTTAGAAGTAGAACTAAAAGCAAAACTGACTCACATGTAGGGACCAACAGTGCATCTATTTCAAGCTTAAATATATTTACTAACCAACACTGCATATTGCCTCCATCAGAAATACCTAGAGGCATTTGTGGCAAGGTTCTATATTTACAAATGAGCCTCAAAGAAAATCTTGAAACTGTAGGAGTAGGACATCCATTCAATCAATCTTTAATTGTACTGTCTAATGGTGCACCAACAGAAGACAGAAATATTTGGCAAGAACTAGTTGACTTAAACAAAGTACAATTTGAAAGTGTTGATCCCAACAGCATGGATAGCATGCGTGAGAGCTACACAATCCAGCCACAACATTGAAGAGATACCATGGGAGATGCTTGAGAAACATATCAAACACATCAAGCAAAAGGCTCTCCAGGAGTGTGTCTAAACGTCTTTTAGAAACACGCTGTTTTCCTCAACTCTTCTCTATAGGAAAGGAGGAAGACATTTCGAAATCAGCACATCAGAGTAGTGTTTTCTCCAAATGTAATCTGAAGATTCAAGATAAAGTCAAAGCAGTGAATCTATTTTCCATCCTCTATTTGAAAGTGAACTTGCAACTCTATGCTATGATGTTACTAATACACTAAAAACTGGAATCAATTTCACCAATATGTAAGCTGGTCAACTATTTCAAAAGAAAAATACAAAGATTAAATATTACAGTCAAGTAATACAAATATATTGCTATAAAAGCATGGCATAAAAGAATACTGGTTCCGATGTCACACTGACATGTGAAGTATTCTAATAAACATTAGCCCCCCCCCCACATGGTTTTCTACACTCAGTTGTGCAGAATATGCCTGGATTGATGTACATAACTTCCACTGCAAATTGAAATAAAGAAGCAATAGACGTATGAACCACAGTAAAAGAGTTCACGAGATACTCTGCAAAAAGGATTGTCCACCATTTACAGAGGTAAAACATTACTTTTGGAGAAAGGAATACCAGTGTAGAGAAGCACATGATTTTGTGGATATAAAACATTTGCAAATTTGGCCATGACAGTGATGACACTGTCTTAAATTTATTGAAAAAAACATTACATTCAACATCTATGCAGAAGAAATAAATGTTGACGTAAGAACTAAAATGTTGCATTTCCAACAAAATAAGTGTGGCAAATATTGCAGATATCAAAACAAAGGCATTTTTGATTCCCTAGACCTGTTTGCATAAAAGGCCAAGTAAATAATTTCATATCTGCTTCAAATGCAAGTCCTCTAAAAAGACATAACATTAAAAGAGATCAAGCCTCCAAGTGCATAAATAATTAGAAGGCCATCATTGCATATATCTGGAATGCTAATAAGGATATATATTACCTTGCAGACAATTCGTCTGCAGTTGCAATGTATGTCACAGCCTATCTCACGTCAGCTGAGAAAACTGAGTTATAGACCTCTCGGGTGACATTTCATTTGACAAACCCTCAAAAACTGTTCAGCTCTGGAATCAAAATGCTCTCACATAGAGCATGATATCGTGTGAATTTTCTGACCATTTAACAGGCACAGCCTTGTATAAAAAATCCCAAAATACTAGCAGAACCTTGGTCCAACTTAATCTAAAAAAAGAATACTTAAAACATTCAATGAAATTGAATGTTGAGCTGAAGATAATCCCACAACCAAGACATTAAGAAATCTATTCCTATTGACATACTATTCAAACAAAACAAAAATCATCCTTTGTAAAGCATGTGTTTATATAAATTAGCACAATACTGCACATACAAAACAATCTCAACTAATGAAACAGCCAATAGATATACAGATTTAAATTGTGAAAGATGTCTAACCCAGTCTAATTAACCACGTAAAACTATGCATTAAATCGGCAGACAACAAAGAATGTTAATGCATGGCTCCACCATGGTTATTCAACCTTGGAGAAAAGAGGACGCATTGTTAGATGACTATGATAAATTTCAACCTTTTTGATTTCTTGTTTTGGTATGATATATAACAGGGCCTTCTTGATTGTTTTCTGTATTGGGTTGCACCCAGATTGAATGGCACTTCAGTCGAATTGGTTCAATATCATAGCAACTATTAATATGTTCTTAAATTTGGTAATTATTGTGCTATCCTACTCATTTCTAACTATTGCTTGTGCTATTATTATTAATCTTGTTGTTCATCTAAAAAATATAGCTTTCCTTGAAAATTGTGTGTACTAATGCTACATGTTCTTTAGTTTCACTCATTGACAAAAAGCTCTTTCTACCCATATTTGTGTTTTTCAATATGTTCAGCCCATTATGACTGCTTATTGGGAATTAGATTTCAGCTTTCGTATTTTCAGTAAAACTGCTAGATGACATAATTGCAATATAGTACTACCATTATTTGGTATGCAGAGTGTGTGTAAGAGAATTTGATTGCTTTTTGTTATGGTTTTCGCATGGAAGTAATAGGAACGGTACTAATTGATGTTTTCGGCATTCGAGGACCTGGTCAGTCTTCTTATCCAGAAATTCCAAGATTATTGTTATTTTGGTTCCTACGCTTGGGTGAGTGCAGTATTCTGATTGGATGAAAGGACACATAGATGCAAAGGATAATGGGAATGTCACGTAGCTCACAGTAATGATATCTAGGTTTTATGTAAAATGTCAGCAGGACGATTTAAAGCACCCATATTCATGTGGTGTTTGTAAGCATGCAGAATGCTATATTAGCCCCATGTGGCTTTGCTGATCCTAATAAACTCAGTATTTGACTGCATTTGTGCTGTTGCAAAATGCTTAATTAATGATATTATTACTTGCAAAAGTATGATGCAATTTGAACGTTGTTGGCTTGTGACATGCTGGTTTGATTTTAAGACAGGTAATGGACCTGGAAATCAGATACTATTGTAAACAGCATTTCTTAGACCGATTTCACCTTACCTTGGAACAGTAAGTAGGGAGTTATCTTCTCAGGCATTTTGTTGAATTTCGGGTATTTTCTTCACATTGTCTATATTTCTGGAACGCAAATTGGATTTTTAGTGCATCAGTTGGTCCAGATAATGGAAGTGATCTCAGCACCAAGATTTGAGTATTGAAATGTGATTTAAAGGCTCAGGTTAGGTATAATTTTGGATTGTTCAAAATAAATATGCAGGGCACTGGTATAGGTTTTTAGAAGACTCACTTTCTCAATGCACATGAGATTAGGGGATGGCTTTTCGTTCACACCACAGGTTTCAGTGTGCATTTTATCATCTTTGTTTATGTTGGAGTGGTTAACTTAACAATTGAGCAGTAGGTGTGGCAATTTGTGATACTCAAATACCAGGGAGCTTAATATTTGTTTCTCGTTTTGAGTAGTGTATTGACAACATAGCCATTCATGTGTAACAATATCTGAAGACACTCTGTCCCCCCAGCCCCTCTTATATTCTGTTTATTGTTTTATATGTCAATTGTGTTTCATTTTACTATGGTCATGTACTGTACCACACGTTTTTTTAATCCTATTTGATGTTCTGTGATGATACATATACATATGTTTTATTCTCACAACATCTTATTTGCTTTTTAAATTGCCTTATCTGTTACATATGTTTCATTTCATTATGCTCCTGTTTTGTACTGCTTCTGTCGACTTTATTTATTTATTTATTTTTTAAAAATTTGTATATGGATTAATCACACCTTTACAAACATTTTACTCAGATAAGATAAAAGAAAAGAAAAAGAAAAAAAAGACTCTAAATTTACAAGAAAAAATACAACATCATAACATAGTATATATGCATACATTTAAAAGAAAAACACAACAATAAAAGGATTCCTTTAACAGAAGTCACAATTAACAGCAGATCTCCATCAGGTAATGAACAAAAGTAAGGAGTCAAGAGAAAAAGATAAAAAAGAAACACTTAAAACATATGAGTACAAAATGACATAAACCTAACTTAAAATTGTCTAAGACAGTCTAATTGAAGGCCTTTTTAGGAACCCAGATATAGCAAAGCCCTCTCGTGTATTTTGTACATTTAAGCAACATTTCCAAACCAAGACAATAGAGGAGCATACATGAAACTCTCTCGAAGGACCCAAAAAGGTGTTCCGCATATCAACTATTTGTTTACAACTTAAAATAAGATGTTTGCGGTTTCCTACTCAGAATAACAGAATCTTCATGAGCTTTCCTCCTTGTTCACTTGATTTCTTTGAAAAAGAATATCATTAGTCAGAGAATGTTCCATTGCAGCCGTAAAAGCAAGCCGCGATGATACTGATTTGGAAAGAGAGAAAGAATCTTGGATAGGGATCCTCTTTTCTTATGCTCATGGGCAAGATGACTCATTGATTTATAAGAGTGGAAAGTTTCAAGTGTTGAGATCCAATCTTTATCTAGAAACCTCTTATTGGTTAACATCGGGTTGCTAATTAAGGTTTCCAAGTTTGAATCTATATTTTGAAGGATCTTCTCACAATTAGTGGCAAATGTTAAAAGGAAACCCGAGTAATTTATATTATTTCCTATCCACTCATATATGGTATTAAGGGTAGGGGCCTTAATTTTCCCACATAATAGGAGCATCTTCCATTGTATTCGAGCCCATATGGAGGTATGTCCCATCTCAGACTGATTTGCGGTTAAAGGAACCGCACGAGGGATACCAGCGATCCGTCCCCAGATTCCACCCTTTATCTGGTTCAGTTTATGCATTACTGTATCAGAGCAGGGTTCCAGACCATATCCCAATTTAGGGACCACTTTGTCTTCAAAAAACATAAGCACAGGTTTTATTGAAAATTTCCCGAATTTGTGGTCAATTTTTAACATTTGAGATCCCATTAATTTACCTGTCTGTGCTAAGATTACCAACTGTGCGCTAACCCCCCTATGTGGCCCACATGGTAGCCCAAATAGGTTACACTAGGGGAAATTAACACCCTCGAGCCCTCCAAAGACCAGGTCGGATGCGATTTCTTACATTCACCCTTTGCAATTGTGATAATTGTTTGTCGGGTTGATATCCAGGCCATTATACTTAGTGTACATCGAAAAAGTGGTAACAAGTCGTTGAAGTCCCACCCTAGTGGAATCAAACAGCAGGAAATCATCTGCATAGGCCAATCAGATGATTTTAGTCAAGCCTACACTTGGGGCAAGTAGCCCCTCCTTAATCATATACTCAGCCACATCAGGCAAATACTGATTAAAGATCCATGGCGCCAGGATGCAACCCTGTCTCACACCAGAATGCGTTTGTAGTCTAGATGTCATATCACCCTTCTGGTTAAGCCTGACCTGAATACCAGCATTCTTATAAACACCTTCGATCAAACTTAAGAGGCCCCTTGGTAGGCATCATACCACTAGTTTATGCCAAACTTTGTTACGGTCAATGCAGTCAAAGGCTCCAGAGAGGCACCCCTTTTCCCTCTTCGATGCAGCCTCCTGAATGCACAAGGCCATTGATGTTCGAAGAATGGCCCTTACGGAATCCAATCTGGAAGATACTTAACGGGTGGAAGCGATTTTTCCCAATCTTCAAGGTGTGACACCAGGAAGGCTGAGAACATTTTACAATCAGCATCGATCAAGGAAAATGGACGATAATTCTGTCTGACCTGCGGCCACACTTGAATATTGGGATAACGTGGGCAGTAATCCAAGAGAGAGGGCAAATCCCGGTCATCAAAATGTCTTTAAATTCATAATAGAGGAGATTGACCCACAGATTAGGGTATGACTAGAAAGTATTATTAGTGAGAACGTTAGATCCCGGTGCATGCAATCGTTACCATCCGCAATGAAATCATGATTTTCGCCCCACGGAGTATTGGCTTAGTATTGGCTTAGGCCCAAACCTCTCCACATAGAATGCCAACCACTCTTTTTCCGAGATCGGATTCAATTGTGAATTTTCATGGTAGGTGTCTTGGCCATTCACAATTGTCCAGGAGGCCCCAGATTAACCCTGATTAATATTTGCAGCATAGATTCTGCATCTCTCTAAATAAAAGATAATGGGAATGTCACGTGACTCACAGTAATGATATCTAGGTTGTATGTAAGATGTCAGCAGGGCTATTTAAAAGGGCCACATTCATATGGTGACTGCAAAAATGCAGTACGCCACATTAGCCCCATGTGGCTTTGCTGAGCCTAATAAACTTAGGGGCCGATTCATGCAACAAACGTGCGCCGAAAATCTTTGCGCAAGCAGGCGCAAGCAGACGCAAGCGAAAAAAAACAGGCGCACGTGCACGCGTGCGATTCATGGAAGTCCCTGCGCGTGTTTTCCTCGGGATGTGCGCCAAACCCGTGCATGGCGCACACGTCACTGCAACATCCCGAAAGGCGTGCGCGACGTGCACAGTGAAAGCGCACAACCTCGGCGCATACACTAGAAAGTGGGCGGAACACGGGGTGTAACGCGTGGAATGGGGAACAACGCGCAAAAATAAGGGCGTAACTGGGGATGGACTGCAGGGAAGCAGACGGAACGCCCACACGCACCCGAACCACACATATTCATGGAATCGAATAGGGCAAAGCCACGCACAGCCAAAGACACGCACAAGCCGAAACACGTCCGCCATACGAAGGCAGGCGGTAGCGTCCCTGCGCATTACAAAAGTGGCAACATACAGCAATTTGGCCTTTGCGAGCGGGGCACGTGTATTTCGGGGTTGCGCGGGAAGTTACACACGCGATTGAGCGGGGTATGTGTATTTCGGGGGTGCGCGGGAAGTTTATCACGCGATCAGGCCTGGGGGAGCGGGCTATGTGTCTTTCAGGGGTTTGCGTGAACTTTTTCACGCGATCCGGCCTGTGGGAGCGGGCTACGTGTATTTCAGGGGTTCGCATGAAGTTTTTCACGCGATCGGGCCTGGGGGAGCGGGCTACGTGTATTTCAGGGGTTTGCGTGAACTTTTTCACGCGATCGGGCCTGGGGGAGCGGGCTACGTGTATTTCAGGGGTTCGCGTGAACTTTTTCACGCGATCGGGCCTGGGGGAGCGGGTTACGTGTATTTCAGGGGTTCGCGTGAACTTTTTCACGCGATCGGGCCTGGGGGGGAGCAGGGTACCACTCACTATCTGCCTTGTGTGTAGAAGAACGCGTAGCCAACACCCGCTGTGAAGTAATAGCGTGTGAACCCCAACGGATGGAAAACACACGCACCGCACGAAAAGCACGTACAGAGCAGTGTAAAGGCACGTGGGATCTCCAAGCCCTGCCAGGGCAACACCCGTGCGCGAAACGTCACAGACGCGCTTACGCTGTAAGGGCCTTTGGTCCAATGAAATCGCGTGCGCGTGCTGACGCGCTTACGCGCTAAGGGCCTTTCCTCGAATTTCACGCTGACGTGCATGATTTTCACGTGCCAAATCACTCCGTATCAAGCTGGCCACGCGAAAACACACGGAAGACCACGCACCTGCCCAGAAGGCCGAATTACTGCCCCCCCAGTGCCCCGAGCAGCCTCCCACGTGCCATCTGCTGCTGCCTGCCTGCCTGCCTGCCGCCACCGTGCCCTGCCATTTGGTGCCTGCACATCAGCCATCTGCAGGGGTCCAGTTGTTGTGTCCACCCCTGCTGGAACAGAAGACTCCCGACTCGGATAACATCGCTCCACAGCCCAGCCCCAGGACCCAGTTGCCCACCCACTCCTGCCCCTGGGGTTGCCATGTCGGGCACATCAACATCTGGCACCAGTGGCAACCCCCGGCCAGAGGGGCAGAGGGGCAGAGGGGCACCAGCTTCACTGCCACCGAAGTTGGTGTCCTGGTGAAGCAAGTCCTGGGGCAGTATGATGCCCTCTTCGGATCGTCCCGCGCCAACAAGGAAGGACGGGAGAGGATCTGGGCCGACTGTGTGGTTGCCATCAACGTGGAGGGGGTGGCAACCCGCACCATCCAGAAGGTCAAGAAGCGCTGGGAGGACTTGAGGTCCAGGACCCTCATAAAGGCCCGGCGCCTCGTGGAGGGGGCCCTGGGCCGCATGAGTTCCATCCAGATGAGGGTCCTGGAACGCGTACACCCAGCGCTCCACGCCCAGGTCCTTGAGAGGGAGACCCGTCTGGAGTTGAGCGGTAAGTGTCCAAGCATTGCTGTGTGAGACTGGGCATGTTGCAGTGTGCTGGTTGTCTGATACTTGCCTGTATGTGTGAAATAGGCCATGTACGCATGTATGTGTGCAGGGACATCATGGTAATGCATGTGCGACCAGTAATGTGTGAACCGCACGGTTGTTGCATGTGTTTAAATGCGACATGGGGAGCCCTATGCAGATTGTACACATGTGAGCACGACAGTCTCTGTTCCTGGACATGGGTGGGGGTGAGGGATGGGTGCTGATGCCAGGTACATATATGGTATCCATGTATGTGTGCCTGACCTGCGTGTCTGTGACTTGTGAATGCCATGGATGCATGACACATGTCTGTGACAATGTACAGATTCACTGATACAGCCTAGTCATCCTTGTATCCACTGTGATTGGGGTGTACGGGGCCAGATGGATGTGACTGAGGTGAAGTGTGTGCATGTGATAGGCATGACCCATGATGAATGTGAGTTACATTACATTGTATGTTTCGAGAGTCCATTGGACATGTATGGAAATGTCCATGGCATGCACCATGACTGTCACTGTGTGTGTTTTGCCTGGACTGACACATGTGTTGTGGAGGGATATGATGGAAGTGTACTTTGACAGTGGCACTCATCTGCTATTGCTTCCTGTCTAGGGGACCATTGTACAGTACCCTGATGCTTGTGTTCTATGTCTTCCTCTACGCAGCGGCTAGTGAAGAAGAGGGCGGAGACGGCGCTGTGGAGCAAGGCGGCGGGGACGCCCCCACGGCTGCAGCGGAAGGGGTGGGTGAGCCCCAACAGAGGCCTGCTACGGCGGAAGACGGTGAGGAGCCATCCAAGTTGGTGGTTTCCACAGAGGAGGAGGAGGCCGCCACTGAGGCGCACATGGGGCCTGGTGGGGGCATCCCTGCTGGTGCAAGTGGTGCAGTCCAGGGGCAGGGGCAGGAGGCAGCACAGGTCACTGTGGAGGGGCCTGTGCATGTCGCTGTCCCTGACCCTGTGGGTGCACCACCATGGACCAGCAGGGATGCCCCGTCCCAGGCCCGTCCGCAGGTAGAGGGGATGTCCATGTCATCTGACTCCCCTCCACCTGCGGACGAGGGGACCCCTGGCCGTATGGAGAAGGTCCTGATTGGGGTCGCGATGCACATGGCTGTGATTCGTGATGCCGTGCGTGCTTCCCAGGAGGAGCACGCAGGTCATCACGAAGAGCACCGTGCCGACATGGCCCAATTGGGATCGTCCATGTTCGGGGGTTTCCTGCATGTGTCGGCCAATCTGGCGGCCCTCTCCTCCTCTGTGGAGACTATACGCCAGTCGTTCTCCTTGCCGTCTTCCGGCCCAGATGCCACCAGGGCCCCCTGTGGACCTGCCCTGACCAATGCAGCCGCTCGGTGGGGATCCCATCCCTGCCACAGTCGGGAGTCAGAGGTCCAGCAGGGGTGGACACCACAACAACTGTACCCCAGCAGATGGAGGATGTGCCGGCATCATCAGGCAGGGCACGTGCACGACGGCGTCGGTGGATTCCATCAGCCTGGATGCCGTCGTGCTGGCAGAGGCAGTGGCGTCGGAGGCAGCAGCGGAGTCAACGTGGGAGGCATCATGGCTCGGGGCCATCAACATCGGAGGGGCAGGCATCGGCCGGAGGGCAGGAGGACCCAGGACGGGAAGTGTCTTCCGTGTGGCAGCGGTTGGGCCAGCAGATAGGTGCGGAGCGGCGGCGGGCGGAAGAGGCGCGGCTCACAATGGTCAGGGCGGAGAACTCCATGCGGAGGGCCCTGAGGCGGGCCGAGTGCCTCGAGGCAATCCGCAGGGGGTTGGAGGAGGAGATGGCGTTGTCCCTGCGGACCCTCGGGGCCATAGTACAGGACCGCCTCCGGGACATCGAACAGGAGTTCGATGATGCCCTGGCCCGGAACACCACGGAGTGAGCCGCTGGACTTGCCCGCCGCCTTTGTATATAGTTATATAGTTAGTGTTAGGTTTCCTTTATTTATTTTTTTATTTGGTTACGATTGGACAATGCGCCACATTTTTGTATATAGTTCAGTTTTTAGTTAGTTGTCATAGTTAGGTTTCATTTGGTTGGGCTCATGGACCCGGGATTATCTTGTAAATAGTTCTTCAATGGATTTTTTTATTTTTTTTATTTTTTTCATCGCCATGGAGCAATGGTTTTTGTTTATCATTTACACTTGGATTACTTTTCTGACTGTGACTTTGGACACCATTTATTTTGATTGTGCTGTGTGTTTTTGATTTTTTTCATGGACATTCATCTTCTTTTGGTTGTTTTGCTTTGTGGTTTTTCTCATTTCATTTCCATTCAAGTTGATTTTAAATACATTTTTATTTTCATCCTTCAATGTGTCGTATCATCTCATTGCTTTCATGCATGTCATGTTGGGTGTTTTAACATTCACTTGCAGCCATTGTGTGTGACAGACATGTGTTCATTTGCATTATTTACATTGGTGTGTAACATGTAATTGCCTTTGATATGTGGGTGGATGTGATAGTTGGTTGGGCCTTTTGGCAGGGGAGGATGGCCATTACGGACATGATTAGGGATTGGTGGGACCCAGGTGCAGAGGGGCATGGAAGGGACATGGGCGAGGGCCTGGTGGAGGGTGCCCCATGACTGCTGGGGGGTGAGGGGCGTGGGAGACATGGGTGGGGGCCTGGTGGAGGGTGCCCCTGCACTGCTGGGGGGTGGGGGGTGGGAGACATGAGTTGGACATGGGTGGGGGCCTGTTGGCAGGTGCCCCACAGTGCTGGGGGGTGGGGGTGGTGGTGAACATGAGTTGGACATGGGTGGGGGCCTGCTGGCAGGTGCCCCACAGTGCTGGGGGGTGGGGGGGTGGGGAACATGAGTTTGACATGGGTGGGGGCCTGCTGGCAGGTGCCCCACAGTGCTGGGGGGTGGGGGGGTGGGATACATGAGTTGGACATGGGTGGGGGCCTGCTGGCAGGTGCCCCACAGTGCTAGGGGTGGGGGGGTGGGAGACATGGGTGGGGGCTTGGTGGAGGGTGCCCCTGGTGGCTGGGGGTGCAGGGGGACATGCGTTGGTGGGCAGTAGTGCAAGTTGACATGTGGGTTGGCTGGGGGGCATGGCCATGGTGGATAGGGTGCCTGCAGGACATGTGCAGGGTAGGCCCCTGTGGTGTGAGCCACCTGCAGGGGCCGTGGAGGGTGTAGAGGCAACACCTGGGAGGACCCACACGTGCAATTCACGTGTGGTGCTCCCTGCGCACCCCTGTAATACATGTACCCTGATGGAATTGCGTGTGGAACTTCCCGCGCACCCCTGAAATACGCGTACCGTGCTCGCACAGGGCCAATCGCGTGTGGAACTTCCCGCGCACCCCTGAAATACACATACCCTGCTGAAATCGCGTGTGGAACTTCCCCCGCACGCTGAAATACACGTACCCTGCTGAAATCGCGTGTGGAACTTCCCGCGCACCCCTGAAATACGCGTACCCTGCTGAAAACGCATGTGGAACTTCCCGCGCACCCCTGAAATACACGTACCCTGCTGGAATCGCATGTGGAACTTCCCGCGCACCCCTGAATTACGTGTACCCTGCTCGCACGGGGCCAATCGCGTGTGGAACTTCCCGCGCACCCCTGAAATACGTGTACCCTGCTCGCACGGGGCCAATCGCATGTGGAACTTCCCGCGCACCCCTGAAATACACGTACCCTGCTCGCACGGGCCCAATCGCGTGTGGAACTTCCCCCGCACCCTGAAATACACGTACCCTGCTGAAATCGCGTGTGGAACTTCCCGCGCACCCCTGAAATACGCGTACCCTGCTGAAATTGCGTGTGGAACTTCCTGCGCACCCCTGAAATACACGTACCCTGCTCGCACGGGGCCAATCGCGTGTGGAACTTCCCACGCACCCTTGAAATACACGTACCCTGGTGAATTTGCGTGTGGAACTTCCTGCGCACCCCTGAAATACGCGTACCCTGCTGAAATCGCGTGTGGAACTTCCTGCGCACCCCTGTAATACGCGTACCCTGCTCGCACGGGGCCAATCGCGTGTGGAACTTCCCATGCACCCCTGAAATACACGTACCCTGCTGAAATCGCATGTGGAACTTCCCCCGCACGCCGAAATACACGTACCCTGCTGAAATCGCGTGTGGAACTTCCCGCGTACCCCTGAAATACGTGTACCCTGCTGAAATCGCGTGTGGAACTTCCCACGCACCCCTGAAATACACGTACCCTGCTGGAATCGTGTGTGGAACTTCCCGCGCACCCCTGAAATACACGTACCCTGCTGAATTTGCGTGTGGAACTTCCCGCGCACCCCTGTAATACGCGTACCCTGCTGAAATCGCGTGTGGAACTTCCCGCGCACCCCTGAAATACGCGTACCCTGCTCGCACTGGGCCAAACGCGTGTGGAACTTCCCGCGCACCCCTGAAATAAACGTACCCTGCTGAAATCGCGTGTGGAACTTCCCTCGCACCCCGAAATACACGTGCCCTGCTGAAATCGCGTGTGGAACTTCTCATGCACCCCTGAAATACGCGTACCCTGCTGAAATCGTGTGTGGAACTTCCCGCGCACCCCTGCAATACACGTACCCTGCGGCAATCGCGTGTGGAACTTCCCGCGCACCCCTGAAATACGCGTACCCTGCTCGCACGGGGCCAATCGCGTGAGGTACTTCCCACGCACCCCAGTGATACACGTAGCCCGCTTGCCGTGCTGGTACAGGGTTAGCACAGCCCTTTGCGCTGGATTGGGGATTTTGATGGCTTTTCCCTGCGCGAGAGGCGTTCTTGGGGGCGTAACTGGCGCTCCTGCAGGGTCGCTGCGCCACTGTGCGCCACGGCTGGTTTTGGTGGCTGGAATCCATGAATACGCTGTGCGCGGAAATGGATTTTAGCGCACGCGGCTGGCGCAGGGATTCGCACGCGCACACTGTGCGCCAGCCGCGTGCGCCACTTGTGCGCTGCATTCTATGAATTACCCCCTTAGAGTTTAACTGCATTTGTGCTGTTGGAAAATGCTTAATTAATGATATTCTTGCACAAGTATAATGCAATTTGAACGTTGTTGGCCTGTGACATGCTGGTTTGATTTTAAGACAGGTAATGGACCTGAAGATCAGATATTATTGTAAACAACATTTTTTTTTAGGCTGATTGCACCTTACCTTGGAACAGTAAGTAGTGAGTTATCTATCTTCTCATGCATGGTGTTGAATTTTGGGTATTTTCTTCACATTTTCTACATTTCTGGGACGCAAATTGGATTTTTAGTGCATTAGATGTGTATGCCAGTTGGTCCAGATATTGGAAGTGATCTCAGAACCAGGATTTGAGTATTGAAATGTGATTTAAAGGCTCAGGTTAGGTATGATTTTGTTTTGTTCATCATGAACATGCAGGGCACTGGTATAGGTTTTTAGAAGACTCACTTTCTCAATGCACATGAGATTAGGGGATGGCTTTTTGCTCACACCAAAGGTTTCTCTATGCACTTCATCATCTTTGTTTATGTTGGAGTGGTTCACTTAACAATTGAACATTAGGTGTGGTAATTTTTGATACTTAAATAACGGGGAGCTTAATATTTGTTTTTCTTTTTGAGTAATATATTGACAACCTAGCCATTCATGTATTACAATATCTGAAGACACTTCAAGGATGATATTCATTTTGGTTTTAATGTTTCTCCGTCCCCTCCCCGTCTCTTATTATTTTCTGTTTATTGTTTTATATGTCAATTGTGTTTCATTTTACTATGGTCATGTACTGTACCACATATTTGTTAATCCTATTTGATGTTCTGTGATGATACAAATAGATATGTTCGATTCTCACAACATCTTATTTGCTTATTACATTGCCTTATCTGTTAAATATGTTTCATTTCATTATGCTCCTGTTTTGTACTGCGTCTATTTTACATTTGATTTGATTCTCTGTTATGATATATATGTTTTATTTTCTCACCTTAAAGTAGACAGAGATGTTAGTGCACACGTTTGTTAAAACATCAATATGTACAGTTTCACTATTATCAATAGGATTATAGGTGGAGGGGAGGAAAAATGACCCTGACACAATATCACAAAATATACTAAATGAAAAAATGAGGTCCAATGTATCAGCCTTGAAAAAGACCTTGAAATGCTGCAATTCCATCTATACCATGAAATACAAAATTAAACTATTTTTTCAAAATGTGTTAACCTTGAGATTTTTTTTGATCCCCAATCGATCTTCATATTGGAAGCGTGCGGTAGCCTGGATTTCAGTTTGTCTAGACCCAGTGGCTGTGGCATTTGGGTGTAGCCACACCTAGACATAGACCAGTGCTTCCCGGTACCAATTTAATAACTACCTTACACATATTATATTAGGTGATACAGAGTTGTTCATGCTTGCAGTGGTTTCACTTTTGATTAATGTCAGACTGCTTCAGAAGCAAATGGAACCAGCCTCGCAAATGAGAAATGTAAACAGTACAAAGCAATGTTAGACAATGAGAAACATCAAGAAGAATGGTTTAAAACAGAAATTGATGAAGAAATGACCAAAGTCAACCATCTCTTGCAGTCAAAGGGAATCAGAAATAGCAATGAGTTAGGTAGAAAATGCATTGTTACAATCAAAGAAATCTGAAAAACATGTATCAGTTTTCAAATCACAGTTAAATGATGAACGGCTTAGGATTTACCTATAAGTCTGCGAAGAAATTGAGCATGGATTAAACCAAGACAACAAAACATGCCATTTGAATAATTGCAAACCTCTGCTCTTGTATATCAGTGGTGAAGCTGGTTCTAGCAAAAACTTTACAATACATATATGGTTGTAAGAAAAATCAGACAACAACCTTTCATTTTTTGTTACAGCCCCCACAGGTCTAGCTACTTAGAACATAGGTGGTACACCTTCACACTTACTACTTTTACTCTCAATTGAGATTCACATTGAATTGATGTATCCCGAACTTTCTGCACAGGCTTTATTGAAGTGTGAAAAATTCTACAGCAAATCAAAATTCTCCTAATAGACAAGGGAAGCATGATTAACTTAGTGCTTGCCTTCATTCACCTGAGAACTAAAGAAGTCCTTAAACATGGATATGTATAATTGTTTTGAGGAAAATATTTTGTATTTGTATTTGGGGATCTCTTTTAGTTAATACCAGTCAAAGGATAACCTGCAAACAAAATATTTGCAAAGAATGATGTGCCACACTTAGCAGCATAGGGATTATAAATCAGTGGAGTCACCTTTGCTACAACTTCTGAAATCAACAGACCCAACTGATGCTGAAATAATAAAGAAAATAAGAATTGTTGTACTTAATGATCAGGCAAAAACATCCTTAAAAGTAAACTTTTACATGAACTGTATGGGCAAAGTACATCAAGTCCTCAAGTATTGACCAATTAACACATCAAAATCAACAATGCGTTTGTTTCATGCCAACCCTTGTAGGATGTGCCCAATGTAATCAGAAAATGATTAAAAATAAAAACCAACCTATTGTCCAAATCAACTGCAAAGACAAATTACAAGTACATGTCATGACACTCCCTATGTGTCAACAAGCCACTGCACACCTAAATCACCTAGAGAAATCTTTATCCAACAGTCAGGTATATTAGAACGTTGATTGACCCTTTACATCAGCTGCAGCATAAGATGAAGACTCAAGCGTGACATAGAACAAGATTTAGATAATGGAACAATGCAAACAGTTGTTGGTAGTAAATGAAAATAATATCCAGTTTGTCATAGTCAAATCAGACTACGATATGTATGTAAAACGAGATCAATTCTGTCTGTCTCTTACATACACTATAGCAATTCACAATTCAAAAGGTCAAACCCTGGACCATGCACTTGTAGATATTTTCCATACCACATCAACAACACATAAACATCACCTACAGCACTCGAGGTCTTGCCCAATCCGATGACAGCACCAAAGCCCAGCTCTCGGTGTATACCGAGCTGAAGCTGCCAACAGCACATCACTTCTCTCACTCTCCTGCTCCCTCCTCCCGACTAACCCTACCCGTACTTCCTGTTTACAGATCCGCCAGAGCGCCTGGGGACCAATTCCGTTGGTGACGGTGCACTATATAAATACCTTTAACACAACATAACATAACATAACATAAAGTCTTTAAAGAAGGCATGAGTTACAGTGGTGACTGGTGAAGTTTTGAACTTTGAACTAGAAGGGCGTAAATGTTTGTGCCGAATCTGTGGGAGCAACCAAGCACAGCGTGAGAGTCTGAAGCAAACAAGGGGTGCTCGGGTACAGGGGAGGTTCTCCCCCAGAGAAAACATTTACACTAATGAGTTAGAATGGTGCATTTGACAGCACTTTCTGTGAAAAATTGGGTACAAAGCCACACCATATGCAACTGGTTTTGTATGGTAGCACATGGCAAAACAAATAGGTTTAAGTCATTAACAGGGCACAGGAAAAAGTTCCAAGGCATTTTCATGATGTCTTTGCCCACAACCTATGCCAGTATATAAACATGTTCATGCTGGCTGAGCCCATACAACACACCTGCAGGCTGCATGTATATGCAAGTATTACCAGTAGGGACTCCCAGTCAGTAAACATTCCATTCCACAGAAAAAAAAGTATATCTAGAATGGCTACAACCACATAGGCCCGTGTACCATGTAATCACACTTTTACCCGTGATGGCCAGTACAAAAATGCCATTACCCATAAGAATATAGACTTAAGCCACCAATGTAATAACATGTATACTTTTTGCTTTACTCTTGATTACAAGTAAAAGATGACATGCCCATCAATAAAATAAATGCAGACTGACATTACAAATGTAGGCCAGTCTAGTCATATATTAGCACTCATCATGTTTGCTTTAACCTTGTAATTGTCCCAGTTCCTTACTACCATATACATGCTCATCTCAGTCCCTGATTATCATACACATCCTAGTTCGGGTCTCTCAATGTCACATGGTTCCTCATTCTGGTCCATAATAACATTAACGTACATATGCTAATCCTGGTACCTCATTGCCATATGCATCCCTGTCCCTGATTACCTTTTACTTCCTCATATTGATCCCTACGTACAAACATGGCATGCATTCCCTCCCTGGTCCCTTATTTCTGTGTTCATCCTTATCCTGGTACCTCATTAACACTACAATGTACATCATAACCAAGGGCATCCATGTCACATTTCCTGGTCATCCCATGCATCCTTGTTCCAGTCTCACTTACTCGTCAAGGTCCATCATTGCCATTATAACATGCATTTTTGTTCCCAACTCTTATTACCATATGCATCCTGATCAAAGTTAATCTTTACCAATAGCAGGCACATCCTCCCCCAGCACCCTCATTACTGGAGTAGCCTTATTACAGACCACCCACATTAATCTTACCACACGCATTACCTCTTGCATCTTCATTCAGATCCCTTCCTAGCATTACTGCATGCATCCTCATCCCAGACCCTCATTATAATTATCACATGCAGCATCAAACAAGTCCCTCAACACCATGTGCTTGGTCTTCCTGGTCTCATTGCCTCATTAATCCTCCTCATGGTTCCTAATTTCTATAATCTTTCATATCCCAGTTGTAGTCCCACATTGCTGCACAGATAATTTTCCCACTCCTTTATTACCATGGGCATCTTTGAGCTTGTGCCAAATTCTTTTATGGAACATTGAATCAGTCCCCCATTACCATCTGCATCCTCATTCCAGTACTTTATTACCGCAAGCATCCCAGTGCCGGTCCAGCATTGTCGCACTCATCCATGTCCCAGTCCACATTAACATTATAGAGCACATCACTGTCCCTAATTAGAAAGTGCGTCCTCATCCAGGCCCCTCATTACCACACATCATTGTACCAGTCCTCCTTTTTTACACACACTCTTGCCCGGTCATCTGATTATCATTACTGAGTGCATCCATATGCCATCCCTCATTATTGAATGCCTCATCATCCAAGTCCTAACTGTTGCTCACATCCTTGTTCCGCATCCCCATTACCAAACACATTCTCATTCCAGCCCCTCATTACCACAAGCATTTTTCTCCTGGTCCATTATTATTAATTATGTGCACATATTTTTACTGGTTCCTCATTACCTTTAATTCCTGCATCATTGCCCCAGGCCCTCATTACTGTTACAGTGGTTATCCTTATCCTGGTCTCTCATTACTGCAAATATCCTCATCCGATTCTCTCATTACCATTCACATCCTAGTGCTATTCACCCATTATCACATGAATCCTCATAGAAGTCCTTCATTAACTTTACAGCACACATCTTTACCTCAGTCCCTCATTACTACACACATCCTTCTCTCAGTTCTCATCATTACTGCATACATCTTCATTCTTGTCCCTCAATGGCATGCACTTACTCATCCCACATTACCAGGTGCATCCTCATCCAGGTTTCTCAATTACATTATCATGCACATCTGCGTCCCGGTTTGAAATTACTGCACCTTTCTCATGCTGCACCATCTTCATTCGCAGGCATTCTTGATCAAGTCCACACACATGCAAGTTTCCCATAACTGTTATTGAGGGCATCCTCATTCATTTCCTCATTGCAGCATGCATCTTCACCCCACTCCTGTATTACCACTTGCATCCTTGTTCCTGTTCCTCATTACCATTTCAATGCACATCCTTTTCCCAGTCCCTCATTACTGCATGCATCCTCAACCCAGTCCCTCATAACCCATATCGCACACATCCTTTCCCCTCTCACTTGTTACCATCTGCATCGTCATCCCAGTCCCCCATTACCATGCACATCTAGTTCTGGCCGCTCATGTCACATGAATTCTCATCCTGACCCCTCATTAACGTTAGAAGTGAAGAGAGAGACATGAATGAGGGACTTGTTGCATCGGCCCTGCTCTTGTCTTGACATCACAGAAATGAAAGGTGTCCATTGTTCCTTGCCCCCAAGATGGAAGCCGCATTGAAATAAATGGAAGTTACTGAAAAGGCTTGCAAAGCAGAGAGAGGCCTGCAATGCAGAGAAGTGCAGACCAGGCTGTCACTGCAGCCCTTGTGCATATTCTTACCAAGGACACAGAGGAAGACAATGTTTCACATTAGCAGAAGAGATAGGGCACCTGCATGTGTACAAGCTGAACATACTCATAAATGTGAGCAGGAAAATTAAGTTTGTGGTCCTTGCACACGTGATCCAAACCTGGAAGACAAAGCCTATTCCCATCCAACTGAAGACAGATGACATAAAAGTAATACGAGGTTGAAAGCTTCATGTTCTGTCTCAAGGCCTGGAGGATTGGATCCTTGAAATGTTGCTCATGGCGTGGTAACTTTCCAAAGTGCCAGGCCTGAGAAGACCCTCTCTGACCAATCCCTACCCTCCTTCCATGCTAGGTCACACTTTGTGGCAAGACCCAATAGAAAAATGTGCTAACCTGACGCCTGTAGTTGCAACATTTACAGGGTGTTCACAGGAGGAGCCACAAGATACTGTTTAGGCAATGAAAGAACTAACCCTATTTGACTTCTATATGTAGCCTACCGTAATAACCATTCCAATCTCACCTTAGGTTTTTGCAATGTATCATTTATTTTGTGATGTCACTTCACATTAAAACTCCATGACAAGACTGTAAACAGTGAGAGAGTATTGGAAATCATGCAATCTCCATGTCTTGATCCCTGTTTCGAAAGCTTTTAATAAACAGTGAGTTTTATCACATTTTTGTCTCTTATGCTTTAGAGTGTGGTGGATTTCCCCTGACCCAGTTCCTCTTGCTTGTATTTGGGGAAATTAACAGGCACTGCCATACTTCAGGTGGTAGCAGAGGATCCTTGCCAAGACCCCCAGTGAATACCGTTTTTTACCGGTGCATGCCCGAGGGGATGCATTGCAACCTGTGAGGTCTGGACCTTTGACCATGCATGGAAACTGGGAGGGTCTACATGAGCCCCTTTGGTAAAATTACTGCCCGCACACCATGGGACGCCAAGCAGAAGAGAAGGCAGAGTGGCAGATTGTGGGAGTGAAAGTGTCAGAGGCTTTCAGCAGATCCACAGAGTGTAGGTATGAGTCCAACAATCTGACACATATTTGGGGAGGGAATTGTTGGGTTGTGACATATTTTTTGTTATTTATGAGAGAATACCTGTTTCCAGGTGTTAACTAGGTTATGGATGAAGAGATGCATGCCTCTGTCTAGGAGCTGGCTTAGGTTGCGGAAGGTGATACCTTATTGAACTTTACAGAAAATATAAAAAATATTAGAAAAATAGATCGCAGCTTATTCTATGCTATGTTGTAGAAGAAAGGCCACACCACTGAGTGGGCATTTTTAAAAGATGATTCCCCTGTGAACAAAAAGCAGGATGACAGCTGTGGGGTATTTGTCTTGTGGTGTTTTGTGCATTGGGGGTTTGTGAGTGCACTCAATCAAATAATTGTACATGTATGGTGGTTGGTGACATCCTAAGAAGGTTGTGAGTAGTGTGGCAAGATTGGCTAATAGGGTTCTATGTTCTTAGATCGCCAGGCTTTTTTAGCTGAGTTTTTTTTGCTGAACATTTTTCGGGCGGAAAAAAACTCATCACATTTTTTTAAAATGTGAGGGGGTCCCCCAAACCCAAAAAAAGGACCCACCGAAGAGAGAAGGGATGCTTAGCCAGCATGAATCCGGGGGCGAAGTGCCCATGGCTCCTCCTCCGACTCCTCAAACAGCTAACCCACCGACTGTATGCCAGGGATTTTACCCCTGAAAGAGTTAAAAGCAGCAGCAGGATACACTAACCCCATGTATGCACCTCCTGCATATAGTAGCAAAGACAAACTTAATGACGGTAAGCTGTTGAATGAGAAAACAGGAACTATGTCTGACAAGCGCAAAGAGTGCAGCGAGCCCCAAGTGAAGTTGATTGGGGCAAAGAAGTAACTCAGGGATGTATAGTGGACAATGGGCCTCATTACGACCCAGGCGGTAAGTTACCGCCTGGGCCGTGACTTTACCACCATGGCGTAAACTACGTTTACGCCATGGTGGTTGGCGGACTTACCGCCCCATTCCGAGGTCGGCGGGGCGGTAAGTCCCCAATCCCCATTTACCCTTCCCCATTCCCATTTTTGCCCCATAGGGCATAATGGGAGTGGGGAAGGCGTTAATTACGCCACCGTAAATTACGGTGGCGTAATTAACTCCATGGTCCCTTAGCGCCATGGATTTTAACACCTGCTAAAAGCAGGTGTTAAAAGCGCCATGGCGCTAAGGGACCTCGTAATTGGCGGTAAGGGGTCGGCGCAGCTAACGCTGGCATTAACCCCTTACCGCCAGGGTCGTAATGAGGCCCAATGAGATATAAGACCCGCCAAATGAGCGGATGGGAGGACATATATTGCTTAAATTGGATGGAAGGAATGTGACGCAGCCCAGGGACCTCGAGGGGGAAGCTAGAAAAGCAAAGGAGGATAGAGGAAGAGGACAGAAAATGGGCAGAGCTACTGGAGGCAGGGAAGAGAAGAGAGAAAGAAGAGAAGAAGGAGCAGGAACAGTTGAGGAAGGAAGCAGAGAAAGTAGAAGAGAAGGAGAAGGAGGCAAGGGAAAAGAGAAGAAGGCAGCAGGTGAAATTGAGAAGGGAGAAGAGGAGAATGGAGATTGAGGGAACTGTTAAAGAATGTTGGTGCAGAGAGGAGGAAGAGAGGGACAAAAGACAGGAGTGGGAGAGAGAGAGAGAAGTAGGGAGAGACGCCTTAAGGAGGTAGAGGATATAATGATAGGTTCTAGACCTTCAGATGACAACACGGAACTGGGAATACAGAGAAGGATTGGGACTTTATACAGAAGCAGGAGGGATAGCAATGCTGCCCTTAAGGCAAGCATGAGCATAGCGGGGTCCCCATCGAGGGTGGGAGGTGACTCGCTGGATAGAGCAACGAGGAGACAGCAGGTGAAAAACATGTTGAGGCGACTTAACTTTGAGGACAAAGGGGATGAAGACAAGGATGACAGTTTAGGGTTAATAGAGTCAGATGAGCAACTATGGGAGTATGATGAAGATGAAGGGAGGAGGCTGCGTCACCCCTCCAAGGGGGTAAACCCAGCATGGGACACACTGGGGGATGAAGAGGAAGATATAGAAAGGGGAAAGCTAGAGCATGAGGGGTGCCTGAAGTGCTCCAGAAGCAGATTGCATAAAGCAGACAAAGGTAATCCATACACGCAGAGGTTGAGAGTTTTACGAGGACAAAACAGAACTAGCATGAGAGGAGCCTTTACAGTCAGAAAAGACTTAGGGAAATATGACAAAGGGTGTGGATTAAGAAGTTTCCGCTGCTAGAAAATGGTGATGGGTGACCACAATATATAGTGTGGCAACAGAAGGACAAGGATAATTTGAGGTGTAAGTTGCCATCATTGACTGGAGGAGCAGGGGGTGACATGAAGAGCTTACTCTCCACCATTCTTGGGGAGGTAGCTAACAATGTTTGGAAATGGGCAGGGTATCCCAGAGTGACAGCGCAAAACACAGCACATGATGGAGCCCTGTTTAATAACTACTGCTCAGCCATATGGCAGGCCCTGAGAGTGCAGTACCCAGACACATCTGACATAAGCACAATTAGGACACGCAAAATGCTTGAGGACAAAGACCCACTCCAATATATTCAGGAGATTCAAGAATGCTGAACTGTGGGACAAAACTGTGGGTTTATTTTACCACATACTAAGCCAGCGATTAACAGAGCAAGTGCAGAAGCAATTGAATGAATTAGTGAGAATAAAGACAAAGCCCTGGTCATAAATTCAGTTGAGTATAGAACGCTATTGTCGACTAATGCAGGAGAACCCGAGAAAGTAACACGAGGAAAGAAAACAGGAAATGTATTCAATGGAAGGGGTGTTATTGACAAGTGAAGAGGGATTGGTTACCCAGAATACACAGTATCGGCAACAAATGGCAGGGGGAAGCTTTGCAGGAAGGGGGGCATTAACTAATGGCCACGGGGAAGAAGAATAGGGTACCTAGTGCAGCAGGGAGGAGACAGATTAACAGGGGACAGCCGAGACCCACGGGACTCCCACCACAATGTTTGACATGCAGAAATATTGGCCACATATCATGAGGGTGTCGAAACAGAGGGGGAATGCAACAGATTGTGGGGTGAAACATACCCGCCAACCTGTAATTCTAAGCAACCCAACTATTATGCCCAAGATCGCACACAGACGCAGACAAATGCACCATCAATGGCACCGGCACAAAATACATCGGCCCAGTCACAGCAGCCCAGGCACGGGTGCACACACAGCCACTGCAAGCAGCACCTCAAGCGCTGATACATCATATTGCTGTAGCCACGTGAAGCATGGATAACACAATGGATACTCCTGCACCAAGGGGGGAGTGACCATAGTGGGTGGGAATCCCTTGACAGGGTCAATGATGACTTTATACCCACAATAGGACAGTGTCATGACCTCTGCTTCCAAAAGGTCAGGGTTTTCCCAACTCCCTTGGAAGCAGATCCATAACCCAGGTTCCGAGTGCCAACCAGTCCCAATTGGGACCTTTTGGACCCAGTCCTGGCGCCAGTGGCACCAGGCTCATAAATATGCCCAGTCCCAGCGCTGGAAGCGCCGGGCTCATAATGCTTGGGTGGACTTACCTGCAGCAGACCATGCTGCTTACTTGCCTGCCAGTTGAGCCTCTGATCCTCTTCTGTTTGGAACTACTTTTCATGTTGGGTGGGGCAGGAGCCACTCCCTAGATTCAGAACACTGGAACTCTTCTGGAAAGCAGGAACTCTTTTCTTACCTAGGCGTGGCTGTGGAAGGAGAACCTAAGCACTACAGGAGGCTATTTAAACCACACCCGGTGGATGAATCTTGCTTTGCGTTATTCTGCATCCTCTGCAGCAGAGCCCTCATCGTGTCTTCTGCATCTGATCCTGGGCCTAAGGAAAAAGGCTTACCATCCTGAATCCAGTCTTCAGCAACACCTATAAAGACAAGAAAGAACAGGTTAGCATTACGGTCTTCAGTGACAGCTCTTCACGTACCTGGTCCATCGGCTGTCACCAACGCCTCGCGCTGCATTCCGGCATCTGAAAGACAAAGGCTTACCTACTCTTCGTGCGCTCCGGAGGTCTTCACACTGCATTCCAGCATCTGAAAGACAAAAGCTTACCAACTCTTCGCACTCTCCGGAGGCCTTTGGCGCTGCATCCCGCATCTGACAGACAAAACAAGGTGCGTTTAAAGACATTGGGGAACTTTAATACTCACGTGCCATTACTCCTTTCCACATCTAACCCAGTGGGTATTCCGGCACCCTGCAGCCGCTCCGAACTTGTACCTGCAAAATAAAAAGACAGTTAGAGCGCATCGTGAAGCAGGCAACAAGCGCTTACTTACGTGCTTCCAGGCGCTTCTATTCATCACACGGGCTCCATCTTCAACTCACTTCAGCCCGTCATCCGCCAACGCCGGAACCCTGCAAAACAAGAGACATCATTACTAAAGACTTTAAAGACATTAGCATTACTCGAAACTTACCGTTCGTGCAGTAAACGACGGACAACTGTCCTCTGAAGTCAAGAGGCCTGCGCTACCTATCCAGTGAAGAAACTGGTTACAGCACCCTGCCCCGAGGCAGATGGCGAGCCCGGCATTCACTTACCTAAGGTGAGAGCTTTAACCTTTGGGGTTCTACTGGAGAGGAGAAAAGGAAAGAGATAGGGACACCCCAATAACCCCAGTTCATTAATCCCATATTTTCTATCCGCAGACATCTTACTCTTCAAGTCAGGCATACAGTGCACAGAGGTCCAGCCCAAAGAGCCAACCGGGTGCTACACATCACCTTTGAAGATACGGTAGTCGCCCAGTCAAGACCGGCGCCTCTGCGAGAATCAGGTGAGCGTTACAGAACGCAAAGCCTACCGCAAAACTCTCGCCCAGGCGCTATGGAAACCTCGGATACTGACCACCTAGCCCGGTTACTTGGGGAACTAAGGGCAGAAGTGCATGCAGCTCGTCAGGAAACTAATGCTCTAAGAAGGGAACTAATTATTTCCAAGGAGAGAACAGACGATCTTGCTAGACAATTGCTACAGTCACAGGCCGGACAGACCCCGTTACCCGCATCAGGGGCAAATCTTCCTTCAACATCCTCTATGAATCCAGTGCAGATCAACCTACCTGGGAATGTACCTCTGGCTCCGCCCGAACGATTTTCTGGTGACCCAAAGAGGTTTGCAGTATTTATCAATCAGTGCCGGCTGCACTTCTTATGCCGGCCAGCAGCCTTTCCAACTGATCAAGCTAAAGTAGCTTTTGTACTTTCGTACCTTAGTGGCAATGCGGCAGACTGGTCGATCCCTCTAGTTACTCAAGATGATCCGGTTCTCCATGATTTTCAAGCCTTTCAGCTTAGTATGGAAAAACTGTTCGCAAGACATTCACAGGGGCAGGCCTTGGACAATGAGCTTCTTTCGTTGCGACAGGGTAATCAAGACCTTTTGGCTTATATTGCATCTTTCAATAGACTAATAGTGTAAACTCAATGGCCTGAGGACAAAAGGATTACGCTGTTTTTTAGAGGTCTACGTGGAGAGCTCAAAGACGTTTTAGCCCAAGTAGTGAATCCCCCACAAGACTGTTCGGATTATATAGACTTGGTCGTTCAAATAGATCACAGACTGCAGAACAGGAAGGCCGATCGTTCCATGTTTGATGCTCGAGTATTTTCCAAACCGCCAACTCCTTCCAAAGGAGTAGACTCCGGGGAACCCATGCAAATAGGGGGTCTGAAAGGTCCTCTAACACAAAAGGAGCGGGATAGGAGAAAACAGTTGCAATTATGCCTCTATTGCGGAAACTCAGGGCACTTTCTTCGAGACTGTCCGGTGAAACCTGCCAAGAAGGCAGTAGGAGCTGCAGTTACCAAAGTTACAAACTCTGAGCAGGGAAACGACCTCGCCCGACAAGAATAGAGGTCCTCTTGCCGAGCGTGAAAACCAGTTCCGTGACCTTGCATTTCGTGATACCTATGGTCCTCATTAGCCCTGATAATCCGGATCGATTACATGCAATTGAAGCTTACGTCGACAGCGGTGCCATCGGCAATTATGTGGATCATGAAATGGTTTTGAGGATGAATCTAACTCTTTGTCCCAAGGCTGTAAAGGACGTCATTACTACGGTGGATGGTACGGAGATAGCCTCCGGGCCAGTAACGCATACCACTCAAGAGGTGACGCTAGTAAGTCAAGATGGGCACCATGAGAAGATCGTGTTCGATGTGATCAAGGCCCCTCAGTTTCAGATTATTCTAGGAATACCTTGGTTAGAGAAACACAATCCTCTGACCGATTGGCGAGCAAGAACGGTCCAGTTTCCAGAATGTGTCTCTACTTGTCACCCTCCACCTGGTGTTGCACTGGCAGCAATTTCTTCAGAGACTCCCCAGTTACCTTCCGAATACCTAGAATACCAAGATGTTTTCCGGAAGGATCAGGCTAACTCTCTACCTCCTCATAGGTCTTATGACTGCCAGATAGACCTGATACCTGGATCTACTCCTCCTTGTAGTAGAATTTATGCCCTCACCGAGCCTGAGAACCTTCACCTTTGACAATACCTGGATCAATACCTGGCAAATGGGTTTATTCGTCCTTCCAAGTCCCCTGCTTCTTCAGCTTTGTTCTTCGTTCCAAAAAAGGAAGGAGACCTTAGAACTTGTATCGATTATCGCTCCCTGAACCAGCTCACCGTTAAGAATAGATATCCGTTACCTTTGATCCCTGAACTCCTGGACCAAGTCAGAAAAGCATGCATATATACCAAGCTGGATCTTAGAGGAGCTTACCACTTGGTACGAGTAAAAGAGGGCGATGAATGGAAGACAGCCTTCCGCACCAAGTATGGGCTATTTGAATATCAGGTCATGCCCTTCGGAATTTGCAATGCCCTGGCCGCCTTTCAATATTTTATGAACGATGTCCTCAGAGAGCTCATAGATGTGTGTGTTGTTGTTTACATTGACGACATCCTCGTTTATTCTTCATCGGAATCTGAACATCGGAAACACGTGAAAATGGTCCTCGAAAGATTGCGTCAACACAAACTTTTCGCTAAGCTGGAAAAATGTGTTTTCAACGTGACTGAAGTTGAATTCTTGGGATTCATATTATCACCTGGCGGAGTGCGTATGGATTCAAAGAAGGTCGATGCAGTTCTCAAATGGCCATCACCATCCTCCGTAAAAGGTGTGCAAAGCATGTTAGGCTTCGCTAACTTCTACCGCAGGTTTATCCCCGGATTCTCTCGAATAGTCCAGCCCATCACTGCCTTGTTAAAGAAAAACAAACGTTTTGAATGGTCTACCGAGGCGGAACAAGCTTTCCAGGATTTGAAGACTAAATTTATCTCTGCACCAATCTTAAAACACCCTCGCCCCAAACTCCCCTACATCGTGGAAACTGATGCTTCAAGCCTTGCCATGGGGGCAGTTCTATCACAAAAGGACCCGGTAACCAATCAGTTGCATCCCGTGGCATTTTGGTCCCGCAAATTCTCGCCTCCTGAAATCAATTACACGATTACTGACAAGGAACTTCTGGCTATCAAGTCTGCCTTTAAGGCTTGGCGGCATTATCTGCTGGGGGCCCGACACACTGTTACTGTGATTACGGATCACCGAAACCTGCAATATTTGAAAACCGCAAAAGCCCAATCCTCTAGACAACTCCGTTGGGCATTATTCTTTGCCGAGTTTGACTTCATAATTACCTATCGACCTGGTACAAAGAACGGTAAAGCTGATGCCCTTTCTCGGATGGGAGTGGAAGAACACTTGATCAACCCTAAACCTGTACCAATCATTCCCGAACAAAGAATTCTGGGTGTAATCGCCACAGAATCCATAGAGGAAGTTAAGGATAAAGCCAGGCAACTTGTAACTCCAGCAAACATACAGAATTGGCATCTGCAGGGAAAGGACTTTGCAGTAAAGGACAACTTATTGTATTTCCAAGAACGATTATACCTACCCAGCACAGATTTACAGAAAAAAGTAATCTCTTGTTATCAGGATTCTTTAATGGAAGGTCATCCCGGTATGGCCAAGACCTCAGAAAAGATCAAGCACTACTTCTGGTGGCCGTCTTGGAAAAAAGATATCAGAGACTTTATAATGTCCTGTGGAGTATGCGCCCAAAACAAGAGTCAAAAGGAAAGACCAGCAGGCCTCTTACGCCCTATTGACATCCCACCTCGCCCTTGGCATACGCTTTCTATGGACTTCATCACCGATCTACCTCCATGCTCCGGATACAATACGATTCTAGTAATCGTGGACTTATTCTCCAAGATGGCGCATTTCATTCCGCTCAAAGGTTTGCCAACAGCAGCAACTCTGGCCCGAGAATTTCTCGAAAACATCGTCCGACTGCACGGTTTTCCTTCGGTTCTAATTTCGGATCGAGGTAGTCAATTTTTTTCTCATTTTTGGCGAAGTTGCTGTCGCTCGGCTCAAATTGATGTGAGACTATCGACCAGTCACCACCCTCAGACCGACGGACAAACCGAGAGGACCAATCAAACTCTGGAACAGTATTTACGCTGCATGCTGCAACAAACTGAAAAAACTTGGAAAGACATCCTTTGGATAGCCGAATATGCCTACAATAACTCTGTCCATTCGGGAACTGGGAAAACCCCGTTTTTTCTTTTGTATGGCAGTCACCCTCGAACCTCGGAGTTGGATCCCCTCCAAGATCTTGAAACACCAGCAGTAGACTACCTGCATTCTACAATCACCCAAGCCTTTAAGGAAGCTGTTTCTCACCTTCAAAGGGCTAAAGAACAATACAAGAAAGGAGCAGATCAACATCGGAAGGAAGCCCCTCAATATCAAGTAGGGGATCAAGTCTGGTTATCCACCAAATATCTACCTCTAAAAGGGCCACGCACATTCAACCCAAGATACCTTGGTCCCTATTCCATCACTACCATAGTAAACCCAGTAGCGGTCAAGTTGGACTTGCCCCCGCACATGAAGATACATCCGGTCTTCCACGTCTCTCTATTAAAACCCGTGCAACCTCAAACCCGACTAACTAAATCTCCAAAACCTATCCTAGTTGATGGAGAACTCGAGTTTGAAGTCAAAAGCATTCTGGACTCCAAGATCTCCAAATCTAAACTATTTTACCTAATTGACTGGAAAGGCTACGGCCCCCAAGAGCGATCCTGGGAACCTGCTGAATATGTCCACGCTCCTCGCCTAATCAAAAGATTTCACCGAACATTTCCTGACAAGCCAAAACCCCCGGAGAAGCCCGGTTTGGGAGGGGCCTTGAGGGGGGGTACTGTCATGATCTCTGCTTCCAAAAGGTCAGGGTTTTCCCAACTCCCTTGGAAGCAGATCCATAACCCAGGTTCCGAGTGCCAACCAGTCCCAATTGGGACCTTTTGGACCCAGTCCTGGCACCAGTGGCACCAGGCTCATAAATATGCCCAGTCCCAGCGCTGGAAGCGCCGGGCTCATAATGCTTGGGTGGACTTACCTGCAGCAGACCATGCTGCTTACTTGCCTGCCAGTTGAGCCTCTGATCCTCTTCTGTTTGGAACTACTTTTCCTGTTGGGTGGGGCAGGAGCCACTCCCTAGATTCAGAACACTGGAACTCTTCTGGAAAGCAGGAACTCTTTTCTTACCTAGGCGTGGCTGTGGAAGGAGACACCTAAGCACTACAGGAGGCTATTTAAACCACACCCGGTGGATGAATCTTGCTTTGCGTTATTCTGCATCCTCTGCAGCAGAACGCTCATCGTGTCTTCTGCATCTGATCCTGGGCCTAAGGAAAAAGGCTTACCATCCTGAATCCAGTCTTCAGCAACACCTATAAAGACAAGAAAGAACAGGTTAGCATTACGGTCTTCAGTGACAGCTCTTCACTTACCTGGTCCATCGGCTGTCACCAACGCCTCGCGCTGCATTCCGGCATCTGAAAGACAAAGGCTTACCTACTCTTCGTGCGCTCCGGAGGTCTTCACACTGCATTCCGGCATCTGAAAGACAAAAGCTTACCAACTCTTCGCACGCTCCGGAGGCCTTCGGCGCTGCATCCCGCATCTAACAGACAAAACAAGGTGCGTTTAAAGACATTGGGGAACTTTAATACTCACGTGCCATTACTCCTTTCCACATCTAACCCAGTGGGTATTCCGGCACCCTGCAGCCGCTCCGAACTTGTACCTGCAAAATAAAAAGACAGTTAGAGCGCATCGTGAAGCAGGCAACAAGCGCTTACTTACGTGCTCCAAGGCGCTTCTATTCATCACACGGGCTCCATCTTCAACTCACTTCAGCCCGTCATCCGCCATCGCCGGAACCCTGCAAAACAAGAGACATCATTACTAAAGTCTTTAAAGACATTAGCATTACTCGAAACTTACCGTTCGTGCAGTAAACGACGGACAACTGTCCTCTGAAGTCAAGAGGCCTGCGCTACCTATCCAGTGAAGAAACTGGTTACAGCACCCTGCCCCGAGGCAGATGGAGAGCCCGGCATTCACTTACCTAAGGTGAGAGCGTTAACCTTTGGGGTTCTACAGGAGAGGAGAAAAGGAAAGAGATAGGGACACCCCAATAACCCCAGTTCATTAATCCCATATTTTCTATCTGCAGACATCTTACTCTTCAAGTCAGGCATACAGTGCACAGAGGTCCAGCCCAAAGAGCCAACCGGGTGCTACACATCACCTTTGAAGATACGGTAGTCGCCCAGTCAAGACCGGCGCCTCTGCGAGAATCAGGTGAGCGTTACAGACAGCTCACAGACTGACTTGATGTGTTCAATCCTATCTGTTATACCCAACCAGAATGAGGAACCACGTGTAGGGGTAACAATAGGTGACACATTTTGTCTCTTTTCTCGTGGATACAGGGGTGACTAGATCCTGTATTAGGAAGGGGAGATACCCCATTTCTTGCATTGGAATGAATGCTCAAGGTTTTTCTGGGGCTGCAGATTTGGTTCCATTTACTGAAGAATTGGCAGCTTCCACTGGGGAGCATGACCTTAATATGCCACTATTATATTCTCGCCAGACACCAGTTAACAAAATGAGAAGGGACATAATGACAACTTTTAACATGACCATTTAATTTACTGAAAAAGGGATGGTGTGCTCTACCCCAGAGATTCACTATATGAATGCACAAGAATGTATCCATACATTCTGTTGCCAGACTGTACAGAGAGATGGGTGTCCCTAGATCCTGAGGTATTCCAGTATGGTGAGGAAGTACTGCTAGCATGGCTTCCAGGGATACAGGGCAAGCTACTTTGCTTGACAAACAAGGTTTTGTTCAGACAATAAATTCCCTTAGACAAGGAAGAAGGACAGGCGTTTCCACTAGTCAGAGACTGTTATAGTCAGGAACAAGAGCATAGTACAGCATGGGACTGATGATACAGGGCGAGCATGGAGAGCAGTATTTGCAGTAGCATGGCACAGACTGACTTACTTGACAGACAAAGAACTGTTCCGTGATGACTATTCAGATATTGAGACAGTGTTCTTTATGAGCATTACTTAATGGGTAAGAATTAATTACAGGGAATTATCACAGAGGATGGCCCTGATGAAAAAGTCACCACCGCCATTTCTTGAGGAAGACGTAGCACAAGTACAACACATATTATGTACCAACAGCTCATATGCCTGTTGAAAGGAGTAGGAGCAGTTAAGATAAAACTCAAGCCAGGGGTGATTTTACTGATGGCAAAGCAGTACCCTCTAGCTAGAGAGGCAGACAAAGGCATTTTTGGGACAATGTCCATGCTAGTGCAGCAGGGACTCCTAGTGCCCTCAATGTAAAACAGCTATGTACCCGGTGAAGAAGCGACTGGGAGATTGTGGGATTTTATCCAGGATTTGCACCCTTTCAACAATATTGTTGAAGAAGAGTTTCCTTTAGTTCCAACCTAGTGACAATACTATGCAGTTTCCCATCAGAAGCCACTCATTTCATGGTGATAGACTTGTAGAATGCGTTTTTCTCTATCCCACTTCATGAAGAATCACAGGATTTGACTTTGTTCCAATACAGAAATTGGAAGTGGAAACACACAAGGCTGCCACAGGGGTACTGTGAATAACCTTCTATACTCAAAAGCATCCTTCAAATGGACCTGGGGAATGTACATTTAGACAGCATGGTGATTCAATATATGGACAACATCTTGATATGCAGTAGGTCAGTGGAGCAGTGCCGAAAAGACTTTGACAGTCTTGGCAGAAAAGGGTTACAAGGTGGACAGGGCAAAATTACAATACTGCAAGAGGTAGGTCCTATATATTGGACAGCTAATATCCCAAGATCATTGAAGGGTGACTCCTGAAAAAGCAGAGACAATTATGAGAATGCCGCCACCAAAGACAGTGAGGGAGATGCATTCATTCTTAGGTCTTTTTAATTATTGCAGAGCATGGGTGTTTGACTACAGTACATACACTAAACCTCTTTTAAACAGGCTCAAAGAGGTTCTCATCTCCAGCTGTCCCTTACTCTCCTCCCTTGGCTACCTTGCCCTCTTTTCCTTCCTCCTCTGCCCCCATCTCAAGCTCCCTCCTCACCTCCGCAGGGCGTACCTCTTAATTGTACCCCTCCACAGACAGTCTTCAAGGCTGGCAGCCTTCTTCGCCTTGCCACTCTCAACTCTCGTTCTGCTTTCAAACACTCCGCTGACATCTGTCACCTCCTTGAAGAACTTGACCTTGATGTCCTAGGTTTTACCGAGACATGGTTCACAGCCAGCTCTGTCACAAGCTTTGACACTCTCCTCCCTGACAGCTACAAGATCCTCTCCACCAGTGGCGGCTGCTATCATAGGGCGGCCGGGCGCCGCCCCCCAGAAAGAAAGAGAGAAGCTAAAAGAGATTCAATCAGAGAAGTTCTCTGATTGAATCTCTTTTAGGTTCTAGAAGGTGCATTTCCTTTGCCAACAGCGCGGGGGCGCTGTGGCAAGGCTAGGCTATGTGTATGTCTGTGACTGTGTAGGGCTGGGCCCGGCTTTCATAGCGGGGCGCGTCCCAATTTACTCTTCTTTTTTAATAGTAGAGTGCGTGGAGTTTGTAGCTCCACGCACTCTACGTAGCATCTTTAATTAGCAGGCTGGCGGGGCGCTTCAGGGTTGGCCCCGCCAGCATAAAATGTGCGCAAACAGCACACTGAAGATTCCTTCCCCCTAGCTACAGTAATGTCATTGGCTGTTTTCCAGCCAATGACAAACCTTGCATTGGCTGGCAAACAGCCAATGACATTACTGTATCTATGCAGGTGGCGCAGGGTGTGTACATGCGCCTGCACCACCTTCACACTTCTCTTCCCGATGAGAGCGACGAGTGGACAAGACCTGCTGAGACCAGAGAGAGACAGCTTTGAGCCCTTGCCTGCGGTAAGTTACTAGTACCCCCTGTTTCGGGCGTGTGTGTAACACGGCCCCTACACAGTCAGCACTGAAAGACATGCAAGCCAGGGCCTACCCGTCTTTCAGTGCTGACTGGAGGGACCGTGTAGGCAAGGGCCTTGTGTCACTAAGGTTGCCTGCATTAGAAGCCAGGCTTCTTTCTGAGTCGGGCAGTGCCCTTCTCTCGTCTTTGACAAGAGAGGTGCCCAGCCCGACTCAGAAAGAAGCCTGTTGTGCTGTGCATGGTGTGACCGTGCCAGAGAGGTGCCCGACTGCTTGCGGACCCCAAGGTGTCTTCAGCAACGTCCGGTGCTGGAAACACCTTGGGGCCTGTGGGGCAGTTGGCAGACATGGGCCCTGATTCAGGGATAGGCCTGACTGGGCCTGTCCTGCTGCATCAGACCCTGGCAGGCCTGGTCGGCCTGCCCTGCTGCATCGGCGCTTGCACAGAATAAAAAATGATTTTTTTATTCAGTTACTTAACTGAATAACAATCATCTATTTGTGTGTGCGCGTCGCGTGCACTGCAGCGGCATGCACGCAGCCAGGCCAGGCAGCAGGCCAGCTTTCCCATACGCTTCAGCATAGCATGGTGCTTTGTTTGCGATAAGTGTAGGATTCCCAGGGCTGAGCAATTTCTGTGTTTTTATGGCACTGTGCATTGTTGCCAAATAACTGTGATAATAATTTCGAAGTGGGTTTTGTGAATTTATGTGATGCCTGGATTCGATTAAATATGGTTGTCAATAAAGGTTGCAATTGGTTTACATTCAGATTTCATAATGGCGTGTGGAGTTAATATTTTGTGTAAACATACTTTGTTGGTAATTGAAATGTACATCCCGCCTGAACGGGACTGATCGCGTCCGGTTTTGGAGCTCGTAGCTTTTATTTATGGCAGGTAAAGGGAGTGAATTTCGTAAGACAAGCACACGTTTTTATTTCTTGAAAGCATTCTGTTTCTGTGCAGCATATTGAGAAGGAATGCAATGTTATATGTGGCGAACAAACTTACTGCTTGCTATGTATTATAATGAAGGTTGGTTATTAATAAAGGTACATTCCCAGTGACCTTGTGTGTATAATTATTCTTAAATTATATGTACATATAATAATGGGAAAATTAGGTGTTTGGGTGAATACACGCAGAGTTTAGTATTAGACTACAATAATATAAGTGTGGAAATTATTTTGCTTTAAATCTATGAAGTTTGACTAACCTACAGGTCTGTAAAATGACAATAAGGATAACAATGTGAGGACGATTAGGAAAGGTTTAATTGTCATGTGGCCACGTAGGAAGCGAAGCAGGGCCTGTTTGGGTTGTTCATTGGATGGGACACTGCACAGTTCTTGGCACGTTATGGGTTGAGCTCCTTTAAAGTCAGGGCTGTTGCACGGGCATAACTCCCCCGTGCTTTAGATGTACTGGTGCATTACCAGCACCCCTCGTTATCACACAGGCACTGTACATGTGTAGGTCACTCGTGTCACGAGAGTTGGAGAACTTTTTCAACTCTCAGTTAAGGGTCACCCGGGGCACAATGGCAATATCAATGGAAAGGGTGAGTTGCGCATATAAAGGTGCTGGCAAGCACAAGCAGAGAGGGAGCATAGGAGTAAAAGCTTACTGGGGTGATATTTGTAACCAACAATTATTGTCTTTCCTGAGGAGTTTCACCTCTTTGCATGGGGAAACTCCTCACACAAGTAAATACACACAAAGTACATGTTTCCAGAGTCACTGTCAGTCCCATCCTCTCTCCATGAATTCCTATCCCAATTAAACATGAGACATCTGTTTAACAGTCGCCACACAAACTTGCTAAAATATGCTTTAAAATGTCTTTCCAAATTGTGCAATTATCAGGAGAGCGCAGTTGCCCTGTAAAGAATTATAGTTGCATTCAGAGAGTGAGGAGATTTCCTTCTGTGCCCTGTACCTACATCCATTCCAGTTTTCAAATTCACTTTAACCTCTGACACGACACCACAGGGGTGTTGCTAGGTCTGGCAAAGATCCGGGGCTACACTGATGTCGGGATTATCAGGACTCGGGGCTAGCTAGCCTTTTGATTGAAGCCCCTGAGATTCTATCTGGGGCTACAACCAAAAGACACAGGGCTATAGCTCCCCCCCACCCCCAGCAATGCCTCTGGTGCCCAAGGGTCCAATGCTATCCAAGGGAGTCGTGCAGGGCTGCTTTGCCTTTGATTGTCCTCATAAATGTATTCACCAGTCACTGACTATGAGTGCCAGAACCTAATTTACAAAAGTGTTTTACAATTGCACAATTCCATTGGAAAACGTTTTGTAAATCAGGCCTTCAGTTTCTCTTCATATGTCGCTCTTTTCCCGTGTGCTGAAAGAGCCATCTTTCCTCTATCTTGAGAACATTTCTAAAGAGTGACAAGCAGAGCTAACGCTCACAATGGGTAACTGAGCCAGCACCATTTTCCCTTTTTCTCTCGTCACCGTGAGAGAGATGGAAAACTCGCCACTGCTCGCTATCTACCTGTAGTTACACGAGGCAAATATGCGTGAAGTGCTGGTGCGTGCTATAAAAATAAACAAAGATGATTTAAGTAACTTACTTTCTTATATCACTGCCCCCAGAGCTATGCACTCTCCGAGAGCTGCTTTCATGCGTTCCTCCTCTGCCATCTGGCCCCTCCCTGAATATGCTCCACATTGTCTTCAAATCCATCTATGGGCGCACACCTCTGAGCACAGTCCATCTCCTAGCCCCTAATCCTGCCTGAGCCCATTCGCGAAACCACTTCTAGCACCTTTGCTAGACAAACAATTCTGTACTATCCATCCCCAATCTCCTCTGAGCACGTGGCATCTACTACCATAAATGTATGTCAACAATGGTAGTATAAATTGGGTGGAGGGGTGGCGAGTGGCGATGAATGTAGGAAGGAGATCCCGCTGCAATAGCAAAGGACCTTCATGGACATATGCATGGCAGGGCACCCAGCCCGATTACACTATAATGTTGGACATTGGACTTTATCGTTGGAACTTGCAGTACCATTTCGGTACTGCAAGTTCCAGAGAAAACATTTGTGTAGGTTTGTGGAGTTTAAAATATGCACACCTTTTAACGTTTTCAAAAACACTATTAGAAGCAAATATCTTCTCTTGGTTTTGTCTGTGTATTGATTTTATGAAAGACAAATGCCATTCGTCATGTGCAATTTGGATGGTTATGCAAAGCCAATTTAATGAAATGTGCATATTTCACCTTGATATGGTCATTTCTGGCGACAGCACAACCCACTGCATTTGCAGATGAGTCCCCCCACTTCTATTTTTAGGACTTGACCCCTTCTATCAGTTCTTGTACACGGGGATCAAAAGCCACATCACTCTGCCGAGAGGTGGGTCACTGCCAGCTCCCGGGACTGGGAGGCATGCATTGCAGAGGAATTTGCTGAGACTCTCATCCATCTTGTTACAGTACACGGGAAACCCCTATAGGTAAGAGACCTCCTTTATGCAGAACATAATTCAGCCATACTTAGACAATGACTGAGTGACGTCACGTTTGCATGGCATTTGCGGCATAATCCGCATTGTATGAACTGGTGGCCTTATTAGTTTGGGCTATTTGCACCACCTATTAGGCAAAACGTGTGCATTAGCGCACAGATAGGGAGAAATGGCACATGTGGAGGGACACACAGCTTGTTGGTGCTGTTTGGTTATTTGCCCTCCCATTGACTTCCCATGGCCATGCTAATTTCTATGGCCATTTCCTCGTAGTACCTTCCCTTCCCCGCCCATAACTCCTCTTCATGGGAATTCTATGAGCTCGAGTCGATTTATTCAAGCCTTACCATTAACCTTCGTACTTTAGGGCCTGCCTGTGTTTTTAAAGCAGTCTTCTAAGAGTTAATGACTTGATGGAGCTGTAGACCTGGTGTAATAAAAATGATTTAACCAGGTTCGTCTTCCGCCACTCGATTTGTAAGCGCTATACATGTCTTTCACTAAAGGACTGTTAAAAACAAGCATTGGCAAAGCCAACAGCTTTGGCCTGTCTTTAATTATTAGGCATTTGCCAGGCACTGCTATTATATGCCCAGGCACTTGCACCATTTTGCAGCTGCTACCATTAATGATGAATTTCTTTATGTATACACCATAGTACCTACTATTCTCAAATGTACAAGCTGCTGTAAAATACACCACCACACTTGCACACGTAAGAATAATGCCCACCATTAGTATGTAAAACCTAATGCTTTTTATGTCATATTTCGGTGGGTTTTGGACAGTAAATAGCATATTTTGGAGGCCAGTTTCAAAAAAATGTGCAGGGGTAGAACCACCCCACTTGGGTGGTGTGGGCTTGCACGCTGCGCGTGCTCGCTCTGAAAATTCGCCCGGGGATCTTTACGCCCCACCAGCTTTCAAACTCACCAGCCGCCACTGCTCTCCACCCCTAGATCCACCCGGCCTGGAGGGGGTGTACCCCTGATCTTCTCTGAGTGAATTCCCACCTCTATCATCCCCACTGAGACTTACTCCTCTTTTGAATGTCTTCTCTGCAGGCTCTCCCTGTCTCCTAGCCACTCTCGTACTGTTGCTACTCTCTACCAGCCCCCTGGTCAAATCACCTCTTTTCTCTCTGAGTGGGTAGACCTATCCTCCTCCCTCCTGGCCTCAACCACTCAACTCCTCCACCTTGGTGACCTCAACATTCATCTTGATTCTCACTGTTATTCATTCGTGCTCTTTCGCGACCTCTGCGATTCACTCTCCCTCTCTAGCCTCCCCTCTAGCCCGACTCACTCAGATAGTCACACACTTGATACTTGATGTCTTGTTCTTCACCGGCCTCCCCCTCTATATTCCTCTCACTACTCCTGGAGTGATCACTGCCTTGTCTCCCCCTATCTTTCCATCTCCTCCCCTCAAGCCAAGCCTACCCCACAATTGCCACCCACCTTCTCAGACATCCGGCCCATGAAGTGTGTGTCACTCAAGGCCTTCACTGCCACTCCCCCCCCTCGACCCCTGGCTGACTCACACCCTGACACAGCCCTGTCGCTGCTTTACTCCACTATTTCTGCTACTCCTGATGCTCTTGCCCCTGTCATGAGGATCAATTTGAAGTCCAAAGCCAAGTGCAATTGTTGGTATGACTCCAACCTAGCTACCTAAATGTAGGGTGGCTGAGAGGAAATGGAGGGCTTCTTGCTCATCTTCTGACAAACTGGCTTGCCGCCTGCTCCAGAGGCAATACCGACTCTCTGTCTGCACCAAGAAGAGAGTCCACATTCAATCTCTTTAAAATCTGGAAGGAGCTTGCCAACCCTGCTGCAGTCTCCACCCCTCCACTAGCCTCCCAAGCTCTTTGCAATGCCCTTGTCTCTCACTTTATCTCTAAAACCCAGGACATCTTGTCCACCCTCTCCTTCACTCCCCTTCCTATCCCAAATTCTTCTCTGCTTACTGGCCCTCCCTCTGCTACCCCCTCCCTCTTTCTCCTCCTTTCATCTTTTCTCCCCTGATGAAGTCACTAAACAAGTCCGATCTGTGAAAGCCTCATCAAAACAGGTCGATCCCTGTTTCTCTAAAACCATTAAGGACCACGTCAATACCCTTGCCGATTTCTGCAACCTCTCCTTTGCCTCTGGACCTTTCCCCTACCCTCTGAAGCACTCCCTTGTGCATCCTCTCCTCAAAAAACCCTCAGGAGATCCTTCTTGTTCTGCTAACTATCGGCCAATTTCCATTACACCCTTTCTGGGTAAACTCCTGAAATAGCTGGCCTTCTCTCAGCTTAACCTTGATTCTGATTCTGTTGGCTCTCTCAATGACCTCAAAGCTGGCTTCAGAGCTGCCAGAAGCACGGAACCTGGTCTCCTGAACATCTGTGAAGATCTGCTCTCTAACCTTGACTCTAACATCTTGTCCACCCTCTCCTCCACTGACCATCCTATCCCAACTTCTTCTCTGCTTACTGGCCCTCCCTCTGCTACCCCCTCCCTCTTTCTCCTCCTTTCATCTTTTCTCCCCTGATGAAGTCTCTAAACAAGTCCGATCTGTGAAAGCCTCATCAAAACAGGTCCATCCCTGTTCCTCTAAAACCATTAAGGACCACGTCAATACCCTTGCCAATTTCTGCAACCTCTCCTTTGCCTCTGGACCTTTCCCCTACTCTCTGAAGCACTCTCTTGTGCATCCTCTCCTCAAAAAACCCTCAGGAGATCCTTCTTGTCTTGCTAACTATCGCCCAATTTCCATTACACCCTTTCTGGGTAAACTCCTGAAAAAGCTGGCCTTCTCTCAGCTTAACCTTCATTCTGATTCTGTTGGCTCTCTCAATGACCACAAATCTGGCGTCAGAGCTGCCAGAAGCACGGAACCTGGTCTCCTGAACATCTGTGAAGATCTGCTCTGTAACCTTGACTCTAACATTCCCTCTGTCCTCATCCTACTTGATCCCTCCTCTGCTTTCAACACGGTCAACCATACCACCCTGCTCAACCGTCATTGTGACAACCTGGGCATCAATGATCAGGCTCTGGCCTGGCTGACCTCTTTCCTCTCTGATTGACCCTCCCAGGTACAACTTGGGTTCTTCTATCTCCCTCTGTACCTGTGTTGTTCCCCAGGGGCCTAACCTGTCGCCCTGGCTTTTCAACCAATACCTGACAACTCTCACCTACCGCATTTCCATTATCTGCTCTAATTTCCAGTGCTATGCTGATGACACCCAACTCTTTTCAGGCTTCCTTCAGCTACCTCCTCTCCTTCCCTCATCTCTGATTGCCTAATTGCCATTCAAAATTGGTGTGCTGCCAATGATCTATGTCTAAATGCCAACCAGAGCAAGATCGTCCTCATTGGTACACCTTCACCATCCTTTCCCCTCACTCTCTGGCCAGCCTCCCTAAGCCCTCCTCCTACCTCCACCTGCGAGGCTAAGAACCTTGGGGTCATCTTCGACTCTACACTGTCCTTCACCTCACACATCTATGATGTTTCTAAAAAATCTAACTTCTTACTGCACCTCCTCAGATGTACTCTGCCTTTCCTCTCCTTCCCTCAGAAGCTCACTGTCTCCCAACCTCTGGTTCTCTCCAGATTGGACTACTGTAAAAGCCTCTTTCTAAATCTACCTGCCTCCACACTCTGCCCTTTACAACTAATCCAGAACAGGATAGCTAGACTTGTCCTTGGCCTCAACCCCTGGGATTGTATCTCTCCAACTCTGAAATCCCTCCATTGGCTCCCATGGGATGCAAGGATTACATTTAAAACCCTCTGCATTGTCCACAAGGCTTTCTGGGGCCTGAGTCAAAGAATACCTTCAACTATCCCTCTGTAAATACCTCCCCTCTCGACCCCTTCACTCCTCTACTTCTAACTCCCTCAGCGTCAGTCGTTTTTCAAGGAAACATGCCGGTGGTAGATCTCTGTTTTCGGCTGGGGGTGATCTGTTCTCTCTTTGGCACTGTGCACATGGCCAACCTCTGTCCTTCGGGCCCAAGTACCTGCTCACCCTGCCACCCTCCTGCTCTGCCAACGGGCCACCACTTGCACTGGGGTCTGTATCTGTACCCATACAATCCCCCACCTACTTTTCTACTGCACTATCAGATACACCCTATCTGACTAACCTAGCACTTGCCACTTGCTAGCTGCACTACCACTGTATGGCTTTTATTTATTTATTTTACTTATTATTTTTTATTCTGTTCTCTCATCTGTTCCACACTTTCCACATCTTCCCCCTTCCATGTACTTTCCCCCTTTTCCCTTTCCCATGCACTTGCGCACTCTTTATGTCACTGGGCCTATGTTTTGTTATGCTATGTTATAAAGATTTCTAAAGCGCACATACACCCGGAGGTATCTTGGCACTAGGTAGAGCAGGAGGCAGCGGCAATCAGGAACAGCCTAATATAGATGAGTCTTTAAGCTTTAAGGCTCGGCGGAAAGTCAGATGATTGCTGATCGCACAAAGCGACAGTGGAAGAATGTTCCAGGTTTTTGTGGCCATTACAGACAAGGCGCGGCCAACAAAACGAGAGAGTCTGACTCGGGGTATGAAGATCAATAGAGCCGACTGTGAGCGCAGAGGACGAGATGGCACATAACAAGGAAATTAAGCCTGGATGTATTCTGCGCCCTGTTTATGGAAAGCGCGAAGCACCACACAAATAGATTTAAAAAGAATACGCTTCTCTATAGGCAGCCAATGCATTTTCCTGAGAAGCAGGGTCATGAGGGCCCGAAAAGGAGGATGAATCACTGCACAGGCAGCAGCTTTTTGAAGCAGTTGGAGGCGGTTAGTGAGATAGCCTGGCTGACCCAGGTAAAGAGAGTTGCAGTAATCTGTGGTGCTTAGCATACCACAGGGGCATAGTATGAATTTGGGCCTAGTAAAATCATTGTTTTTGTTCTTCCCTGTTTCCCCTCCCTTGGCCTGACCACACTCTGAAACTCTTGTATATGAGCGTGATATAAATAAAATATAATTTAATTTCACACGAGGGGGGAGGACATGGTTTTCTGTGACAAAGAAGCAGCAGATGCAGAAGCAAAGCAAGCAGCCTATATTCTCCACCTAATAGACGCACACAAGAGTTCAGCATGATATTGCGATTAGGGTATAGTTCATTGTCCATTACCCAAATAATAGACCTTAGGGTTGAGCACCAGCAGAAGAGAAGGAATTATGCATAAGAAGGGGTGTTTGATATCCCCCACAGATGCGATGTGGTGACAAGAGAGCACCGAAAAGCTGATTATTCCCATCATATTATTTCAAGTAGCCCTCACACAGCTCCACTATTGACCCACCATGGTTAATGTGCTGCAAGATGTTCTTGCAGCACATATAGCAGAAGATTGGTTTGTCCCAACTTGGCAGAGCTCCTTTATGAATAAGTGCATCATCTGTCAGAAGCTCATTGTGGGGCACACATTGCGTGTAGTGAGAGGGGCACTTCCAACATCTCTATATAGATTATGTGGATATGATTCAAAATTGTAATGGCTACAGGTGCACGCTTGTAGTGTTGTGCCCATTTTCTCACTGGATCGAAGCTGGTCCACGCTCACACCCCGATGCCTTATGTGCAATTAAATTCTTTGGTAGAGTGGTGTTTCCACAGTGGGGGGTGTGCAAGGTCCTGCCATCTGGCAATGGACCTGACTTCATAAATGTGGTCTTTGACCATATCACAGCCCTGCTGGTGATTAAGAATACATTTTCCTGCACTTTTCACCCGCAAGCAAATGTGGTTTGTGAAGACCTCAATGGCTTGCTCAAAGAAAGAATTGCAAAAGTAAAAATTACACTGAAAAAGGGTTGGCTTCATTGCCTAGCCATAGCATTGTTCGCATTGCGCAATCAGCCTGCATCTGACCGCCATTTAACCCCTCATGAAGTGGTGACAGGATGGCACATGTGCTTCCTGCTTGCTCCTCCCACTAGAGCACTGACATATGCCCATAATGCTGCTACTGTTCTTGGTAATGAGATGCATGAATGTTTCACTTTGATGACGGCTAGTGCTTCTTTTATCTCTCAACAGCCATAATCACAGTTGGGGAGTTTGGGGGAGGATAATGAAGATGATACACCAATAGAACTAAACAAACTGCTAAAAGCCCCTCTTCTTTACCCAGGAGTTCAGGTGTGGTTGAGGAACTTCAATAAGGCATGGCACAAGCCAAGGTTTGAGGAACCATTTAAGTAGAGCAAGCGACTGATAAGACTATTAAATTGGTAGGTAAGAGTGCAGGGAATTATTTGGGAGATGTGAAGCCCTGCCGAGGTGAGACCCCCTTTGCCCAACGCGTAGAGGGTGCACCACAAGAGCAGGTTCAAGAAGAAGAAGAAGAAGAAGAAGAAGAAGAAGAACAACAACAACAACAGTGAAATATTCAGACACGTTCCAAGACAAGGGTTGGACAGGAGCATACAGAAAGCTAGTTTAGGCACACATCTTTCTTTACACTAGGTAATCATCGCACGTATGTGAACTGAGATTCCATGAGTAATTGTACACTTGCATGACAAAAGAAAAGCACTTGAACTCATAGCAACCAAAGGCAAACGGTACCAGAAACATTTTTTGTTTATGCTTTCCTTCTTTGCTTTGCACACAGTTATCCAATGTTGACAAGATGTAACATGCATATCGTTGCTTTGTTCAGTAATCCTAAGACTCGATTTATTTTCGAGAGATTCTTTATTGCTGCTTAGCACAATATTATCGCAGATGATCCTGACTGCCATGGTAATTTCACAAGTTGTGAGTTTAGGTAAACATTTATGTTGCATTTGTGGACAATGCCTAGAACATACATGTATGAAAAACATGGACACTGCACTTTACCTCTTTACCCTCCTAGCCTTTCAAAAAGCTGCATTATATTAAACACACTGAAGCATATGCTAACACAACCCCTATTCTGGTTGTCACTCAAGCCACACCTGAGCTGATCACAATTGCTGCCCGAGACGGAAAGAGGCTCAGGTGAAGCGTGAACACTGACTTAGAGCATGTAAATGCGTATTTAGCAGATTTGGCTCATGTCATCAATAATATGTGGTACCAGCACATGATCAAGGTGAAAAGAGAGACCACACAGGGACCTGCTATGTGTGCTCTCTCATCTCCTATGCCCTGAGTGCCTCCAGAACATGTATAGCCACAGAGATTCCAGCAGCCAGACCACAATGCCTTATGCACCTGGTGCTCTGCACAAGGGGCCAGTTTCAAGGAAGATGGGCCACACTGTGATGGATGTCGCAAAAGACGTTCTCCTATGAGGAACGCTACATCAAGACTCAAGCGATGATGGACAGCTATTGGAGTTCAGATAAAATCATACAATATATACTGGATGGGCCAAACAATATGGAAGCCAGGAAAAAGGAAACAGGACGACTGCCAGGATGTTGGGAGAGACCTCAACTATTGGTGTATGGACAGGTGTTCACAGGAGAAGGATGGATGGAAAGGATGGTGAGGTGAGATGAAAAGCACAGGCACTCCTGATGGTTCCAGTGGAAATGGTACAGAATGAAAATGATGACTGCCTCAAAGAATGGGCGGCAAGTACTAAGCTGCTCACATGGGTAGAGAATGAAGCAGGTCCTATGTCAATAATACCACTTAAGAACCTAATATTGGGCCTGTGGTTCCAAAGCATACATGTAACTACCACTGAACTGGGGAAGGATGTGCTCTTTAGTACAGCTGAATACATCAGCCTTAGTAGTTCCTCAGAAAGGCATACAAGTGGATGGGTTTACCAAAATGGATGCACACCAGAGGAGGAGAAGATCAGTGCAGCTAACCAGAGTGAAAACAGGAAATTATATATTTACCAGGATAGAAGAGGCACTGGATACGATACCAGAGCACAGACTATGCGGCAGAACTGAAATGCTTTTCGCTTCAGTTGTCCCAGGGGTCCAGGCCATCACAAACACCAAATGGCTCCTGATTACAAGATGGGAACTGTTGCAGATGATCAATTAGACAGTTAAGGGGTTCAACGCTATCAAAGAAGAATTAAGAAATGTCAGACTCATGACCCTCAAAATCAATATATTTTGGATCTCCTCAAAGCTATGTAAGGAGGTGTGTGCACAAAGAGCAGGCCATCCAGTTGCACTTACATGCCCACCCATGATGGGGATAACGGAACCCTCACAGAAGCCATAATGACGTTATCAGACCTATATGCCAAGATGGAAGAAACAACGAGCCCAGCAGGAGAAGATGAAGATTGGCTTGCATACATCTTTTCCTGGATACCATCATGGATGGTCAACAGGCTGAAAATACTTGTAGCTGCCCTAGTACTAGTACTACCGCCTACCTTGTCATTAGAGTAGCTATAACCCAGTGCAAGAAGACTACCCAGATGACAATAGGCATGAACATATTACTGGATTTAGAAACAAGTACAGACAAAGAGGCACAAACTTTCCTTTCAAAGTGCTAGAGACACACTTGAAACAATGCTCCCCTTTCCCTCCGGGCACAAGGTTCTCATTTCCCGCAGATCCACCCCCAGATGTGTGCTGTTGGGTATGGTGCAAACCCTATGGAGACTGCTGCTATATGACCTATATTCGAAAAACAAGTACTAAGGTCACTTGGGAGGAGTCGCAAACTTATAGATGTCCGAAGCCACAAATCAACAGGGAGAAACTCCAAGGAAGTGTGGACGATTTCCTGACCAGAGGGAGGATTGAAGAGGGAGACATCAATGTGGCCCTCATTGCACCGCTCCCGCCCTCGTCTCAATGTCACAGAAATGAAAGGTGTGCATAGTTCCTGGCCCCTCCTCCTCAAACTGATGTAACGCAGATGTGAGAAAAGCTATTGTTGAAGAGCGAGGTTTGCAGCCGATGAAGCAAGTAGACTCCTAGCCAAATTTCTCGCGTTGGGCATATCATCTTTCTTGTTATCTGGAATGTGCAAACAACGTACATGTCATTCTTGTATGTGAAACACTGTCAAGTGTTCATTATTAGCTGTTTAGCGGACAGGGATTGAGATTAATGCTTACCACAGTCCGATGTATATGTACTGGTAGAAATGCAGGATGCTCACTTGCTTGGCAAAGTGACCAGTGTTTTTGGCATGTTATAGTCACAGTCTGAGGACGTGGCCATTGAGAGCCATTGATAAAGCCTGTTTTCATGAAAGACGTGAAAATTGGTGGCAAATATCGCTGTTATCATTAAAGGTGATATTAAACACTCAAAGTATGATTGCAATGCTCACTAAGTGAAATGTACGCGCAAAAGGTAATATGATATGGATGGGTATATGTCGTGAAAAGAGTGATGCAAAATATGGAATAAAATAGAAAGCAAGATGAAACCAAACGGGCTAGGACTCATTAGGGAGCATGGTCAAAAGGAGGGAAAAACGTCAGTCTGAGCACGTGAGGGAATGAAAAGGAGTGAAAGAACATTTGTGAATAAAATAATATGTTCATATTATATATATTAAAACTATATGTCATTCAAACCATGCACGTGACTGCAAGTTTAGTGTTTCCACTGTTGGTCCAGGTGACATAACGTCTTGTTTACAGTTTTACAATGATCATCAATTCTTAGTCTGACAGCTCGTAAATTGTTGACAAATCATTCACTTGTAGCCTCACCGCAGATACTTGGGTTTACAGCAGGGTTTTCCTTTTCCTCTTTACCATTAAATCATGCATCCTCATCCCTCCATAGCATGTGCATCCTTGTTCATGTCCATCATTATTGCCTGTGCCCCAATTCCTCAGTATTGAGGAAATCCCGATCCCTATCCCACATTACTGTATGCATGCATATCCTGGTCTCTCATTACAGTTTGCCTCTGCATCCATGTCCTTCATTACTTTGCTTTCTTGACCTGGTCTCTCATTACGGTGGGAATCCTTGTCCTAGTGCCTTATTAACATGCAGGTTCGAATCGTGGTCATTCATTACAGTGTGCATCTTTGACCTAGTTCCTCAATATCATTATTTCTTGCATCCTCGTTCTGTTAATTATCACATGTCGCATGTATCGTCATCCGAGTTGCTCATTGCCATTACTCCATGCACCCTCAGCCCAGTCTCTCATTACCACCTTCATCCCCATCCCGGTCCCACATTATCATTACCACTCACATTCTTGTCCTGATCCCTCATTACAATTGTGGCATGCATCCTCGTGGCAGACATTCATTATTGGTAGTGGACGTATCTTTGTCCCAGTACCTCTTTGCCACAACTGCACACATCCTCATCCTGCTCCCTCATACCACTTGCATCATCATATTGTTCCCTCATTACTCCATGCACCCATGTCCTAGTCTCTGTGTGCACCCTTATCACAGGGACTCATTGCTATTACCACATGCATCTCTGAACAGGTTTTTATTCCTATATGCATGGTCATCCTGATCCTTCATTAACGTTCTCGTCCCACAATATTCTTTTCACCCAATATAATTGGCATGCATGTTCATCTTGGTCACTCATTGGCACTACTACGCACACCCTCGACACGGTCCCTCATAACCATTATTGTACAAATCCTCATCCAGGTCCTCCAGTGCATACCTGAATTAGGTATTCAAGTTATTCCTGCCTCAAAGATATTATTGGTCTGATTTATAACTTTACAGAAAATCAGTGCATTCTGCTCCGATATAATGAAAAAGAATAAGCATATTGTCTGTGTCTATCTAACTCTTATATATATACTCTTTCTCAACACTCGAATATCCTCTTAGATAAGCAAGAAATACTCCTTTTACTCTGACACATGAGGCACAGAGACAAAGCCGTGACTATTGCATCATTTCCCTTATTTAGGAATGCAGAGACAGGAAGTAAAAAGCCTGCCAAATTCCTGTGAAAAACTAGTTCTACATTTGGGTCTATTTGTTAGCCATCTTAACATTGTATATTGCTGCAACTAAAAGTGTAAGGCTTTTAACTAGAGTAACAAAAGTACAACCATGATTGTATTTCTCTTCCTGATATAAATTTGAATATGCAATATAGCTTTTGGTGTGCTTTCCTTTTTTTGAATGATTGTTTATTGACTAAAACAAAATGTTCAACCTCAACAATATAAAATAGAAACATTATTTTTTTTTTTTATTTTTTATTTTTATTTTTATTGGGTTATATTACAACCCTTTAAAAAAAAAGAAAAGGAGACGAGACAAAAGCAAGCCAGGCCAGAGTTTCTACAATCGTATCAAAACAGTAGCATCCCTCATCTCAGCTTCTATTCTCCAAGACATGGCCTCTGGTACGCACATCCGGACGTCCCAGCGATCAGATCCACCGTGACGTCGTGTAAATGCTCTTTTATGACACGTAGGAAAGAGACCAGGGCATATAGCACCACTCTGTTTGACTCATCAAACAGGGCTTTCCACCAGTCGTCACGGGTGAGGAACTGATAATTCATTGTTATTGGGCTAAAAATGTTGACTCTTTTGGTCTCAAACTCGGGACACATTAGGATTAGATGTTTAAGCGTTTCCTTCGAGGTGGAGCAGAAACGACAAGTAAGGTCCAGGTCCGGAGATTGTGTCCAGTAGCAGAGGCGTTCTTTAGTTGTCATAACATTCATCCTAAAGTGGAGGTAAAGGGCCCGAGCCCACTGGTCCGGAAAACAAGCTAAGTATGATGGTACACATCCATATGCTCTTGCCTCGGCCGGCACTTCAAGCATGGACCTAGAGTTGGCTCGTTTATCGCAGGTCTGGATCCAATCATTTCTCCAAATCTTTAGTTTCGCGGCATCTGGATTTTCAAGCAGCAGTTGCATCGTGATATCATACGTGCTAAGCACATCATGGCATAGCTTGCTCCATTGAGAAGCTATTGTAGGGGCCTTGGCAGACTGTAGGTTGTGGAAAATGTCCAACTGGGGCAATGTGGTATTTGCGTTTAGTTTTCTGAAAACGCTTAGAAGATTCCAAGCAACTCTCGCTTGCATAGATATGTATCCAAGTTCATATCTGATACACACTGTAGCGGTGCCTTTGGGAAGATGGAGAACCCTAGACCAGAAGATGTTTTCTAAGGAATTCCACACTTCAGGCCCACACCCGAAAGCGTTTTCGCCAGCATATATGAGAGACGGTACCACCTTCTGCTGAAAAAAAGTTAGCGTCGGTCTTAAACTAAATTTGCCAAATTTTTTATTAATTAAGACTGCTTGGCATGCCAATTGGCGGCATTTTTTCTTGGCTGAATCAACCCAGGGGGCGTCATTTCTGCTAGCACTTAGCTGCATTCCTAGGTATCTAGTGTCAAGCACTCGCCCAATGGGTTCCTTGTTCACATACCATTTGAATTTCTGTCGAATCAAATTAGATCCTTGAAGTCTTTCGAGGACCATGACTTCGCATTTCCCCCTATTGATAACTAGCCCATTATCAGTTAAATATTTTTCCACGGCATCCAGTTTGCGCTGTGGACCTATAGGAGTTGAGTCTATCAAAATGATGTCATCTGCATAGACTAGATAGTCCACATGGGAGCCATGGAGTTTTGGTGGGAAAGTGCGAAGACCATGGAATACATCCTTGATATCGGATATGAACAAGTTGAATATGATTGCCGCAAGCGGGCACCCTTGCTTAACACCTCGAAAGGTGTCAATAGGTGAAGAAAGGTTACCTTTTTGATCTAGACGAACTCTGATGGTCGTATTCGTGTGGAGTTCATAAATGGCGGCCAGCAGACTTGCAGGGCAGTTCCATTTGGTCAATTTAGACCAAAGCAGTTCTCTATTAATACTGTCGAACGCTTGGGACAGGTCCACGAAAGCAAGATAGATCTTGGAGTTAGATCGTAAAGCTTCCATTTTCAATAGGTTTAGTATTAAAAGGTTAATACCGCAACCCAAGCCTTTTACAAAACCAGTTTGTCTAGAGTCCATCTGGTTGCAGTTTGTTGACCATTCCATCAATTTTTGTTGGAGGAGAGTAGCATAGACCTTGCCCAATACATCAAGAAGGGCAATTGGTCTATAATTCTTTGGATCGCGACGGTCGCCTTTTTTGAAAATGGGTATAATCACTGCTGATTTCCAAGACGTGGGAGTCTTGCAGTTGTTGACAATCCTTTGGAACAATAGCTCACAAAAGGTGGTCCATATTTCAGGTTGAAGCTTGAGCGTAAAGTTCGTTAGGCCGTCAGGACCAGGGGCTCTTGAGTTGTGCAAGTTCTTAATGACTCTCAGTATATCCTCATGGTCGAAGACCAAGTCCCAATGTGACAGTGCAGGAGGCCTCCAAGCGGCAGCCTCATTGTTGTTGCAAAAAAGGTTTGCATAGAAGGATACCCACTCGGCCTCAGAGACCAAGTTAGCCTGGAGGGCATGTTGAGGAGCAAGATTGTCATTTATCAGTCTCCAGTATTCAGCGGCATTTGAACTCTTCATTTTTGAGAACATTAGCTCTGCATCGTTCTGTAGCATGATACATTTGTGTGACTTGAGCCAGTTCTTATAGCCTTGTTTAAATTTTCTGACGAGTCCGTGGGCAACACTAGATAATTGTTTGCGGGCCGATCTTATCTGCCAGTGTAAAAGACGTTTCCGTTTATGTACCTCAAGATCGAATTTGTGTTTCAATGAGAACAGACTGTTGCCTATGTGGGTCTTGCATTCACGATATTGGGTTAGAAGATCGCCATATTCCATAAGTTCAGAGGTCTGAAAACGCCTCAAGATGTTACTTGTCTCCGAACAATCTAGATTTAAACGAATCCTACCAGTTCCCGTTCTGATAGGAAAGGCCCAGAGATCTCGAGAATTTTCAACCGTTTCCGTGAATGACAGGACCACCATGTCGTGATCGCTATGCTGCATTGTTCGGACAGACAGACTAGTCGTTCTCATGTGAATTCGACTGGATACAAAAATGTAATCCAAGGTGGAATAAAGTTCGCCTCGACGCCAAGTAGGAGCGGCAGGAATATCACCCAAAGTTTGACCATTCAACATCATTAGATCACGTATCTCCATTTCTAGACACCATTGGGTTACTGGATGAAGTTCTAGGTTGTTTCCAATCTTCTTGTGACCTGATTCATTCGGATGATCAAAGCAGTCAATGTTGAGGTCTCCACAGACAATCAGCTCGTATAGGGGGCCAGCTTCCATATACTCGTCCAAAGACTTCGTAACTTCATCTATGAAGTTTTTAGTTCCGCTAACCGCATGATTCCAATAAAGGTTGAAAATGCAGATGGTGGTCGAAGCTCTAGCAGGTGTGCTTCTCACCCCGATCGTAGTTACCTGGATATATGGAGAGATATCAATTGAATTCAGAATCCGAAGACCTGAATTGATCCTGGCAGCTACAAGGAGGCCGGCCATCGGTCTCCCCCTAGTCTGTTTGAGGGCCGGTGTGAAGGCAACTTCAAACCCTTCCAAAATGGGTTTTTCACTTAGCCATGTCTCTTGTAGGCAAATAAGGTCCAAGTCTTTGGCCCAGGTGGTGTTAAACAGGTGGCTGAAGCCTCTTGTGTTCCAAGAACCCAAAGTGAGGTTTTTTTTGTTGTTAAGCTGTCTGGGGGCCTGGCGTTAACAAGGCATGGTATTGTTTAGGGTTTCAGCAACCCAGGCCCAGTCGTTCCCTTGCACCTTAGATGATGTGTCCGACACGGGCCGGTCTTCAGTCGGATGTACTTGGCTGACACCTTGGATTGTGATCTTGATGTTGTTTTGGCTAGATGTCTCATTCATCGGCTTCCAAGTCTTCTGTACCGGGGAGAGTGTTCTTGAATGAAACGCTGCAGTATCCTGCTCCATTGAGCGCGTTGAAGGATTTTTGTCGTCTCTGCCGACTTCCATCGGACTCACGGCTTCATTCACTGCCTCAGCTGGGATTCGTGTTGAGGCTAGTGAGATATCAAAACCCAGCGACATGAGCACCGGTCCGGCTTGGAGCAATGTATCAGCTATGATTTTTGACTGTACATGTAGAATGACTGCATCATTTTTAGTTTCCTCGAGGAATTCTACAATTTTCAAGTCGCCAGATTCAATTGCCCGAAGGCTTGGGACCAGATGACATAGCCACAGAACATTGTGGCGATTCATTATCAAATCATCAGCAAAGTCGATTCGTTCTAAAAGTACCTGATGGTAAGAAGACTCACTCTTCCAATGTTTGCTTGTAAGAGGTTCTTTTGTTTTTTGGTTTTTCATTTTAAGATTTCCTTGCAAAACCCCCATTGCCTTAGGTTGCGGCGCATTAGTCTGAAAATGGGCCTGTGAAATAGGACCTGAGGTATCAGTCTTGGAGGCTTTAGGTGGATGCCGGTTAGGGCAAGGGATAAAAGAAGCTTGATTTCCTAGATCTTTCAGTTTAGGAGAACCTTTGTTAGGCTGGCTGCAGGTCTTACGACGTTTCTCCTCGAGCGTCATGAAGGGTTTAGAGCAGATGTTCGTATCATCTATTATAGTAGTAGATGGCCCAGTTGCTTCACATAAAGATATAATTCTAGATGCCTTCTGGGTCGGCACTTTGGGCGGAATGAACTTAAAGCCGGACAAGTTTACTCCGGTGTCGGGCTGGTTAATTATTTGGGAACAGACTGCATTCGGGAGAACAGCGGTGTTGTCAATCTGCTTGGGTACATCAAGAGGGGTAGCCAACAGCAAATTGTGCTTAGCCGGCCCATCCACGTTCTTGGCTACTTCATCCACATATACCGACATGTTTAACAGCTCGTCCGGTATGTCGCATGAGTCGATTATGGGTTCAGTGGCCGAGTCTAGATCGATGGCAGTGTCGTTTGGCAAAGGTTCACACACATCTTTTTTATTGCCTTTTGAAGTTGTCTTGTTGACAATTACATTCAGAGTTTTTAGATTACGCAGGAATTTCCTGGAATCATTACCTCGGTTCCTTTTTTTCATAGGCATGCTTTTTGATTTTTTAGATTCGTTGACTCTGCAGTTTCCGGCTTTCAAAACACTGATGGGCCGACTCATAGGGTGTTTAAATATGTCGAAAATTGCAGCACCAGCGTCCTTTCCTGGTTTTAGTACACCAACCGGCACATCTGAAGCAAGAGCAGGACCAAAAATTAAGTTTGAAGAGGCAGCCAATTGAGGATCGTGAAGAGCCAAATTCTCTACAGCTTGAGTTTCTAGGCAAATGGCTTGGAAATTGGTCAAAACAGGTGGCATCAGCTCAATGGCGGAGGAAGCAAGCTCGGCCATTTGTGGGCCCAAAGCACAGGGAGCAAGTAACATCAGAGATTGATCTTGACAATCTTCGGCTGTCGCCTTTTCAGTGCTAGCCAACTTATCTGCACATGTCTTGCACGCAAGAGCAGTGGCTTCTGCAATCTGGGCACACGTGGCTGTTGGTATCCGAGAAGGTAAGCATGGTACAGGATTATTTGGAATTCGAGAGATCTGGACATCTTTGTCTTCAGGAGCTTCAATGTAGCCAGGATTGTCGGCTTTTTGTTGAAAGAGATGTAGAGCCTGTTTAGCCACTTCTGCCAATAATTTTCTGTCTAGGAATGCATTTTTGTTGCTGTCTATTAGAGCAGCTAATGCCAATTCCACCTGTTTATTGGTGTGCAAGGATGTGTTCATTAGAATCGTTTGAGAATTCTCCAATTCAACAGTCTTCGCATTTAAACCACTAATTAAAGTGGTTAGGTCTTTCATGTTGTCGTTTATATGTTCATACATTTTTAAGAATGGGGCCAAGGCAATTGTGGTTGATGACATAATGAGGCTTTGAAGCTCTTGCATACTTGATGAGTGGCATGCGTTGCCAATATTGTCCATTGTGAGGCCTTTGGATCGCCTTTTGCTTGCTGGGAGGCGTCTGATTTTGGGAAAGGGGCGCTCCATTAGTGATGAGTCCGATGAAGATGACTCTGACTTGTCTTCCGATTGAGAACTCGCACTTGAAGGTCCTTGCGTACGTTGGTATAAATTAGACGATAAACCATTTTGTGATGTGATGGGATCAGCCCTTTTCACCATAGCAGGTTTCTTCTGTGAGCATACAATGCGCGGTGAAAGACTCAAGCACCTACTTCCTCTTTCTATCAGATTGGCCGTGGAGAGGCTCCGCGGGGGGCTTTTAACCAACAGCGCTGGTGGGGACAACCCACCCCCAGGGATAGTGGACGCTCCCATTGAGGCTGTAGCACCCGGCATGCCATTTTTTAATGCCGAGTTGGTCGATCTGCTTTTATTCAGATGCTTAAGGTCCATTAGGAGCTTGTTAACAACTTCTAAGGAATTTCTGCGGTTGGTTGGGTCTTTTTCTTGCAGAACTGGCATCCTCTCCCACTCAGCATTTGCAAAGGATTGTGAGTCCGGATTTTGAACCGGATTTTGAACCGGTTTACTTACTTCATTAAATGTGAACGCTGTATCAGGAGAACTACCTTCGAACAGCGTATTTAGTGGAGACGCCGGCGAAGGTAGCAGCTTCTCATGTGCACTGTAGAATCGTGTGCGTGGAGAACCATTGCTTGATTGTTTTTGTGTAAGGACACCTACTGCATCACAATCATCAGGGCTCGTAAGTAGTATCTGGGCGCCGGGCATCAAACTAGTGAGTTGATAAGGTGGCGTTTGCATGATAGCGAGATCATGTCTCATTGAGCCGTTGCCATGTAGTGTAGTTTTAGCTAAAGAATCAGAAGGGCCATGCGTTAAAGCCGAGTTAGACATAACCATCGGAATTGACTGTGCTTCATGTGAACTAGCGCACTTATCGGGTGACCCATCACTTTTATTTTGCCACGGTGAGCAGGATGGAGAAGCCTGGGGTGGGGCCATTTTTGGTGGGCTAGGCTGGGCAGTATCAATGTCAGTAGTAGATTTTGAAGCAGTTGCCTCGGCTACTCTCTCAGCCCCCAAACCCTTTGCCGCTCCTCCCATTTGCCGAAAATAAGAAGGAAAGTCTAGATTTACTTGTGAAGTAGCATCCACACAGTCACTTACTGTCTTTTCAGCGTTGTCGTTGTGTGTGGGTGTCGAGTTCGCGGCTGGCTGCAACAGACGCTCATCTTCATTCTTGGACTGTACGCAGTCGGAATCAGCAGCGACAACAGGGGCAGGTGTATGAAGCACCTCAGAAGACTCCACCGAGAGCCATAATCGTTCGGAGTCAAGGCATGCTGACTCGCGCCCACGTTTCCTTTGGGCTCGAGTCTTTATAGCAGTGCTCACGGTCTTTCCTTTCACCAGGGCCGTGCAAGCGTTTGTTCGCATTGTAGCTGCGGGAATGAGTACAATGGGTAGAGAGCCAGGGAGGTCTAGAGGAAAGTCCCGAATTCCACGGACTTCCTCGGACTCCTCAGACTCTGCCAGACTCCGCGCCCGCTCCGCGGGGAGAAGCAGTTTTTAGATAGCAGGACACTCCCACAGCAATAGAAAGCGAAGAGTCACTGGACACTCCTGGTCACTCCTCAGACTCTGCCAGACTCCGCGCCCGCTCCGCGGGGAGAAGCAGTTTTTAGATAGCAGGACACTCCCACAGCAATAGAAAGCGAAGAGTCACTGGACACTCCTGGTCACTCCTCAGACTCTGCCAGACTCCGAAGAACCTTGACCTAACTGATAGTTTGCATGAACACTTCAACTCTGTACTTTGCACTGATTATTTTTTTACATAAAATCAGATCCAAAATTCCATAAAACATTAAAACAAATTGACTCAACTTTTCACAGTATTAATGTCATTCATCATTTTAATTCAATTCTAATAAATTAAAAAAATACACTACAGAAATACGTAATTAACATTTAGCAGCACTCAAATATAACCTGCAAAAACTGTGCAAATAGTGGAATTTCATTCTTCCTAGAAATTTAGCAAATAAGGTCTGTCACTTGTAACTCAATTTCTACAATACAATATCAGATGTTCCAAATTTTCAAAACTATCTAATTCACCAGAAAAGCGACAATTTGCACCATCTACCTTCTTATCTTTAAATCGATTCTGGACTTCGCAAGTTCTATAGCCATTCAATTTGAATCTCATAAGATCATTCCTTACTCTTGGGCATGGAAATACATTCCAATACACAGATAAAAGCCCTGAAACCTTGTGTTTATGGTGAAGATGGAACATACTAGCTCGACTATGAAATTCATGTGTTAAAATGCATCAATCATATTTCATCAAACAGCTTTTAACACCAGTAGGAGTAATCTTTAGAGCTTCTACGGATGATCCTGTTTCACAAAAACTTTTTCCACAAAGATTACCAAAATTACAGACCTCATTTTCAATTTTTTATTGCATAATTTTGCTCAAGTCCTCATATATCGAATCAGGAAGGCTACCAACATTTTGTAGTAAAAAGTCAACCACCTCCATCTCACCATTGGGTTAATGCCACAAATGCCAAGTTCAAACATTATTGCAAATGTTGCATATGCATTCGGAATACCCAAAAACACTTCTCAATATCCTACATTCCAAGATCGATAGAATCCATGTTGGATACGTCTCTGCTCCATAGGTCAGTTTTGGGATCACTGTTGAGTTGCAATATTTAACTGGAGGGACCAGAGAAAATTTACAAAATGTGTTTTTTATGTATTTCATCTGCCCGATCAGCTGGCCAGATCGATGACTACAATGCCTTATCATACAGTCTCTATTGGGCTTTGTGGAGATAAGCCTTTACCGGCTTCGCTGAGTGGCTCTGGGGAAACTGACAACCATCCTTTGATACTAATCTCTGGTGCTCCCCAGACATGTGTTAATTCCTCATCGAGTTGGATAAAACTCGGGGAACATGAACAAGAGACAAAGTGCAAAACTCCCTTATTATAGATGCTTTTACAGAGGAACTGCTAGATCATTGGGAGGTGAATATGTCGGATAACAAAAATTCGCTCGCTGAACATTATTCCGACTCAGAGGCAGATGAGCGCTAGACTGGCTACTCAATTTCATCTGATGTTTAACCCCTCACTGTGAGGGGAAAAGAAAGTATACTTCCTTCTGTTCCCCTTTTCACCCAGAACATGTGCCAGCAAAGAACAAATCTGAGATGGAGGCAAATTCGGTCAAATCACGGATTGCCTTATGTTCTTTCTTCATTTGTGTCCTTCTTGATCCCAGACCTGTGTAGTTGATATCAGATAGCTTTAACACAGCAGGTCAGGCAAGTCAACATCGATGGCCCAATACACAGTGAAGCACAAAGAGTCCTCTGCAAACTGATCCTCGATTTTGCTGCCGGCTTCGCTTTTGTTCTGCACGGTCAACACATTTTCACATGTGCAAAGAAGGCAGGCAAAATCAAATGTGATATTAATTGCTTTCAGTGCCAAATCACGATTCCAAGCTGCTGCAAAAAGCTAAAACTGCATTTATGTCGTTGAGCATGAAAATACACAGTACTGCAACTAAAACAGCCTTTTGAATAAAAAAGACAGAACAAAAACTGATTCGGTTTTTAGGTGAAGTATATATTTCAGTGGGAACCATAACCTTTGGTCTGCCCTGTCAAAGATTTGTGATGTCATAGAAAGCTGACAATATCAAATTAGTTATTTTTGCCTTTTGGTGCCAATGTTGATAGTTTGTCCAACCAAAAATATTCATGTTTTGAAAGCAGCTTCATACTATTCCCTCCTATTTTTCAACCAGCTATGCCATTACAGGTTGGATAAACCTATTTGCAAGCCAGACTTTGTCCCACCCAAAAAAGGCAGTCTAACCTGAACTACTACATCACATCCCTTTTGGAATAGACCACAGAAAAGAAGCCAGATATGGTTTGGCTTTATTGGGCATCACTAGTGAGGTGTAGCTTGAAACCCGTCCCATGTCTGGACATACCTGCTTCATTCGGCCTGACAAATACAAAACTGAAGTTTTATGGCTGGGAGGTAATGAACACATCTTAAGCTCTGGTCTCTCATTACTGCAAATATCCTCATCCGATTCTCTCATTACCATTCACATCCTAGTGCTATTCACCCATTATCACATGAATCCTCATAGAAGTCCTTCATTAACTTTACAGCACTCATCTTTACCTCAGTACCTCATTACTACACACATCCTTCTCTCAGTTCTCATCATTACTGCATACATCTTCATTCTTGTCCCTCAATGGCATGCACTTACTCATCCCACATTACCAGGTGCATCCTCATCCAGGTTTCTCACTTACATTATCATGCACATCTTCGTCCCGGTTTGAAATTACTGCACCTTTCTCATGCTGCACCATCTTCATTCGCACGCATTCTTGATCAAGTCCACACACATGCAAGATTCCCATAACTGTTATTGAGGGCATCCTCATTCATTTCCTCATTGCAGCATGCATCTTCACCCCACTCCTGTATTACCACTTGCATCCTTGTTCCTCATTACCATTTCAATGCACATCCTTTTCCCAGTCCCTCATTACTGCATGCATCCTCAACCCAGTCCCTCATAACCCATATCGCACACATCCTTTCCCCTGTCACTTGTTACCATCTGCATCGTCATCCCAGTCCCCCATTACCATGCACATCTAGTTCTGGCCGCTCATGTCACATGAATTCTCATCCTGACCCCTCATTAACATTAGAAGTGAAGAGAGAGACATGAATGAGGCACTTGTTGCATCGGCCCTGCTCTTGTCTTGACATCACAGAAATGAAAGGTGTCCATTGTTCCTTGCCCCCAACGCCCAATCGCCAATGTACTGCAGATTTGAGAAACACTATTCACTGAGACAGTCATTTAGACCCTATCCCGAGGAAGTCTTTGAAGAGATACGTTTGTATCCGATAGAGCAAGTAGACTGACTGTGACCGTGCAAGAAGCTGATGACTACACGACTGAGACTATGTCATAGATGCGTTAGACATGAACCACATATGTTTTCCTGCATGAAGCTATGCAGACACTTAGATTAAATTACTCCTAGACACGAAGAGCATGCTTGTGACCAACTTAGATAGAGGACGGATACACCTTTGCAATGCAGTAACCGGAAATCGCACAAGAGTACATATAAACTGCTTGCTGACGCTGAATGCAACAAACATGACTTGCCATGTAAATCAAAATGGAAGCCGCATTGAAATAAATGGAAGGTACTGAAAAGGCTTGCAAAGCAGAGAGAGGCCTGCAATGCAGAGAAGTGCAGACCAGGCTATCACTGCAGCCCTTGTGCATATTCTTACCAAGGACATAGAGGAAGACAACGTTTCACATTAGCAGAAGAGATAGGGCACCTGCATGTGTACAAGCTGAACATACTCATAAATGTGAGCAGGAAAATTAAGTTTGTGGTCCTTGCACACGTGATCCAAACCTAGAAGACAAAGCCTATTCCCATCCAACTGAAGACAGATGACATAAAAGTAATACGAGGTTGAAAGCTTCATGTTCTGTCTCAAGGCCTGGAGGATTGGATCCTTGAAATGTTGCTCATGGCGTGGTAACTTTCCAAAGTGCCAGGCCTGAGAAGACCCTCTCTGACCAATCCCTACCCTCCTTCCATGCTAGCTCACACTTTGTGGCAAGACCCAATAGAAAAATGTGCTAACCTGACATGCCTGTAGTTGCAACATTTAGAGGGTGTTCACAGGAGGAGCCACAAGATACTGTTTAGGCAATGAAAGAACTAACCCTATTTGACTTCTATATGTAGCCTACCGTAATAACCATTCCAATCTCACCTTAGGTTTTTGCAATGTATCATTTATTTTGTGATGTCACTTCACATTAAAACTCCATGACAAGACTGTAAACAGTGAGAGAGTATTGGAAATCATGCAATCTCCATGTCTTGATCCCTGTTTCGAAAGCTTTTAATAAACAGTGAGTTTTATCACATTTTTGACTCTTATGCTTTAGAGTGTGGTGGATTTCCCCTGACCCAGTTCCTCTTGCTTGTATTTGGGGAAATTAACAGGCACTGCCATACTTCAGGTGGTAGCAGAGGATCCTTGCCAAGACCCCCAGTGAATACTGTTTTTTACCGGTGCATGCCCGAGGGGATGCATTGCAACCTGTGAGGTCTGGACCTTTGATCATGCATGGAAACTGGGAGGGTCTACATGAGCCCCTTTGGTAAAATTACTGCCCGCACACCATGGGACGCCAAGCAGAAGAGAAGGCAGAGTGGCAGATTGTGGGAGTGAAAGTGTCAGAGGGTTTCAGCAGATCCACAGAGTGTAGGTATGAGTCCAACAATCTGACAAATATTTGGGGAGGGAATTGTTGGGTTGTGACATATTTTTTGTTATTTATGAGAGAATACCTGTTTCCAGGTGTTAACTAGGTTATGGATGAAGAGATGCATCCCTCTGTCTAGGAGCTGGCTTAGGTTGCGGAAGGTGATACCTTATTGAACTTTACAGAAAATATAAAAAATATTAGAAAAATAGATCGCAGCTTATCCAATGCTATGTTGTAGAAGAAAGGCCACACCACTGAGTGGGCATTTTTAAAAGATGATTCCCCTGTGAACAAAAAGCAGGATGACAGCTGTGGGGTATTTGTCTTGTGGTGTTTTGTGCATTGGGGGTTTGTGAGTGCACTCAATCAAATAATTGTACATGTATGGTGGTTGGTGACATCCCAAGAAGGTTGTGAGTAGTGTGGCAAGATTGGCTAATAGGGTTCTATGTTCTTAGATCGCCAGGCTTTTTTAGCTGAGTTTTTTTTGCTAAACATTTTTCGGGCGGAAAAAACTCATCACATTTTTTTAAAATGTGAGGGGGTACCCCAAACCCAAAAAAAGGACCCACCGAAGAGAGAAGGGATGCTTAGCCAGCATGAATCCGGGGGCGAAGTGCCCATGGCTCCTCCTCCGACTCCTCAAACAGCTAACCCACCGACAGTATGCCAGGGATTTTACCCCTGAAAGAGTTAAAAGCAGCAGCAGGATACACTAACCCCATGTATGCACCTCCTGCATATAGTAGCAAAGACAAACTTAATGACGGTAAGCTGTTGAATAAGAAAACAGGAACTATGTCTGACAAGCGCAAAGAGTGCAGCGAGCCCCAAGTGAAGTTGATTGGGGCAAAGAAGTAACTCAGGGATGTATAGTGGACAATGAGATAAAAGACCCGCCAAATGAGCGGATGGGAGGACATATATTGCTTAAATTGGATGAAAGGAATGTGACGCAGCCCAGGGACCTCGAGGGGGAAGCTAGAAAAGCAAAGGAGGATAGAGGAAGAGGACAGAAAATCGGCAGAGCTACTGGAGGCAGGGAAGAGAAGAGAGAAAGAAGAGAAGAAGGAGCAGGAACAGTTGAGGAAGGAAGCAGAGAAAGTAGAAGAGAAGGAGAAGGAGGCAAGGGAAAAGAGAAGAAGGCAGCAGGTGAAATTGAGAAGGGAGAAGAGGAGAATGGAGATTGAGGGAACTGTTAAAGAATGTTGGTGCAGAGAGGAGGAAGAGAGGGACAAAAGACAGGAGTGGGAGAGAGAGAGAGAAGTAGGGAGAGACGCCTTAAGGAGGTAGAGGATATAATGATAGGTTCTAGACCTTCAGATGACAACACGGAACTGGGAATACAGAGAAGGATTGGGACTTTATACAGAAGCAGGAGGGATAGCAATGCTGCCCTTAAGGCAAGCATGAGCATAGCGGGGTCCCCATCGAGGGTGGGAGGTGACTCGCTGGATAGAGCAACGAGGAGACAGCAGGGGAAAAACATGTTGAGGCGACTTAACTTTGAGGACAAAGGGGATGAAGACAAGGATGACAGTTTAGGGATAATAGGGTCAGATGAGCAACTATGGGAGTATGATGAAGATGAAGGGAGGAGGCTGCGTCGCCCCTCCAAGAGGGTAAACCCAGCATGGGACACACTGTGGGATGAAGAGGAAGATATAGAAAGGGGAAAGCTAGAGCATGAGGGGTGCCTGAAGTGCTCCAGAAGCAGATTGCATAAAGCAGACAAAGGTAATCCATACACGCAGAGGTTGAGAGTTTTACCAGGACAAAAGAGAACTAGCATGAGAGGAGCCTTTACAGTCAGAAAAGACTTAGGGAAATATGACAAAGGGTGTGGATTAAGAAGTTTCCGCTGCTAGAAAATGGTGATGGGTGACCACAATATATAGTGTGGCAACAGAAGGACAAGGATAATTTGAGGTGTAAGTTGCCATCATTGACTGGAGGAGCAGGGGGTGACATGAAGAGCTTACTCTCCACCATTCTTGGGGAGGTAGCTAACAATGTTTGGAAATGGGCAGGGTATCCCAGAGTGACAGCACAAAACACAGCACATGATGGAGCCCTGTTTAATAACTACTGGTCAGCCATATGGCAGGCCCTGAGAGTGCAGTACCCAGACACATCTGACATAAGCACAATTAGGACACGCAAAATGCTTGAGGACAAAGACCCACTCCAATATATTCAGGAGATTCAAGAATGCTGAACTGTGGGACAAAACTGTGGGTTTATTTTACCACATACTAAGCCAGCGATTAACAGAGGAAGTGCAGAAGCAATTGAATGAATTAGTGAGAATAAAGACAAAGCCCTGGTCATAAATTCAGTTGAGTATAGAACGCTATTGTCGACTAATGCAGGAGAACTCGAGAAAGTAACACGAGGAAAGAAAACAGGAAATGTATTCAATGGAAGGGGTGTTATTGACAAGTGAAGAGGGATTGGTTACCCAGAATACACAGTATCGGCAACAAATGGCAGGGGGAAGCTTTGCAGGAAGGGGGGCATTAACTAATGGCCACGGGGAAGAAGAATAGGGTACCTAGTGCAGCAGGGAGGAGACAGATTAACAGGGGACAGCCAAGACCCACGGGACTCCCACCACAATGTTTGACATGCAGAAAGATTGGCCACATATCATGAGGGTGTCGAAACAGAGGGGGAATGCAACAGATTGTGGGGTGCTACATACCCGCCAACCTGTAATTCTAAGCAACCCAACTATTATGCCCAAGATCGCACACAGACGCAGACAAATGCACCATCAATGGCAATGGCACAAAACACATCGGCCCCGTCACAGCAGCCCAGGCACGGGTGCACACACAGCCACTGCAAGCAGCACCTCAAGCGCTGATACATCATAATGCTGTAGCCACGTGAAGCATGGATAACACAATGCATACTCCTGCACCAAGACTAGGGGGAGTGACCATAGTGGGTGGGAATCCCTTGACAGGGTCAATGATGACTTTATACCCACAATAGGACAGCTCACAGACTGACTTGATGTGTTCAATCCTATCTGTTATACCCAACCAGAATGAGGAACCACGTGTAGGGGTAACAACAGGTGACACATTTTTTCTCTTTTCTCGTGGATACAGGGGTGACTAGATCCTGTATTAGGAAGGGGAGATGCCCCATTTCTTGCATTGGAAAGAATGCTCAAGGTTTTTCTGGGGCTGCAGATTTGGTTCCATTTACCGAGGAATTGGCAGTTTCCACTGGAGAGCATGACCTTAATATGCCACTATTATATTCCCGCCAGACACCAGTTAACATAATGAGAAGGGACATAATGACAACTTTTAACATGACCATTTAATTTACTGAACAAGGGATGGTGTACTCTACCCCAGAGATTCACTATATGAATGCACAAGAATGTATCCATACATTCTGTTGCCAGACTGTACAGAGAGATGGGTGTCCCTAGATCCTGAGGTATTCCAGTATGGTGAGGAAGTACTGCTAGCATGGCTTCCAGGGATACAGGGCAAGCTACTTTGCTTGACAAACAAGGTTTTGTTCAGACAATAAATTCCCTTAGACAAGGAAGAAGGACAGGCGTTTCCACTAGTCAGAGACTGTTATAGTCAGGAACAAGAGCATAGTACAGCATGGGACTGATGATACAGGGCGAGCATGGAGAGCAGTATTTGCAGTAGCATGGCACAGACTGACTGACTTGACAGACAAAGAACTGTTCCGTGATGACTATTCAGATATTGAGACAGTGTTCTTTATGAGCATTACTTAATGGGTGAGAATTAATTACAGGGAATTATCACAGAGGATGGCCCTGATGAAAAAGTCACCACCGCCATTTCTTGAGAAAGACGTAGCACAAGTACAACACATATTATGTACCAACAGCTCATATGCCTGTTGAAAGGAGTAGGAGCAGTTAAGATAAAACTCAAGCCAGGGGTGATTTTACTGATGGCAAAGCAGTACCCTCTAGCTAGAGAGGCAGACAAAGGCATTTTTGGGACAATGTCCATGCTAGTGCAGCAGGGACTCCTAGTGCCCTAAATGTAAAGCAGCTATGTACCCGGTGAAGAAGCGACTGGGAGATTGTGGGATTTTATCCAGGATTTGCGCCCTTTCAACAATATTGTTGAAGAAGAGTTTCCTTTAGTCCCAACCTAGTGACAATACTATGCAGTTTCCCATCAGAAGCCACTCATTTCATGGTGATAGACTTGTAGAATGTGTTTTTCTCTATCCCACTTCATGAAGAATCACAGGATTTGACTTTGTTCCAATATAGAAATTGGAAGTGGAAACACACAAGGCTGCCACAGGGGTACTGTGAATAACCTTCTATACTCAAAAGCATCCTTCAAATGGACCTGGGGAATGTACATTTAGACAGCATGGTGATTCAATATATGGACAACATCTTGATATGCAGTAGGTCAGAGGAGCAGTGCCGAAAAGACTTTGACAGTCTTGGCAGAAAAGGGTTACAAGGTGGACAGGGCAAAATTACAATACTGCAAGAGGTAGGTCCTATATATTGGACAGCTAATATCCCAAGATCATTGAAGGGTGACTCCTGAAAAAGCAGAGACAATTATGAGAATGCTGCCACCAAAGACAGTGAGGGAGATGCATTCATTCTTAGGTCTTTTTAATTATTGCAGAGCATGGGTGTTTGACTACAGTACATACACTAAACCTCTTTTAAACAGGCTCAAAGAGGTTCTCATCTCCAGCTGTCCCTTACTCTCCTCCCTTGGCTACCTTGCCCTCTTTTCCTTCCTCCTCTGCCCCCATCTCAAGCTCCCTCCTCACCTCCGCAGGGCGTACCTCTTAATTGTACCCCTCCACAGACAGTCTTCAAGGCTGGCAGCCTTCTTCGTCTTGCCACTCTCAACTCTCGTTCTGCTTTCAAACACTCCGCTGACATCTGTCACCTCCTTGAAGAACTTGACCTTGATGTCCTAGGTTTTACCGAGACATGGTTCACAGCCAGCTCTGTCACAAGCTTTGACACTCTCCTCCCTGACAGCTACAAGATCCTCTCCACCCCTAGATCCACCCGGCCTGGAGGGGGTGTACCCCTGATCTTCTCTGAGTGAATTCCCACCTCTATCATCCCCACTGAGACTTACTCCTCTTTTGAATGTCTTCTCTGCAGGCTCTCCCTGTCTCCTAGCCACTCTCGTACTGTTGCTACTCTCTACCAGCCCCCTGGTCAAATCACCTCTTTTCTCTCTGAGTGGGTAGACCTATCCTCCTCCCTCCTGGCCTCAACCACTCAACTCCTCCACCTTGATGACCTCAACATTCATCTTGATTCTCACTGTTATTCATCCGTGCTCTTTCGCGACCTCTGCGATTCACTCTCCCTCTCTAGCCTCCCCTCTGGCCTGACTCACTCGGATAGTCACACACTTGATAATTGATGTCTTGTTCTTCACCGGCCTCCCCCTCTATATTCCTCTCACTACTCCTGGAGTGATCACTGCCTCGTCTCCCCCTATCTTTCCATCTCCTCCCCTCAAGCCAAGCCTACCCCACAATTGCCACACACCTTCTCAGACATCCGGCCCATGAAGTGTGTGTCACTCAAGGCCTTCACTGCCATTCCCCCCCCGACCCCTGGCTGACTCACACACTGACACAGCCCTGTCGCTGCTTTACTCCACTATTCCTGCTACTCCTGATGCTCTTGCCCCTGTCATGAGGATCAATTTGAAGTCCAAAGCCAAGTGCAATTGTTGGTATGACTCCAATCTAGCTACCTAAATGTAGGGTGGCTGAGAGGAAATGGAGGGCTTCTTGCTCATCTTCTGACAAACTGGCTTGCCGCCTGCTCCAAAGGCAATACCGACTCTCTGTCTGCACCAAGAAGAGAGTCCACATTCAATCTCTTTAAAATCTGGAAGGAGCTTGCCAACCCTGCTGCAATCTCCACCCCTCCACTATCCTCCCAAGCTCTTTGCAATGCCCTTGTCTCTCACTTTATCTCTAAAACCCAGGACATCTTGTCCACCCTCTCCTCCACTCCCCATCCTATCCCAAATTCTTCTCTGCTTACTGGCCCTCCCTCTGCTACCCCCTCCCTCTTTCTCCTCCTTTCATCTTTTCTCCCCTGATGAAGTCACTAAACAAGTCCGATCTGTGAAAGCCTCATCAAAACAGGTCCATCCCTGTTTCTCTAAAACCATTAAGGACCACGTCAATACCCTTGCCAATTTCTGCAACCTCTCCTTTGCCTCTGGACCTTGCCCCTACCCTCTGAAGCACTCCCTTGTGCATCCTCTCCTCAAAAAACCCTCAGGAGATCCTTCTTGTTCTGCTAACTATCACCCAATTTCCATTACACCCTTTCTGGGTAAACTCCTGAAAAAGCTGGCCTTCTCTCAGCTTAACCTTCATTCTGATTCTGTTGGCTCTCTCAATGACCTCAAATCTGGCTTCAGAGCTGCCAGAAGCACGGAACCTGGTCTCCTGAACATCTGTGAAGATCTGCTCTGTAACCTTGACTCTAACATCTTGTCCACCCTCTCCTCCACTCCCCATCCTATCCCAACTTCTTCTCTGCTTACTGGCCCTCCCTCTGCTACCCCCTCCCTCTTTCTCCTCCTTTCATCTTTTCTCCCCTGATGAAGTCTCTAAACAAGCCCGATCTGTGAAAGCCTCATTAAAACAGGTCCATCCCTGTTCCTCTAAAACCATTAAGGACCACGTCAATACCCTTGCCGATTTCTGCAACCTCTCCTTTGCCTCTGGACCTTTCCCCTACTCTCTGAAGCACTCCCTTGTGCATCCTCTCCTCAAAAAACCCTCAGGAGATCCTTCTTGTCCTGCTAACTATCGCCCAATTTCCATTACACCCTTTCTGGGTAAACTCCTGAAAAAGCTGGCCTTCTCTCAGCTTAACCTTCATTCTGATTCTGTTGGCTCTCTCAATGACCACAAATCTGGCTTCAGAGCTGCCAGAAGCACGGAACCTGGTCTCCTGAACATCTGTGAAGATCTGCTCTGTAACCTTGACTCTAACATTCCCTCTGTCCTCATCCTACTTGATCCCTCCTCTGCTTTCAACACGGTCAACCATACCACCCTGCTCAACCGTCATTGTGACAACCTGGGCATCAATGATCAGGCTCTGGCCTGGCTGACCTCTTTCCTCTCTGATTGACCCTCCCAGGTACAACTTGGGTTCTTCTATCTCCCTCTGTACCTGTGTTGTTCCCCAGGGGCCTAACCTGTCGCCCTGGCTTTTCAAACAATACCTGACAACTCTCACCTACCGCATTTCCATTTTCTGCTCTAATTTCCAGTGCTATGCTGATGACACCCAACTCTTTTCAGGCTTCCTTCAGCTACCTCCTCTCCTTCCCTCATCTCTGATTGCCTAATTGCCATTCAAAATTGGTGTGCTGCCAATGATCTATGTCTAAATGCCAACCAGAGCAAGATCGTCCTCATTGCTACACCTTCACCATCCTTTCCCCTCACTCTCTGGCCAGCCTCCCTTAGCCCTCCTCCTACCTCCACCTGCGAGGCTAAGAACCTTGGGGTCATCTTCGACTCTACACTGTCCTTCACCTCACACATCTATGATGTTTCTAAAAAATCTAACTTCTTACTGCACCTCCTCAGATGTACTCTGCCTTTCCTCTCCTTCCCTCAGAAGCTCACTGTCTCCCAACCTCTGGTTCTCTCCAGATTGGACTACTGTAAAAGCCTCTTTCTAAATCTACCTGCCTCCACTCTCTGCCCTTTACAACTAATGCAGAACAGGATAGCTAGACTTGTCCTTGGCCTCAACCCCTGGGATTGTATTTCTCCAGCTCTGAAATCCCTCCATTGGCTCCCATGGGATGCAAGGATTACATTTAAAACCCTCTGCATTGTCCACAAGGCTTTCTGGGGCCTGAGTCAAAGAATACCTTCAACTATCCCTCTGTAAATACCTCCCCTCTCGACCCCTTCACTCCTCTACTTCTAACTCCCTCAGCGTCAGTCGTTTTTCAAGGAAACATGCCGGTGGTAGATCTCTGTTTTCGGCTGGGGGTGATCTGTTCTCTCTTTGGCACTGTGCACATGGCCAACCTCTGTCCTTCGGGCCCAGGTACCTGCTCACCCTGCCACCCTCCTGCTCTGCCAACGGGCCACCACTTGCACTGGGGTCTGTATCTGTACCCATACAATCCCCCACCTACTTTTCTACTGCACTATCAGATACACCCTATCTGACTAACCTAGCACTTGCCACTTGCTAGCTGCACTACCACTGTATGGCTTTTATTTATTTATTTTACTTATTATTTTTTATTCTGTTCTCTCATCTGTTCCACACTTTCCACATCTTCCCCCTTCCATGTACTTTCCCCCTTTTCCCTTTCCCATGCACTTGCGCACTCTTTATGTCACTGGGCCTATGTTTTGTTATGCTATGTTATAAAGATTTCTAAAGCGCACATACACCCGGAGGTATCTTGGCACTAGGTAGAGCAGGAGGCAGCGGCAATCAGGAACAGCCTAATATAGATGAGTCTTTAAGCTTTAAGGCTCGGCAGAAAGTCAGATGATTGCTGATCGCACAAAGCGACAGTGGAAGAATGTTCCAGGTTTTTGTGGCCATTACAGAAAAGGCGCAGCCAACAAAACGAGAGAGTCTGACTCGGGGTATGAAGATCAATAGAGCCGACTGTGAGCGCAGAGGACGAGATGGCACATAACAAGGAAATTAAGCCTGGATGTATTCTGCGCCCTGTTTATGGAAAGCGCAAAGCACCACACACATAGATTTAAAAAGAATACGCTTCTCTATAGGCAGCCAATGCATTTTCCTGAGAAGCAGGGTCATGAGGGCCCGAAAAGGAAGATGAATCACTGCACAGGCAGCAGCTTTTTGAAGCAGTTGGAGGCGGTTATTGAGATAGCCTGGCTGACCCAGGTAAAGAGAGTTGCAGTAATCTGTGGTGCTTAGCATACCACAGGGGCATAGTATGAATTTGGGCCTAGTAAAATCATTGTTTTTTTTCTTCCCTGTTTCCCCTCCCTTGGCCTGACCACACTCTGAAACACTTGTATATGAGCGTGATATAAATAAAATATAATTTAATTTCCCACGAGGGGGGAGGACATGGTTTTCTGTGACAAAGAAGCAGCGATGCAGAAGCAAAGCAAGCAGCCGACATTCTCCACCTAATAGACGCACACAAGAGTTCAGCATGATATTGCGATTAGGGTATAGTTCATTGTCCATTACCCAAATAATAGACCTTAGGGTTGAGCACCAGCAGAAGAGAAGGAATTATGGATAAGAAGGGGTGTTTGATATCCCCCACAGATGCGATGTGGTGACAAGAGAGCACCGAAAAGCTGATCATTCCCATCATATTATTTCAAGTAGCCCTCACACAGCTCCACTATTGACCCACCATGGTTAAGATGTTCTTGCAGCACATATAGCAGAAGATTGGTTTGTCCCAACTTGGCAGAGCTCCTTTATGAATAAGTGCATCATCTGTCAGAAGCTCATTGTGGGGCACACATTGCGTGTAGTGAGAGGGGCACTTCCAACATCTCTATATAGATTATGTGGATATGATTCAAAATTGTAATGGCTACAGGTGCACGCTTGTAGTGGTGTGCCCATTTTCTCACTGGATCGAAGCTGGTCCACGCTCACACCCCGATGCCCTATGTGCAATGAAATTCTTTGGTAGAGTGGTGTTTCCACAGTGGGGGGTGTGCAAGGTCCTGCCATCTGGCAATGGACCTGACTTCATAAATGTGGTCTTTGACCATATCACAGCCCTGCTGGTGATTAAGAATACATTTTCCTGCACTTTTCACCCGCAAGCAAATGTGGTTTGTGAAGACCTCAATGGCTTGCTCAAAGAATGAATTGCAAAAGTAAAAATTACACTGAAAAAGGGTTGGCTTCATTGCCTAGCCATAGCATTGTTCGCATTGCGCAATCAGCCTGCATCTGTCCGCCATTTAACCCCTCATGAGGTGGTGACAGGATGGCACATGTGCTTCCTGCTTGCTCCTCCCACTAGAGCACTGACATATGCCCATAATGCTGCTACTGTTCTTGGTAATGAGATGTATGAATATTTCACTTTGATGACGGCTAGTGCTTCTTTTATCTCTCAATAGCCATAATCGCAGTTGGGGAGTTCGGGGGAGGATGATGAAGATGATACACCAATAGAACTAAACAAACTGCTAAAAGCCCCTCTTCTTTACCCAGGAGTTCAGGTGTGGTTGAGGAACTTCAATAAGGCATGGCACAAGCCAAGGTATGAGGAACCATTTAAGTAAAGCAAGCAACTGATAAGACTATTAAATTGGTAGGGAAGAGTGCAGGGAATTATTTGGGAGATGTGAAGCCCTGCCGAGGTGAGACCCCCTTTGCCCAACGCATAGAGGGTGCACCACAAGAGCAGGTGCAAGAAGAAGAGGAAGAAGAAGAAGATGAACAACAACAACAACAACAACAACAACAACAACAACAACAACAACAACAACAACAGTGAAATATTCAGACCCCTTCCAAGACAAGGGTTGGACAGGAGCATACAGAAAGCTAGTTTAGGCACACATCTTTCTTTACACTAGGTAATCATCGCACGTATGTGAACTGAGATTCCATGAGTAATTGTACACTTGCATGATAAAAGAAAAGCACTTGAACTCATAGCAACCAAAGGTAAATGGTACCAGAAACATTTTTTGTTTATGCTTTCCTTCTTTGCTTTGCACACAGTTATCCAATGTTGACAAGATGTAACATGCATATCGTTGCTTTGTTCAGTAATCCTAAGACTCGATTTATTTTCGAGAGATTCTTTATTGCTGCTTAGCACAATATTATCGCAGATGATCCTGACTGCCATGGTAATTTCAAAAGTTGTGAGTTTAGGTAAACATTTATGTTGCATTTGTGGACAATGCCTAGAACATACGTGTATGAAAACATGGACACTGCACTTTACCTCTTTACCCTCCTAGCCTTTCAAAAAGCTGCATTATATTAAACACACTGAAGCATATGCTAACACAACCCCTATTCTGGTTGTCACTCAAGCCACACCTGAGCTGATCACAATTGCTGCCCGAGACGGAAAGAGGCTCAGGTGAAGCGTGAACACTGACTTAGAGCATGTAAATGCGTATTTAGCAGATTTGGCTCATGTCATCAATAATATGTGGTACCAGCACATGATCAAGGTGAAAAGAGAGACCACACAGGGACCTGCTATGTGTGCTCTCTCATCTCCTATGCCCTGAGTGCCTCCAGAACATGTATAGCCAAAGAGATTCCAGCAGCCAGACCACAATGCCTTATGCACCTAGTGCTCTGCACAAGGGGCCAGTTTCAAGGAAGATGGGCCACACTGTGATGGATGTCACAAAAGACGTTCCCCTATGAGGAACGCTACATCAAGACTCAAGCGATGATGGACAGCTATTGGAGTTCAGATAAAATCATACAATATATATTGGATGGGCCAAACAATATGGAATCCAGGAAAAAGGAAACAGGACGACTGCCAGGATGTTGGGAGAGACCTCAACTATTGGTGTATGGACAGGTGTTCACAGGAGAAGGATGGTTGGAAAGGATGGTGAGGTGAGATGAAAAGCACAGGCACTCCTGATGGTTCCAGTGGAAATGGTACAGAATGAAAATGATGACTGCCTCAAAGAATGGGCGGCAAGTACTAAGCTGCTCACATGGGTAGAGAATGAAGCAGGTCCTATGTCAATAATACCACTTAAGAACCTAATATTGGGCCTGTGGTTCCAAAGCATACATGTAACTACCACTGAACTGAGGAAGGATGTGCTCTTTAGTACAGCTGAATACACCAGCCTTAGTAGTTCCTCAGAAAGGCATACAAGTGGATGGGTTTACCAAAATGGATGCACACCACAGGAGGAGAAGATCAGTGCAGCTAACCAGAGTGAAAAGAGGAAATTATGTATTTACCAGGATAGAAGAGGCACTGGATGCGATACCAGAGCACAGACTATGCAGCAGAACTGAAATGCTTTTCGCTTCAGTTGTCCCAGGGGTCCAGGCCATCACAAACACCAAATGGCTCCTGATTACAAGATGGGAACTGTTGCAGATGATCAATTAGACAGTTAAGGGGTTCAACGCTATCAAAGAAGAATTAAGAAATGTCAGACTCATGACCCTCAAAATCAATATATTTTGGATCTCCTCAAAGCTATGTAAGGAGGCGTGTGCACAAAGAGCAGGCCATCCAGTTGCACTTACGTGCCCACCCATGATGGGGATAACGGAACCCTCACAGAAGCCATAATGACGTTATCAGACCTATATGCCAAGATGGAAGAAACAACGAGCCCAGCAGGAGAAGATGAAGATTGGCTGGCATACATCTTTTCCTGGATACCATCATGGATGGTCAACAGGCTGAAAATACTTGTAGCTGCCCTAGTACTAGTACTACCCACCTACCTTGTCATTAGAGTAGCTATAACCCAGTGCAAGAAGACTACCCAGATGACAATAGGCATGAACCTATTACTTGATTTAGAAACAAGTACAGACAAAGAGACACAAACTTCCCTTTCAAAGTGCTAGAGACACACTTGAAACAATGCTCCCCTTTCCCTCCGGGCACAAGGTTCTCATTTCCCGCAGATCCACCCCCAGATGTGTGCTGTTGGGTATGGTGCAAACCCTATGGAGACTGCTGCTATATGACCTATATTCGAAAAACAAGTACTAAGGTCACTTGGGAGGAGTCGCAAACTTATAGATGTCCGAAGCCACACATCAACAGGGAGAAACTCCAAGGAAGTGTGGACGATTTCCTGACCAGAGGGAGGATTGAAGAGGGAGACATCAATGTGGCCCTCATTGCACCGCTCCCGCCCTCGTCTCAATGTCACAGAAATGAAAGGTGTGCATAGTTCCTGGCCCCTCCTCCTCAAACTGATGTAACGCAGATGTGAGAAAAGCTATTGTTGAAGAGCGAGGTTTGCAGCCGATGAAGCAAGTAGACTCCTAGCCAAATTTCTCGCGTTGGGCATATCATCTTTCTTGTTATCTGGAATGTGCAAACAACGTACATGTCATTCTTGTGTGTGAAACACTGTCAAGTGTTCATTATTAGCTGTTTAGCGGACAGGGATTGAGATTAATGCTTACCACAGTCCGATGTATATGTACTGGTAGAAATGTAGGATGCTCACTTGCTTGGCGAAGTAACCAGTGTTTTTGGCATGTTATAGTCACAGTCTGAGGACGTGGCCATTGAGAGCCATTGATAAAGCCTGTTTTCATGAAAGACGTGAAAATTGGTGGCAAATGACGCTGTTATCATTTAAGGTGATATTAAACACTCAAAGCATGATTGCAATGCTCACTAAGTGAAATGTACGCGAAAAAGGTAATATGATATGGATGGGTATATGTCGTGAAAAGAGTGATGCAAAATATGGAATAAAATAGAAAGCAAGATGAAACCAAACGTGCTAGGACTCATTAGGGAGCATGGTCAAACGGAGGGAATAACGTCAGTCTGAGCACGTGAGGGAATGAAAAGGAGTGAAAGAACATTTGTGAATAAAATAATATGTTCATATTATATATATTAAAACTATATGTCATTCAAACCATACACGTGACTGCAAGTTTTGTGTTTCCACTGTTGGTCCAGGTGACATAACGTCTTGTTTACAGTTTTACAATGATCATCAATTCTTAGTCTGACAGCTCGTAAATTGTTGACAAATTATTCACTTGTAGCCTTACCGCAGATACTTGGGTTTACAGCAGGGTTTTCCTTTTCCTCTTTACCATTAAATCATGCATCCTCATCCCTCCATAGCATGTGCATCCTTGTTCATGTCCATCATTATTGCCTGTGCCCCAATTCCTCAGTATTGAGGAAATCCCAATCCCTATCCCACATTACTGTATGCATGCATATCCTGGTCTCTCATTACAGTTTGCCTCTGCATCCATGTCCTTCATTACTTTGCTTTCGTGACCTGGTCTCTCATTACGGTGGGAATCCTTGTCCTAGTGCCTTATTAACATGCAGGTTCGAATCGTGGTCATTCATTACAGTGTGCATCGTTGACCTAGTTCCTCAATATCATTATTTCTTGCATCCTCGTTCTGTTAATTATCACATGTCGCATGTATCGTCATCCGAGTTGCTCATTGCCATTACTCCATGCACCCTCAGCCCAGTCTCTCATTACCACCCTCATCCCCATCCCGGTCCCACATTATCATTACCACTCACATTCTTGTCCTGATCCCTCATTACAATTGTGGCATGCATCCTCGTGGCAGACATTCATTATTGGTAGTGGACGTATCTTTGTCCCAGTACCTCTTTGCCACAACTGCACAACTGCACACATCCTCATCCTGCTCCCTCATACCACTTGCATCATCATATTGTTCCCTCATTACACCATGCACCCATGTCACTCATTGGCACTACTACGCACACCCTTGACACCCCTCATAACCATTATTGTACAAATCCTCATCCGGGTCCTCCAGTGCATACCTGAATTAGGTATTCAAGTTATTCCTGCCTCAAAGATATTATTGGTCTGATTTATAACTTTACAGAAAATCAGTGCATTCTGCTCCGATATAATGAAAAAGAATAAGCATATTGTCTGTGTCTATCTAACTCTTATATATATACTTTTTCTCAACACTCGAATATCCTCTTAGATAAGCAAGACATACTCCTTTTACTCTGACACATGAGGCACAGAGACAAAGCCGTGACTATTGCATCATTTCCCTTATTTAGGAATGCAGAGACAGGAAGTAACAAGCCTGCCAAATTCCTGTGAAAAACTAGTTCTACATTTGGGTCTATTTGTCAGCCATCTCAACATTGTATATTGCTGCAACTAAAAGTGTAAGGCTTTTAACTAGAGTAACAAAAGTACAACCATGATTGTATTTCTCTTCCTGATATAAATTTGAATATGCAATATAGCTTTTGGTGTGCTTTCCTTTTTTTGAATGATTGTTTATTGACTAAAACAAAATGTTCAACCTCAACAATACAAAATAGAAACATAATTTTTTTACATAAAATCAGATCCAAAATTCCATAAAACATTAAAACAAATTGACTCAACTTTTCACAGTATTAATGTCATTCATCATTTTCATTCAATTCTAATAAATTAAAAAAATACAATACAGAAATACGTAATTAACATTTAGCAGCACTCAAATATAACCTGCAAAAACTGTGCAAATAGTGGAATTTCATTCTTCCTAGAAATTGTCAGGATTAGTCAGGCGAGTACAAAGGCAGCGAATATGGCAAGGGAAATGTGCACACAGGAACAACGACTCATGTATGCTAGAACCCAGGAGTGCAAATAGAGTGTGACATCAAAACCAATATATGAAAAGGGATGTGGGGTAAGCACCTGACCGCGAGGAAAGTCGGCAAGCGCCTTACCCCCAATTGCTGTTACAGGTACTGACAGCGCTAAACCCACGTGGAGGGCAAGCAATGACAGGATCTGTGAACTAACACTCTTGATGGTATTAAATAAGGGAACTAAAGAACTGTACTCACGAGGACGAAATAAACCTCTTGAATGTCAGCTAGCCCACGAATCCTGTCGATGAAACTGGGACCCCGAAAGGCTAGAACAGCAATGGGAGGAAAACTAAATACCTAAATTGGAATAGTGATTACAAATTAGTGGGGCAAACATAAGCATTCACACAGGAGCTAGCTACAACCGCACACCACACCTAATAATCAAATGGGAAATAAATGCAGAAGTGCAATGGAAAACATGGAATGGATCCCAATAGAAAGTAAGGATCAGGAGCAGGGAAAAAACGAAATAACCAATGCAAACTTCTCCCTACCCCTCCAAGGAAAAGACAGGAAGCTAATCTAAGAGGAAGGCTAAGGCATACGGGTTTACAGCAGCAAAGGACAGAGTCAAAGAACTATAGAACACAGACAAACTGGGCTGCATCAAAAAGGGGAAAGCACTGAGAAATGCTGCCTGCAAACAGAGGAAGACAAAAAGGGAATCAAGGGAGCAGAAATCAATTAGCGCATGAATCCAAGATTCAGGGCGGAGGAACAAGAAAACAGGAACTAGGAACTAGGTACAAAGGCAAGGAACAAGGGACTAGTCACAACAGGAACACTGCAAACGATGACCAGCGCTGGACTGAAGTAAGACTGAGGCTTTTAAAGCTGCTTAACAAGCACACGCCTCAGGTGTGCTGATTACTGCACCTGCAGCCACAGCTGTTGCCTATCCTCCACCCAACCTTGTCCTGCAAGGGTGGAGGTGGAGCAGTGGGCCAGGCATTCTGGGAAGCATAGTCATTTGGTTAAAGAAGCATGCTGGCTGCCAAAAACCTGGAATGGATCCGGAAGGGAAGTAGCTTGGAAAATAGGGATTTAACGCTCCCAATTCATCACAGCACTGTAGCATAAGGTTCGGAGGAAAGGTCCAATAGGGAATAAACCCCAAATCATGCCCCCAAGTGGTGGGAACGGGAGCGAAGGGAGCGAGTCGTGACAGTATACCCCCTCCTACGGCCGTCTTCGGGTGCCCGCCACCCGCACAAGGCATCTTCTTTCCATGATGGGAGTGCTTTTTCTTTGGAGGTGGCACTGATGGAAATGGTGGCCTGTGGGCAAAGGCAGATGGCCTTCCATGATAGGAGTGCTTTGTCTTTGGAGGCGGTACTGATGGAAACGGTGGCTTCTGGTGAGGAAGAGACTCATGGTTTGAAGAAAGGCATGAAGGACTTGCAGGACCTGAAGCAGAGTTGGAAGGTCCAGGAAGCTCAGTCACTGGGAGTGGACCCTTATAAGTCTTTGAGGAGGGAGGCAGGCTGGTGCAACATGCCTTAGACAATGGTAGAAGCCCTGTTAGCCTTTCTGCCAAGAGTGGACATGCGGGAGGTGAGGAAATTGCTGGCTTCAGGAAAGGTTTATGTTCAGCCATTAGAGAAGGTGGCGGCTGAGGTTCAGATTTTCTTCTGTCATCCATCTGGGAAAAGGCATGTGGTTGAAAGTGACTAAGGTTTGACTGCACATGTTCTACGCCTTGGAGACCTGGAAGTCCAATGGGTTGTACAAGGCTGGTACTCCTGGTGACAGTCGTGTAGCCACTTTGTTGCACGTGGGATACAACAGCAGGGACGTTTGGCATACTGATAGGAGTGATAGAGGCAGTACTTGGTATTTCAGGCACACTCGCAGAAGGAGCAATAACAGACACATTTTGAACTGCAGCAGTCATTCCCTTCCTTTGGCTACTAGCACCCAACTGGTGCTTCTTGGCGGAATTCTGTTGCACAAGTCCTGTAGGTAATACGCCGGTCTGCACCACCCCCTGTGCACACCCAGGTGAGTGGTTCTGACTCACCACTTGGTCCAGCTTGATGACTCTGAAGCGGGAGCTGGCAAAAGTCTCAAACTCTGATGCTGCATCTTTAGGAGGCTCTGATGCTAAAGTGAAGCAGTTGGGAGAATCGTCTTGTGGAAAAGGCAGGCATTCTGGTGCTCCTCCTGAAGCAAAAGAAAGGCAAGCTAGACGTTCATCGACAGTAAATGGTTGGGATTCAGGAGGAATCGCTGGAGCAGAAGAAAATACAGCAGGATCTGATTGTGTAGACAGGTATACCTCTGATATTGGCAGCGAGGCTAAGCAGGATACAGGCGTCACATGAACTGAAGGCAAATACTCAGTATACTCCGGGACTGAAGACATGCACTTTTGATGGACTACCGGAGGCTCTAAAGCTGAAGGATGATCTGCAGGATGAGTCACTGTAGCTGAAGACAGGCAGGCCAGGGGAAACCTTGAGGCTGAAGGCATGCAAGCTGAAGCAATCTCGGTAGCTGGATACAAACATGTCCAGGTCTTTGGGACTGGCTCTTGAGTAAATGGCAGACATGGCAGCGGTTCATTGATTGAAGACACGTGTGCCAAAGATGACTGCAGGGCTGTGGATTGGATCATAGAAGAGTCAATGGTTGTAGGAGGACAGACAGAAGTCTCAAAAGTTGACAGACACATTGGTGGCTCAGGAATGGAGGGCACCTTTAGGGCAGTAGACTCCTTGGCACCAGTAACCAAAGACTGAGCTGTACCCTTGCAGTCCCTTTCTTTAGTGGGTGACACAGAGTCTCTTTCTTTGTAGAAGTCAAAATCAACCAGTGGAATCACCATAGTAAAGTCTCTGTTAATCAGGATTTCGTCAATTGTCCATTCCTCTGTTTTAGCTTCTGAAAGAGGCAGATTATCAATCAACAGTTCAGGAATCGCCTGCCGGTCTTTTGGTTCTGTATACTGTGGAATGAGTCCATCGGAACATGAAATCTGTACTGTCTCTGACTGTTCGTATTGATCAGAATTGGCAGAAGGAAGAGTGAACCCAGAGGTATCATCGTTTTCCACATCAGCTTTAACATCTACTTCAGTCTCAGCAGCTGTATTCAAGAGCAGGGCCTACACCTACTGTAGTGACTGAATCTGTGTATGCCACCATTGTGGATTGTGTTTGGAAATCAGAAGTTTGTATGTGTGCTAGCTCAGAATTATGACAAACTGCTACACAGGAAATTTTAGGTAAAGGAGTGGCTTGTAAATCTTCAGCTAACGGCAATCCCTGACAAACAGCAGAACAATTGTTAGAAACTGTGCCCAGATTAAGCGCTGTGCTAGACGAAAGACCTTCACTCCCAATAGATCTAACATATTGACAAATATCATGGTTTACCAAAGTCTCTGCACTCAGGGGCTGAACAGTGTTCACTTCCTCAACATCAACAGATAAAGTCTGAGGTGTATTCAGTAAAGAGTGCAAGGTTTTATTCTCCTCTTGTAAAGAAATGAGTTCTTGTCTGAACTCCTCAAGCTTAGCTCTTAGCATGCCCTGAATTAGCTGTACATCACTATCAGTAGGCACAGGGGGAGGCATAGTGGCATCAGGGCTGGATCCTGCACTAGCAATCTGGATGTGCACCGATTGTACATTGTCCTCTACTGCTTGCAGGTTCTGTGATTTATAGTTTCTCTTACCAAATTGGTCTGTGTTTCCCTTAAGCAAACTATTGACATTAGACCTCTTGGCATTAGGGGCTACAGTATGTACCTGTGCAAAGGAGTATGCTTTAGACTGAGGGTAGAAAACAGAAGTTATGCAAGGAACCCCTCCATTCTTTATGTTTGTATCATGAAACTGTTCTATCTGAGGTGAAGCACAACTGGAATCATGGGGTTGAACAACAGAGGTACTCTTGTATAATAAGTCTAACAGTGTGTTGTTTTCTGCGGCCAAGGCTTGCGCTGACATAGAATCTGGATCAAAACAAAAGATAGAACTAGGATCAGGCAATGTAGGATGTGCCATCCTATGGGAAAAATACTTTGCACGTAAATGCCCATTCGTGACAAGGAGTTCATTTAAGTCAGGACTAGTGATTTGATTGTCACAGGTAAATGTAGGGGAAGCTTTCTGTACAAACTTGTTAGAGGACTTGCTGCCTTTCTTTCTTAAACTTGCCATATTCAATGGGAATTTTGGGCTGGTCATTCTGTCAGGATTAGTCAGGCGAGTACAAAGGCAGCGAATATGGCAAGGGAAATGTGCACACAGGAACAACGACTCATGTATGCTAGAACCCAGGAGTGCAAATAGAGTGTGACATCAAAACCAATATATGAAAAGGGATGTGGGGTAAGCACCTGACCGCGAGGAAAGTCGGCAAGCGCCTTACCCCCAATTGCTGTTACAGGTACTGACAGCGCTAAACCCACGTGGAGGGCAAGCAATGACAGGATCTGTGAACTAACACTCTTGATGGTATTAAATAAGGGAACTAAAGAACTGTACTCACGAGGACGAAATAAACCTCTTGAATGTCAGCTAGCCCACGAATCCTGTCGATGAAACTGGGACCCCGAAAGGCTAGAACAGCAATGGGAGGAAAACTAAATACCTAAATTGGAATAGTGATTACAAATTAGTGAGGCAAACATAAGCATTCACACAGGAGCTAGCTACAACCGCACACCACACCTAATAATCAAATGGGAAATAAATGCAGAAGTGCAATGGAAAACATGGAATGGATCCCAATAGAAAGTAAGGATCAGGAGCAGGGAAAAAACGAAATAACCAATGCAAACTTCTCCCTACCCCTCCAAGGAAAAGACAGGAAGCTAATCTAAGAGGAAGGCTAAGGCATACGGGTTTACAGCAGCAAAGGACAGAGTCAAAGAACTATAGAACACAGACAAACTGGGCTGCATCAAAAAGGGGAAAGCACTGAGAAATGCTGCCTGCAAACAGAGGAAGACAAAAAGGGAATCAAGGGAGCAGAAATCAATTAGCGCATGAATCCAAGATTCAGGGCGGAGGAACAAGAAAACAGGAACTAGGAACTAGGTACAAAGGCAAGGAACAAGGGACTAGTCACAACAGGAACACTGCAAACGATGACCAGCGCTGGACTGAAGTAAGACTGAGGCTTTTAAAGCTGCTTAACGAGCACACGCCTCAGGTGTGCTGATTACTGCACCTGCAGCCACAGCTGTTGCCTATCCTCCACCCAACCTTGTCCTGCAAGGGTGGAGGTGGAGCAGTGGGCCAGGCATTCTGGGAAGCATAGTCATTTGGTTAAAGAAGCATGCTGGCTGCCAAAAACCTGGAATGGATCCGGAAGGGAAGTAGCTTGGAAAATAGGGATTTAACGCTCCCAATTCATCACAGCACTGTAGCATAAGGTTCGGAGGAAAGGTCCAATAGGGAATAAACCCCAAATCATGCCCCCAAGTGGTGGGAACGGGAGCGAAGGGAGCGAGTCGTGACAGTATACCCCCTCCTACGGCCGTCTTCGGGTGCCCGCCACCCGCACAAGGCATCTTCTTTCCATGATGGGAGTGCTTTTTCTTTGGAGGTGGCACTGATGGAAATGGTGGCCTGTGGGCAAAGGCAGATGGACTTCCATGATAGGAGTGCTTTGTCTTTGGAGGCGGTACTGATGGAAACGGTGGCTTCTGGTGAGGAAGAGACTCATGGTTTGAAGAAAGGCATGAAGGACTTGCAGGACCTGAAGCAGAGTTGGAAGGTCCAGGAAGCTCAGTCACTGGGAGTGGACCCTTATAAGTCTTTGAGGAGGGAGGCAGGCTGGTGCAACATGCCTTAGACAATGGTAGAAGCCCTGTTAGCCTTTCTGCCAAGAGTGGACATGCGGGAGGTGAGGAAATTGCTGGCTTCAGGAAAGGTTTATGTTCAGCCATTAGAGAAGGTGGCGGCTGAGGTTCAGATTTTCTTCTGTCATCCATCTGGGAAAAGGCATGTGGTTGAAAGTGACTAAGGTTTGATTGCACATGTTCTACGCCTTGGAGACCTGGAAGTCCAATGGGTTGTACAAGGCTGGTACTCCTGGTGACAGTCGTGTAGCCACTTTGTTGCACGTGGGATACAACAGCAGGGACGTTTGGCATACTGATAGGAGTGATAGAGGCAGTACTTGGTATTTCAGGCACACTCGCAGAAGGAGCAATAACAGACACATTTTGAACTGCAGCAGTCATTCCCTTCCTTTGGCTACTAGCACCCAACTGGTGCTTCTTGGCGGAATTCTGTTGCACAAGTCCTGTAGGTAATACGCCGGTCTGCACCACCCCCTGTGCACACCCAGGTGAGTGGTTCTGACTCACCACTTGGTCCAGCTTGATGACTCTGAAGCGGGAGCTGGCAAAAGTCTCAAACTCTGATGCTGCATCTTTAGGAGGCTCTGATGCTAAAGTGAAGCAGTTGGGAGAATCGTCTTGTGGAAAAGGCAGGCATTCTGGTGCTCCTCCTGAAGCAAAAGAAAGGCAAGCTAGACGTTCATCAACAGTAAATGGTTGGGATTCAGGAGGAATCGCTGGAGCAGAAGAAAATACAGCAGGATCTGATTGTGTAGACAGGTATACCTCTGATATTGGCAGCGAGGCTAAGCAGGATACAGGCGTCACATGAACTGAAGAATACTCAGTATACTCCGGGACTGAAGACATGCACTTTTGATGGACTACCGGAGGCTCTAAAGCTGAAGGATGATCTGCAGGATGAGTCACTGTAGCTGAAGACAGGCAGGCCAGGGGAAACCTTGAGGCTGAAGGCATGCAAGCTGAAGCAATCTCGGTTGCTGGATACAAACATGTCCAGGTCTTTGGGACTGGCTCTTGAGTAAATGGCAGACATGGCAGCGGTTCATTGATTGAAGACACGTGTGCCAAAGATGACTGCAGGGCTGTGGATTGGATCATAGAAGAGTCAATGGTTGTAGGAGGACAGACAGAAGTCTCAAAAGTTGACAGACACATTGGTGGCTCAGGAATGGAGGGCACCTTTAGGGCAGTAGACTCCTTGGCACCAGTAACCAAAGACTGAGCTGTACCCTTGCAGTCCCTTTCTTTAGTGGGTGACACAGAGTCTCTTTCTTTGTAGAAGTCAAAATCAACCAGTGGAATCACCATAGTAAAGTCTCTGTTAATCAGGATTTCGTCAATTGTCCATTCCTCTGTTTTAGCTTCTGAAAGAGGCAGATTATCAATCAACAGTTCAGGAATCGCCTGCCGGTCTTTTGGTTCTGTATACTGTGGAATGAGTCCATCAGAACATGAAATCTGTACTGTCTCTGACTGTTCGTAGTGATCAGAATTGGCAGAAGGAAGAGTGAACCCAGAGGTATCATCGTTTTCCACATCAGCTTTAACATCTACTTCAGTCTCAGCAGCTGTATTCAAGAGCAGGGCCTACACCTACTGTAGTGACTGAATCTGTGTATGCCACCATTGTGGATTGTGTTTGGAAATCAGAAGTTTGTATGTGTGCTAGCTCAGAATTATGACAAACTGCTACACAGGAAATTTTAGGTAAAGGAGTGGCTTGTAAATCTTCAGCTAACGGCAATCCCTGACAAACAGCAGAACAATTGTTAGAAACTGTGCCCAGATTAAGCGCTGTGCTAGACGAAAGACCTTCACTCCCAATAGATCTAACATATTGACAAATATCATGGTTTACCAAAGTCTCTGCACTCAGGGGCTGAACAGTGTTCACTTCCTCAACATCAACAGATAAAGTCTGAGGTGTATTCAGTAAAGAGTGCAAGGTTTTATTCTCCTCTTGTAAAGAAATGAGTTCTTGTCTGAACTCCTCAAGCTTAGCTCTTAGCATGCCCTGAATTAGCTGTACATCACTATCAGTAGGCACAGGGGGAGGCATAGTGGCATCAGGGCTGGATCCTGCACTAGCAATCTGGATGTGCACCGATTGTACATTGTCCTCTACTGCTTGCAGGTTCTGTGATTTATAGTTTCTCTTACCAAATTGGTCTGTGTTTCCCTTAAGCAAACTATTGACATTAGACCTCTTGGCATTAGGGGCTACAGTATGTACCTGTGCAAAGGAGTATGCTTTAGACTGAGGGTAGAAAACAGAAGTTATGCAAGGAACCCCTCCATTCTTTATGTTTGTATCATGAAACTGTTCTATCTGAGGTGAAGCACAACTGGAATCATGGGGTTGAACAACAGAGGTACTCTTGTATAATAAGTCTAACAGTGTGTTGTTTTCTGCGGCCAAGGCTTGCGCTGACATAGAATCTGGATCAAAACAAAAGATAGAACTAGGATCAGGCAATGTAGGATGTGCCATCCTATGGGAAAAATACTTTGCACGTAAATGCCCATTCGTGACAAGGAGTTCATTTAAGTCAGGACTAGTGATTTGATTGTCACAGGTAAATGTAGGGGAAGCTTTCTGTACAAACTTGTTAGAGGACTTGCTGCCTTTCTTTCTTAAACTTGCCATATTCAATGGGAATTTTGGGCTGGTCATTCTGTCAGGATTAGTCAGGCGAGTACAAAGGCAGCGAATATGGCAAGGGAAATGTGCACACAGGAACAACGACTCATGTATGCTAGAACCCAGGAGTGCAAATAGAGTGTGACATCAAAACCAATATATGAAAAGGGATGTGGGGTAAGCACCTGACCGCGAGGAAAGTCGGCAAGCGCCTTACCCCCAATTGCTGTTACAGGTACTGACAGCGCTAAACCCACGTGGAGGGCAAGCAATGACAGGATCTGTGAACTAACACTCTTGATGGTATTAAATAAGGGAACTAAAGAACTGTACTCACGAGGACGAAATAAACCTCTCGAATGTCAGCTAGCCCACGAATCCTGTCGATGAAACTGGGACCCCGAAAGGCTAGAACAGCAATGGGAGGAAAACTAAATACCTAAATTGGAATAGTGATTACAAATTAGTGAGGCAAACATAAGCATTCACACAGGAGCTAGCTACAACCGCACACCACACCTAATAATCAAATGGGAAATAAATGCAGAAGTGCAATGGAAAACATGGAATGGATCCCAATAGAAAGTAAGGATCAGGAGCAGGGAAAAAACGAAATAACCAATGCAAACTTCTCCCTACCCCTCCAAGGAAAAGACAGGAAGCTAATCTAAGAGGAAGGCTAAGGCATACGGGTTTACAGCAGCAAAGGACAGAGTCAAAGAACTATAGAACACAGACAAACTGGGCTGCATCTAAAAGGGGAAAGCACTGATAAATGCTGCCTGCAAACAGAGGAAGACAAAAAGGGAATCAAGGGAGCAGAAATCAATTAGCGCATGTATCCGAGATTCAGGGCGGAGGAACAAGAAAACAGGAACTAGGAACTAGGTACAAAGGCAAGGAACAAGGAACAAGGGACTAGTCACAACAGGAACACTGCAAACGATGATCAGCGCAGGACTGAAGTAAGACTGAGGCTTTTAAAGCTGCTTAACGAGCACACGCCTCAGGTGTGCTGATTACTGCACCTGCAGCCACAGCTGTTGCCTATCCTCCACCCAACCTTGTCCTGCAAGGGTGGAGGTGGAAGAGTGGGCCAGGCATTCTGGGAAGCATAGTCATTTGGTTAAAGAAGCATGCTGGCTGCCAAAAACCTGGAATGGATCCTGAAGGGAAGTAGCTTGGAAAATAGGGATTTAACGCTCCCAATTCATCACAGCACTGTAGCATAAGGTTCGGAGGAAAGGTCCAGTAGGGAATAAACCCCAAATCATGCCCCCAAGTGATGGGAACGGGAGCGAAGGGAGCGAGTCGTGACAGAAATTTAGCAAATAAGGTCTGTCACTTGTAACTCAATTCCTACAATACAATATCAGATGTTCCAAATTTTGAAAACTATCTAATTTACCAGAAAAGCAACAATTTGCACCATTTACCTTTTTATCTTTAAATCGATTCTGGACTTCGCAAGTTCTATAGCCATTCAATTTGAATTTCATAAGATCATTCCTTACTCTTGGGCATGGAAATACATTCCAATACACAGATAAAAGCCCTGAAACCTTGTGTTCATGGTGAAGATGGAACATACTAGCTCGACTATGAAATTCATGTGTTAAAATGCATCAATCATATTTCATCAAACAGCTTTTAACACCAGTAGGAGTAATCTTTAGAGCTTCTTCGGATGATCCTGTTTCACAAAAACTTTTTCCACAAAGATTACCAAAATTACAGACCTCATTTTCAATTTTTTATTGCATAATTTTGCTCAAGTCCTCATATATCGAATCAGGAAGGCTACCAACATTTTGTAGTAAAAGGTCAACCACCTCCATCTCACCATTGGGTTAATGCCACAAATGCAAATGTTGCATATGCATTGGGAATACCCAAAACACTTCTCCATTTCCTACATTCGAAGATCGATAGAATCCATGTTGGATACGTCTCTGCTCCATAGGTCAGTTTTGGGATCACTGTTGAGTTGCAATATTTAACTGGAGGGACCAGAGAAAATTTACAAAATGTGTTTTTTATGTATTTCATCTGCCCGATCAGCTGGCCAGATCGTTGACTACAATACCTTATCATACACTCTCTATTGGGCTTTGTGGAGATAAGCCTTTACCGGCTTCGCTGAGTGGATCTGGGGAAACTGACAACCATCCTTTGATACTAATCTCTGGTGCTCCCCGGACATGTGTTAATTCCTCATCGAGTTGGATAAAACTCAGGGAACATGAACAAGAGACAAAGTGCAAAACTCCCTTATTATAGATGCTTTTACAGAGGAACTGCTAGATCATTGGGAGGTGAATATGTCGGATAACAAAAATTCGCTTGCTGAACATTATTCCGACTCAGAGGCAGATGAGAGCTAGACTGGCTACTCAATTTCATCTGATGTTTTAACCCCTCACTGTGAGGGGAAAAGAAAGTATACTTCCTTCTGTTCCCCTTTTCACCCAGAACATGTGCCAGCAAAGAACAAATCAGAGATGGAGGCAAATTCGGTCAAATCACGGATTGCCTTATGTTCTTTCTTCATTTGTTTCCTTCTTTGATCCCAGACCAGATAGCTTTAACACAGCAGGTCAGGCAAGTCAATATCGATGGCCCAATACACAGTGAAGCACAAAGAGTCCTCTGCAAACTGATCCTCGATTTTGCTGCCGGCTTCGCTTTTGGTCTGCACGGTCAACACATTTTCACATGTGCAAAGAAGGCAGGCAAAATCAAATGTGATATTAATTGCTTTCAGTGCCAAATCACGATTCCAAGCTGCTGCAAAAAGCTAAAACTGCATTTATGTCGTTGAGCATAAAAATACACAGTACTGCAACTAAAACAGCCTTTTGAATAAAAGAGACAGAACAAAAACTGATTCGGTTTTTAGGTGAAGTATATATTCCAGTGGGAACCATAACCTTTGGTCTGCCCTGTCAAAGATTTGTGATGTCATAGAAAGCTGACAATATCAAATTAGTTATTTTTGCCTTTTGGTGCCAATGTTGATAGTTTGTCCAACCAAAAATATTCATGTTTTGAAAGCAGCTTCATACTATTCCCTCCTATTTTTCAACCAGCTATGCCATTACAGGTTGGATAAACCTATTTGCAAGCCAGACTTTGTCCCACCCAAAAAAGGCAGTCTAACCTGAACTACTACATCACATCCCTTTTGGAATAGACCACAGAAAAGAAGCCAGGTATGGTTTGGCTTTATTGGGCATCACTAGTGAGGTGTAGCTTGAAACCCGTCCCGTGTCTGGACATAACTGCTTCATTCGGCCTGACAAATACAAAACTGAAGTTTTATGGCTGGGAGGTAATGAATACATCTTAAGCACTGTCAAATGCTATGGGCAATCCTCCAGACCATCGTTTTTCAGCCTGCCATGTTATTGCAGGGTGGGAAAAACATTTGCAAATCAGGCATGTGCCTACACCAAATGATGCAGAACAGCAGCGACTACTTGGTCACATACCTTCTGCACAAGATCACAAGAAACCCTAACTATGTTTTGACCTCATTAGGCTTCATCAGTGATGTTTTGAAAAACGATGGTCTGAAGGGTTGCCCAGACCACTGGGAGTGCCAAGCTCAAGATTGATGACATCACTGAAACTTGTTGCAAGTTTGTGAGCAGTTTTGGTGCAGCATAGGGGTAGGAGTTGCTGCGCGACACTCTCCTCAGTGACTCAGGCATCGTGAATACATATGTGTCATCAACAGGAACAGGAAGTGGACCTGCTGCATAGATGCTTCATGCCTATCTACTGTGCCCTTCACCTGCAGGAAAGAATGAAGAACCAGTAAAGTATTGGTACAGCAAATGGTCCCTCTGCCCAGGGTCTCTTGTGAAAGTTGTTACTAACTTTCTATGCTGTCCTCCCACACGTGTACCATCTGAAACAGATTTTAATGTAGCTTTGTATTGTCTCTGAAGGCAGGAACAGCCTTCCCACTGCTGCATGTTGAACAACTGACATTATTAACAAGTGTGGGATGGTCAAGAGCTTCGAGGAACGGCAGACCCCTGCGCAATCGCTTTATCTGGTTGAGTGATTAGTTGATTCCTGCAGCCTGGCACATGGTTTGCTTGGAAAAAAAGCTTTGGCGTTCCCAATGGTAGAGTATACTGGTGGGTGGGCAAACCTTGTTGGTAATGTAATGGTGCTGGATTATGTTGACATCCTAGGTTACAGTTACTTGTTGGAGAACGTCAGTACACCGTGTTGTGGTTCAAAACTTTGATTTTATATGGTTGATTTCCGTGATCATTGACCTAGCACGCACAGTGCTAAGTGCATGTGAGAAGAGCCAACACGTGTTTCACCCGAAGTCAAGGAAGAAGAAAATTGATTAGAGATCCTTGTGTAAGGATGGTGGAGGCCATGGGATATTAGGTATTCTGAGTCCGCATAGGAGGGCTGGATAGCCACTGTGGATCTGGAGTGAGGTGGATAGTCGACGCAGTTGCAGAGATCACGGTGATCCCATGTGGGTCTGGCTGCAGAGAAAATCTTTTACATTTTTTTTTCATCTGCCCTATCTTGCATGACCTTAGAAGGCAATTGCTTAGAAACATTTTACTATTAAAGGAATTTGTGAAGCTATTGATGAATTTTAATGCTATGCATTTTGTATCGATGTTTATATGTTTGTAAAAGTGGCCTTTAAAAGGCTAGCATGATCTTTTAAAAATGTTTACAGGTATTTTAAATGGGGCTGGGTTTTTAAAATTGTAATACTGTCTGTGTCATTTTTATGTTGTAATTAACTGTTAATGGCTAATGCCAACTAAATATAATTTCTTCCAGGGTGCACGGAGGAAAATGCAAAGTTGCAAAGGAGAATGTGATAAGGGGTGCAGGTGTGCATGAGAATGAGAATGAGATGGGGAGTAGAGCAAGGTAGGAAGCCATTGATAGTGGGTGCCATTGATGATGAGCAAGAGGAAATATAAGCGAGAAAGTGTGTGAGTGAGAGTGTAAGAAATAAAGCGAGAGTGTGAAAGGAAGCATGGGGGTAGAGAGAGAATGTATGGAATAGAAGGAATAGGGTTGGGTAGGGAGGTGGGTGTGTATAAGGGGCAGTATGGTGTATGGGGCAATTGGGTAGGTTTTAGTAGATAGTGGGGGATAGGGTGGGTGGGGGTTGAGTGAGATGGGATAGGGTGGAGATAGAGAGAGTGAGGGTAGGGTGGGTGAGTGTACACAGAGGGAGTCGGACTAAGAGTGTGGGGGTAGAGAGAGTGGGGTGGGTGGGATTGGAGACATTGGGGTGGAGTGGGTGGATGGGGTTAGAGAGAGTGGGGTAGGGGGTGGGTGGGGATAGAAAGAGTGTGGTGGCGTGGGTGGTTTTGGCTACAGATAGTGGGTGTGGGGAGTGTGGATGGGGCTAATGAGAGTGGGAGTGGAGTGGGTGGGGCTAGAGAGAGTGGGGATGGGGAGGGTGGATGTCTGTGAGAAGAGAGAGTGGGGGTAGGGTGGTTGGGGCTAGATAGATGGGGAATTGTGGGTGAGGGAGAGAGAGTAGGGTTAGGGTGGGTGTCTGTGAGTAGAGAGAGTGGGGGTAGGGTGAGTGGGGGTAGAGATGGTGGGGGTAGGGTGTTGGGTGGGGTTAGAGAGAGTGGGGTAGAATGGTTGGGTGGGGGTAGAGAGAGTGGTGGTTTGGTGTATAGACAGAGTGGGTGTTTGGTGGGTGTTTGCGGGTAAAGAGAGTGAGGATAGGGTGGGTGAGGGGGTAGAGACTGGGGGTACAGTAGAGGGAGTGGGAGTAGGATGGGTGGGTCAGTGGATGGGGTGGTTGAGTGGGTGGGGGTAAAGAGAGTGGGGGTGGGATGGGTAAGTGGGTGGGGGTAGTTGATTGGGGGAAGAACATGAAGAGCAAAGCGGCATTGAAAGTAGCCCAAATTAAGTAAACCCAACCAGCACACACAAGTTAGATCATAGGGATAAGGAGGGTCATGTGTGTGTTGAGAAGGGTTGGGGTTGAGTAGAGAGAGGGGGTAGGGTGGGTGGGAGTATGGAGAATGGGGTAAGGTGGATGGAGTTAGAGAGAGAAGGGGGAGGGAAGGTGAGTGGGGTAGAGAGCGAGGGGTCGGGCTGCTCAGTGGGGGCAGAGAAACGGGGTAGAGAGGGTGTTGAGAGAGTGGTGGTAGAGAGAGTGGGGGTAAGTTGGGTGTGGGTAGAGAGAATGTGTGAGGATAGGGTGGGTGAATGGGGTAGATGGAGTAGGATTGGGCAGGTGGGTGTAGAGAGCAGGTAGATATGCAGAGAGAGTCAGCGTTGGGTGGGGGTAGAGAGAGTGGGTGTAGGGTGAGTGGGTGTAGGTATAGAGAGTGTGGGTAGGGTGGGGTAGAGAGGTTAGGGGTAGGGTGGGTGGAGAGAGGTCGGAGGGGTGGGTGAATGGGTGGGGTAGTTGGTTGGGGGTCGAACATTAAGAACAAAGCAGCCTCAGTAGGACTTGTTGAAAGTAGCCCAAAATAGCCCAAATAAAACCCAACCAGCACATGCAATGGGGGTGAGATGTGGTTAGAGAGAGTTTTTGGGAGGTAGGGAGAGTGGGTGGGTGTAGAGAGGCCCCCTTGGGAGGACTAACAAATCAGATCTGGTGCCAAAAGGAGCCCACAAATAGCCCAATTTGTATGCAAAACAGTCCAAAAGAGCCCAATATGGCAAATCACTGTGCAGCTGGGAATGGAAAGACTGGCACCCGACTTGCTCTAACAAAGCTGCTGACATATGACCACGGAATTACCTCTACCCATAGCCAACACATCGGTTTAGATGATGATGATGATGACTTGTTACCCGGTACTTGCCAGACATCAAAAATGGTTCAGGGTAGTTTTGTGGTGTAAATCTTTGGGAAACAGCTGCAGTAGTGATGGTGAGGACCTGAATTCCTGCTGACATGCTGATGACAACATGTTGTCTTTTGTGCCGGTACTGTTTTTGAGTATTACTATTCCTGCCATTCATGATCATAAAGAGAGTTGAGTGAAACGTAATTGTTGAAAAATTGCCACCAGCCCCTTCTCGTGGCCCTGGCATATTTTTTCCTGTTCCATAACATGTTTTGGCAGTTTTCTTTTTGCAGAAATTCCCCCCCCCCAAATGAAAGGGTTTTTTTGGTCACAAAACACAACTAAACTAAACTGAACGTGAAGACACAGAATTTAAGGGGGCAAAACATCAGAAATGTAATTTTTTCAGAAATTAAATTTTGCGAAAAAACAAAATAGTTGCTGTTAAACGGCCAAAAACAGCCAATACCGCTCCGCAAGCAAAATATTTATATTTTAGATATTTTTTTTAAGATCTCACACAGCCCGAAGGCATCGATGCGCTGTTACAGGATATTTTTTTTTTTGCATAATTGTTTTTTTTGTCTTTGTTGCATATTTATAACGCTCTTAAATACACAGAGGTTTCTAAGCACGAACCCGGGGATCGAACCTGTGTTGCTTCGTATCATCTTGCTTCCAAGGTGAACATGTTGCCGCTGAGCTATCCTCCCGGGAAATTGGTGGATCCGATGAATTTTATCCAGAATCTAATTTTTCCACAGATCAAAAATGAGCCCATTCGCCCACCCCTAATCATATCTTCCACTCATCAAAATGTCTCAGGCCTCTCCAACACCTGAAGTTCTCGGTCTCTCCAACTAAGTGCAGCTATCCTCTCTAGTAGTCAACTCTGCCACGAAGTGCAGCCATCTTCTAAAGTACACGGTCTCCCCCAGAGAGCACAGCAACTCATTTTGTGGAGTAACTATGAGAGAACAGTCACTCCCCATGACTGGCTTATTCCATCTCCCCTGCACAGCCATCTACAGGGGGAAGAATGGTGCTGCAGCAAATGCATCTTTGCATGTCTGAATTGCTGTGGAGTCCAGCTCCACTGGCTGAAAGGGAAAAGATAATGCAAGCAGTGGGCGCCTTTATCCCTCACCATCATGTACCACATCAGGTACCACATGTAATGCCCAAATACAGGTGCGGTCTCCAACTACAGTGTTGGCAACAAGGGGCCTGCTGCTGCCTGCAGTCACAACTGATTGGTCATGCTTGGTCGGTGCAGAGGTTCCCTGCTGCTTGACACAGCATACCTGATGATGTGTTGTGGCACCCTAAGCTTAGAAGCATTCGGACTTCCATTGTCAACAATGCAAGAGAGGGCTGTGGTGGGCGCCAGATCAATGGTGCAATCAGTGGTGGCTGGGAACTTCTCCACCTGGTAAATATGTTGGTGCTGCTGGTAAAAATTGTTGCACATGGCAGTTTACCCAAGAGTGCCTCCCTTGTTTCTGTGCCCACACTTCACTTTCTTGCCACAGCCCTCCACCTTGCAGAAGACTTTACAATCATCACCATTCACATACCTCTCCAGTGGCAGGTCAAAGTGCAGCCACACCCAAGACCATGAGGGCTCTGTCAAAGAGGAAGAGGCCTTTACTTCCTGTAATTACTTGCCTACTTAGCCCGCCTGACAATGACAGGTGTGGGGCGAGGTTCCTCCCCCATTACCTGTTCATCCTTATCCTGCCCATGTTAATCTACTACCTGCACTGGCACCAACATAGGCTGGTCCTGTCCTGGAGGCTACTTCCTAAGATGCCACTCCTTATAAAAGCCAACCCTCTCCTCTGTAACCTTGCTTGTTGGGTTAAGATGTAGTTCGCCTGTGCAATGGCCCGCACCCTGACAGGCACCATCTCACTGCACTGCCCCCTCCTGCCACATGAGCAGAATGCCCATGTCCTCTTCCTGCACTCCCTGCATGTTCTCCTGCTATATTACATGGCCAGCTTCTGTGGTGGATTTGACTGTCAGGCCTGCCTCCTAGCCTTTATGCTCATTAGGGCATAATCGAAAGGTGATCCCTCCACCTCTTTGTTGTATCTTGACTCTACCCAATGCCCTAGCGTTCCAAACCAATTCACAAGTGTGGCATTGCTGAGTTGCCTAAGCCCATGAACTGGTGCTAACAAATGGCAAGAGGTTCACACCCTTCGCATTAACTCCTGGACATCGACTTGCTTTTTTGTGCTCATCCTATTTCTAAATCTAAGATGCTTTCAAAAAGAGTTATGTGAATGTACTTATCTATGGTGTACACAAGAATGGCTACATGCATCCTTTGCACATTTCCTTCATTGCTGCATTAATTTATTGAACTCGGGGTATGTTTCCACGTTACCAGAGATGCTTCTTAATATTGTCTCGCTACACCAGAGACTGCCAAAGAAGATCCTTTGTATAAGGAGGCTTCCTTTAGTATATTAATGTAAAAGGTAACATGCAGGTCTGTGTCAATATGTACTCTGTAGACTTCACTCAGCTTGAGAGTACCTCTACTCATAAGCCAGGTGACGTCCCTCACCAGTTGTATCACCCCTTACTGGTCAATTTCCAATACACAATACATAACTCTACCCTCCAAAACCAGATTCCGAGATGTGTGATCCATCGTTCTGATCGTCTTAATGATGAGCTTCTTAATAAGTACTGTATAGGTGAAGCTTCAGGTTTCCCATGGGACATATATTATTAAGGAAGCTTGTGAAAGTTGTCCATATTGCATTTCTTAAGTGACCAGCTATATGATGCACCTTAAATGTATTAGAGGATCAGGTATTAGGTAGTGTGGAAGGTGATGTGATTTGATTTGATTGATTTGATTTGATTTGATTGGTTTGACATGGTGTATTTATAGTGTGCACTGGATGGACTAAACCACATCTGGGGACAAATGGAATATGTGGAAGGAATTGAAGAGATCAAGGAGGAAATTATTAAATATGTTTTCAGAGATTTCCTGAAAGAAAGCAAAGGTGTATGGGGATACTGTGTTTTGTTCGGAGGAAACTCAAATAAGCCTCTATGTGTAGCGTGCACCTTATGAACCAGTTAGATCATTGCAGAGCGCAATGATCTAATTGGCTGATATGGTGGAATTTTGGAAACTAAATCCTGGCATGGATCTAGTCCAGTTTCTTTGAATAGGATCTAAATTCTTGCCAGAACAACGTAATGTTCTTTTTTTATTTTTTTTAAAATTATTTATTTTCAAGAAAAACACAACATAGAAACAGTATGTACACAAAATTACATCATAAAGCAATCACATCAAAGCTAACAAAACTATATATATTCGAAATCCCCCACCACCCACCCCAGGAGTCACAAAACAATCAATGAATTAATCTAATACAATAGCAGAAATGTACCCCAAATCTTGTTAAATAATGCAGTTTTCTTCTCTCTCTGATATAACACTCTCTCCATATCTGCTAGAGAATGCATCTCTGAGATCCATTCCTCAATAGTGATAGGGTCAGACGTCTTCCAATGTCTCAGAATCAGCTTTTTCCCCACCATTGCCCCACAAAAGATCCATTTCTTCTGGGAAGTAGTCAGGTCATCCAATAAATCCCCACTGCCCAACACAATTGTCTTAAAATCCAAATGAACCGTCCCCTCCAAAATCTTGTCACAGATCTGACCAAACTCGAACCACAAACCTCTCACCCTCGAACATCCCCACAACATATGCTCCAAAATGCCCTCCCCATGAGAACACGCCCAACATTCCGAGCTGTCACTCATCCCTCTTTTCATCATCCTCTCGGGTGTCCAGTATGTTCTATTCAAAATCTGTATTTGACGCGATCTGTCAGCTAGACTCAAAGAACACAATTTCTCATTCTCACAAATATTTGTCCAATGTTCCTCAGTAATATCCTCACCAATTCTCTGATTCCAATCCAATCTCAAAGCATCATTAGCCTCATAGTTCGACACAACCAATCTGTATACTTAGCTAACCAGGCCACATCCACTCACACCTGGCATCCATCCAAGCATGTCTATATTGATACATCTGTCCAAGTCCACCTCCCCCACCGCCCTCCTGATCTTCCGATAGTCCGCCAAACAAAATGTAGGAATTTCAAACTTCAGTTGTAGTTCCCTAGCCGTCAACCAACGCAGACCATCAAACAAATCACTAATCCAATGCACCCCGGCCAGATACCAAACCTGCCAGAACAAAATTTTCCCTTCAAGCTTAATACAGGGATTCAGCCAAACCGAAGCACTCGGATCTCTCAAAGCATTGAAACCTAGACACTCACACAAGGCCACGCAAGAGTTCCATAAACTCCTAGTTAGCAGGCCTTCCACCCCTGCTCGTGATGGCCTACTGGTCAAAATGGCCCTAGGCGACAAGGGGCCGATGTGGCTAGACTCTGCACACATCCAATCCTCATGTTCCGATTTCAGAAAATCAAAAATATTTCTCGACATAAATGCCGGATGGTACGCCTTAAAATTAGGGACCCCCAGCCCACCCTTAGACAAAGGCAATTGTAGTTTGCTTATCTTCAGGCGCGGAGGTTTATTATCCCACAAAAAATCCTGCATGAGGCTATTCAACTCACGCCAAAAATGCTTTTCAATATCCAAAGGGATCATGCTCAGAACAAAATTCACACGAGGAGTCGACAACATTTTCAAAGCGTTCACCTTCCCCCAAAGGGAAAGATGCAGCACACTCCATCTCTTCAAATCAGATTTAAGGTTAGTACACACCATCTTCATATTTTCTCTCACAAAATCAGTAACACTAGGCAAAATCCACACCCCCAAGCATAGCAGTTTTTCAGCACACCACTTGAATCCCATCCGGGTTATAAATTGTTTGTCGCACAGCGGCACTAACTGTAAAACCTCCGATTTTGTCCAATTAATCTTATAACTCGAACACTGGTGAAAGGCTTTGAGAATGTTCATAAGAACCGGCACAGACTCACCAAGATTCTTGAGGATCAATAGCAAATCATCGGCGTACACCCAAATTTTTTGCACCATCCCCCAACAACTGATGCTTTGTAAACCTTCCTCATTTCTCAACGCTATAGCCAAGGGTTCAATACTCAGTACAAATAACAAAGGGGACAGTGGGCAACCCTGCCTCGTGCCCCGTTCCAAATCAAAAGGTGCCAACCTCTGGCCATTAGTTTTGACATCAGCCGTTGGACTGGTATACAGCAGTCTAATCCATGAACAAAACTGAATTCCAAAACCCATCTTTTCCAATACTTTAAACATAAATCTCCAGCCAACTCTATCAAATGCCTTTTCCGCATCTAGTGATAGGACAGCTGAGTCCACAGACAACTCCGATGTCATCCTGCCCTTAACAAAACCCGATTGGTTTCGATCTATCAACCTTGGCAAAAGATTCTCCATTCGCAGGGCCAGAATCTTGGCCAAAATCTTATTGTCCACATTGATCAAACTGATCGGTCTGTAGCTGGACGCCAGTGTTTCATCCCTGCCCTTCTTCAGAAAGACAGAGATAGTTGCATGTCTAGTAGAAACCGGAAGTATGCCCCTAGCCTTTGAAGTCTTATACACTTCCGTCAAAAGTGTCAACGCCGAATTAGGCAACCACCTATAGAATTCAACAGGCAGACCATCAGGCCCAGGAGACCTACCAACATTCAATTTCGATATTGCAAATTTGACTTCGTCCAACGAGATATCTTCCTCCAATAAAGTAGAATCCTCCCCCGAAATTACAGGGACCTGAATCTCATCCAGGAAATCCCCACCATCTGCATCAATATGTGACTCATTTTTGTACAAATCCACATGAAACTTTCTAAACACTTCATTGATACATCCGGATTGAATGTGACCTGACCATCAGAATCAGTAATAGACAGAATCTTACGCTCAGACTCTCTCAACCTCAATCTATACTCCAACCAGTGATCACATTTCTCCCCATGTTCAAAATAAGAGCATTTTTGGTGGAAATACTTCTTATCCACTCTACCAGAAATCAAGTCCCTCAACTCTCTTTTCAGCTTGTTCAACCCGGGAAGCAGATCCACTCTTGTAGGATCCCCCATCAAAACCCTCGACAATTCTCTGATCTTCAGTTCTAATACATTCTGTGTATTTTCCCTTTTTTTTTTTTAAACCACTCGCTAGACTAATAAACATACCCCGAACAGTGCACTTGAATGCTTCCCAAGCCATATCAGATCCAACTTCCCCCATACAATTCTCCTCCACAAAATAGTCTATTTCCTTTGCAATTTTGTCCATCTCATTTAGATTGTCCAACAATATGGTATTCAGTCTCCAGGTTTTTTGTCTACACATAGTATAACTCCATTTCAAATCCACCGAAACATGAGCATGGTCAGTCAGTACAATATTAGCTAAACTGCTTGTCTTGTAATCCTGCAACAAATCCCCTGCCATAAACACCATGTCAATTCTGGAATATGTCGCATAAGCACCGGAATAAAAAGTATATTCCCTCTTTAAGGGATTTTCTATCTGCCAACAATCTTTCAGATTATGTTCCTCAAGCAGATCATGAAAAGCCCGAGTCTGCATGTCCATCCTACGACAATGTCTAGTACTGCTCCTATCCACAGTTGAATCCATAACTGTGTTGAAATCGCCACCCAAGATTATGTTACTGGACCTTAGATCTTGAATTGTCTGAGCTACCTTACCAAAAAAGGCACCGATGTCGGTGCATATACATTACAAAAAATTACATTCTTTCCTTGAATATTTGTCAAAACAGCAACCATTCTGCCATCCTTGTCACAAATCTCCTTGACCACCTTGATTGGTGCATTTCTCCTTATAAGGATAGCCACACCCCTAGACCTAGACTCAAAAGATGAGCCGTAGACCTGCCCAACCCAACCTTTATTCAAACCAACCAGATCTGCTTCCAAAAGGTGTGTTTCTTGGAGAAAATAAACATCCCTCTTCAACTCATTCAAATACGCCAACATTTTCCGTTTCTTCTGTGCATTGTTCATACCATTTACATTCCACGATATGACTCGCAATTGGTCCCCCATATTTGAACACAGGATGTCCACCCCCACCCAACAACAAGGGGACCCCCTGACCAAACCTTTGAAAGTATTTGTGACCCCACCCAAGACCCCCAAGCCCCCCTTTCCAAAACAGATGCAAAACACCAAGAACAGCAAATAGAAAAAAATCCTAAAACACATTCCAAGAATTCCAACATCCCGGACTCCTCTCCAAAAGAACTCGAACCCCCCAACAATCCCCTGTAACCCCAAATAAAATGTGTAAAAGCTCACAAAACCACTCTACTATAATAGTCCCTAAAAGCTAAGCTCCCACTGCAACCACTACCCATCAAAAACAAAAAAAATCTTTAAATAATCAGATCCACTGCCACCAAACAACCCTCCAAATATTCAAACCATCACCTCCACCAGATCACCCCTTTATCTTTTAGACACAACAGAGTTTAATGATATAAATCGAAAACCCTAAACCACGTAATGGAACTGCAAACACTCAGGCGCTTAATGTACCAGCGTGCCCAAATTTCATCCCAGTCCCTCCCAGGTCCAAAACATGTATTGCCGCTCAACATGTGAAACACAATGCAAATAGAATAATTGACCAAAAACATCCATCTTGTTCGAATAATTCCAGGTGAATGTTGGCATAAATAATATTAACATACGGGCACAGAACAACAAACCAATCATGCGTGGTGTATTTACTCTACAGTGTTCAAACACCCCATATGGTCCATAATGCATGCACATCACCCAAGGAGACAATCCCTCTGTCCGCAATACCCTAGCAAGCGAAATTAAATGAAGATATCCCCCACGGGACCTAAGAGGCCCACACAGATGGTTTCAGGAACTCCAAAAGTTAAAATGGAATAAGGGCAAGCACACAATAGAGCGATCACCCCCTTCCAAAACTAAACCTGGGAGAAAGAATATTTAAAAACCAGGACATTACAACCACCTTCAGCAGCCATCAGAACAGGCAAACCCGGACAACCCCCACTATAACAATTCCCATATCTCCCACTCTACGTACCACCCGCCTGAATCACACTACACCAAAATCTGTGCCATAAAGAAAATGAGCAAATACAAGGGGCTCACATTTTCAGCCAGACAGTAATAGCTGGCATCCCGGTGTGTGCATACTGCTTGCTGGCAGAGGACGTAACAAAAGCGTCCTCAGCCGCAGAGCAAATAAAGGTACAACCGTATTCCAATGGCATGGGAATAGAAATCACAGGTCAATCTAAGGAGCCAGGCCAGAGGGAGACATGCAGTCAGTACGCCAGTAGATACAGGGAGTACACCCATTTCATCACCCTTTCATTACAAAGGTGAACCCTGCACAAAATGCAGCATAGGGGCAGGTCAAAATAAAATGCAATCCCCATTAACATGGCACTGACACTCTGAAGCCTTGAAAGTTCCGGGATGTAACAGGAGAGATTACATGAGCACCCCAGTCCAGCGTATCCAAGATATCCTGCAAGGTGCACAGAGATCGACATGACAGGCCCATCAGTCCCAGCCCCCACTGGGTTAAACAGCAGTCAAATGATGAAGACTAGGAAATCCAGTGGGTAGCCAAAAAAAACAGCCTTCTCCGGAGCAGTGCACTATGTATCACCACCCAAATCATACACGGTGTCATTCAGTTACATCCACGCTCTGCCATACTGGCATGGTAATCAAGTCCTGCCACTGAAGCCGCACACGGTTCCAAGACTCAGCGTCCAAATTATCCCCCCCCCCCCGTAACTGTGGAATGCGGGGAGCAAGTCTCAGGCAGGCCGTACATAGACGTACTTACGGCGGGACCCACACAGGCTGGAAAACGGATGTGCAGGTGGGTGACACGGGAAGAAAGGCACTCCTGGATCGCGTAGCATTGGAAACGCACCCAGCTATGATCCGAACTCTCTGAAGGTGCGACAGCAAGCAAAATCCCAAGCTGCGCATGACGAGATGACGCCTCTCCAATGGCATACAGTTCCGTATCAGGGCAGCTGACGGAGCACGTGACTCCACACCAGAAGAGGGTCCATTCCTCTAGGTCACTCAAGCAATACGTGGCACGGGCTGGAATCTGAAGACAATGACGGTGAGGAACGCTGTTATTCAAAAAATAAGCGTCCAACCGAAAAAGGCATCGGCTCCATTTTAAAACCAAATAAATATCAAAAGATTAACAGTGGCAAGTAAATTAAATACTGAAAAATCAAAAAATCATACCTTACAAAAACCAAGCACTACAAAATCCAAGAGGTTATTATTTATCCATCCTTGCAGAGGGAGCATCCTGTGATGCTTTTAACCATGTGAGAGCCTCATTAGGATCCATGGTGCTCTTTTCACCCTCAGGAAACACTAATGTCAACCAGTTGGCTCTGTTAAGGAAGGCCTTCACCCCCAAAGTCCTTGCCAGATCCTTAGGCTCTTTAAAAGATTTTCTAATCTCCACAATCGCTTTAGGGTAATCAGGATAGATTAAAATCCGCTTCTGCTTGTAGTAGATCCCATCCATATTTCTTGCTGCTTTCAAAACATCCTCCTTGACCCTAGTGCACATGAAGGAGACCAGAACATGCCTAGCTTTACCTTGAGGTCCCAGTCTCTTGCCAATCCTGAAAACATTATCGATGTCCATTAATGTAATCTGAGCATATTTAACTGAGTTCCTCAAGATATCAAGTGTTTTCTGGGGCAAATCGTCATTATCTTCCTCCTCCAGACCAATGATCCTGATGTTCCTGCATCTAATCCTCAAGTCCAGCTCCAATGTTCTGGCTCTCCCCTTATGAAAGCCCTCTTTCAAATTTTTGTAGACTCTGAAGCTACCTGAAATCTCAGAAGACATAGATGCATTGCTGCTTTCCAGGACCGTAACCCGGCTATCAACTTGAGCCACCTTCATAGACAAATCTTCCATAGATGTTTTGACATCAGTTACATCCTGAGCAACTTTATCCAGGTCTTGAGCCACCTTCAACAACAAGGAGTAAATATCTTGCAGGCTTGGTACTTCTGCCATGTCTGAAGCTGATTTGGTTTTCTTAGGCACAGGGTTATCAGCAGTTTCAATCTTCTTTTTGAAGTTCATAATCTTCAGTAATCTATATTAAGGAGAGGGCCAGGAGCTGCTGGTTTATGCTGCTGCCTCTGCTGCCTTCATTCTGGAATCCCAACAACGTAATGTTCAATATCCTTCCAATGGTTATATGACCTTCGTGTGTCATCAATGAAGGGTTTAGTACATTCCAGATTACTGGACTAGGCCATAACCGTTTTTTCCTCCTTGTTGAAGAAGTTTGGTTTTGCATGGCCACTAGAGAGGAAGTGATTGGAGGATTCTGGATTGGATGAAGTGGGTTGTCAGGACATTCCCAGTGGTGTTTTTTCAACCTTTTACTAATGGCTACAAGGGAAATCTAATTCATATTAGACCCCTCCTCCCTCCAAGTTTCGGTAGGTTTTGTACTTCACCTGAATATCTGAATCATTCAAGCAGTGGTATTTTCAAAGGCATGTCATATGATTTCTTTTTCTGTATCTTCGCCACATGTATGCCCAGGTAGTTTTCCTTCACCCAATGGTGCATATGGTTCAGCATCCTGCAAAGGATTTTATTACATTCAATGTACTGTTCAATAGTCCCACCCAATCTCATACCAGACTCTCGTGGTCAAGCATATTATTGGCTGTGGAAATGTTTACGATGATAGCACCAGTGATGCGCTGCTTCTGTGGATGAGACAAGATTGTACTTGATATGTGCCAGTATCATGTCCATTTCTATCACTCGCTCAAGATGGATAGCCAGTGACTGAGTTAATTGAGCAACTCACACATTGCTGAAATGATTTGCTCACATTGCAATGCAAGATCTTGCTGTCCCAAATTTGGTTAGCGAATGGCACATTAATTTGATGACTTTGTTTCTTACTTTTTGGTATCATATGGCTTGTCTGGTGGGTTGGAATCAGACCTCTGAAGGTGGAAATCTTAATGAGCTCCGTAATATCGGAAACAAGCATGTTGTTGAGGACCACCCTTGTCATTCCTTAGAGTACATAGAGGTGCAGAGAGAAAGGACGATGCCTCAGAGTTCTAATTATTGATGCTCAATTCTAAGCTAGTTTGAACTCGAAATAGAAAAGTCGATCTCAGCAATGCTTCTCCAGGGTTCAGCGTTTGTTATCATGTGTAATAGTGGTGAGTAATCTTACAGTAGTCCTTGAAGCTCTCAGTAGTCTGATCAATTACATTACATTAGTGATTCAGGCTTCCTAGTCCTAGTACAGGTGTTCGTTCTTTTTCACTCCCTTGTGCTAGCATCGTGTGTGGGATCGTAAAATAGACTTTGACATACTTTAACGTACTGTGCTATGTTGTGTCCAATTCCTTTCATTTTATCAAGCTCTTCATTGAAATATTCATTAGCAGATCGACATCCACATTTCTGACTTCTCTTTTCCATTGAAACTACAACATAACGTGTCTTGTCAGTCTGCAAGTGCAAGACTTCAAGCAAAATATTAGAGGTTGTGTCCAGGCAAGGGGTATGGTAAATCTTTTTTTTCTAGAAATGTCACATTAATGAATCTCAGAAACCTGTAAATGACTGGGTCCGTGTTTTTGAACGGAAATTAAGGAATTGTGCACGGAAATGGTGATGGCATGTCCTCTCCTACAGCAACGCAATATTCACGCCAGGTCTATCACCTCACTTAGCACAGTCCACAGTGACCCCTCTTTCGTGTTACCCTTCAGTGTAATTATGTATTTGTAACCTGTAAGTTTGCTGTCAAAGCTTCCCCTATCTCCAGTGCTGATTGGTGCCAATGGGAGAAGGCAGCTTTTGCCTAAGGAGAATTTAATCGCCTAACTGGTATTTTTGACCAGAGATTTCCATTTCTGCAATGCTTTTACCTTTTATTTTCATGTCCTATTTTTTTTTTAAATCTAAGCATCACATTTTCTGCCTATACACCTTCCCTGTCCCTTGCCTACTTTTCGTGCACATATATAGTCAATGTTTGATTTAAGTATAATAATGGCCTAACATCTATTCTTGTTTCGCATTACGTCCCTTTTTTATGTTCACTTGTTGGGCTTCAAACTGACAACTCCCACCTGCAAGGATCATGCCCTGGTTGTGAACTCACAAGCTCGCCTTTTCCTTCTCTTCAGCCTGTCTACCTTCCTCAAATCACTACTTGAATCTTGGTAGAGTTGCACACAGAGAACCCCCACATACCGCTCTACTCTCCTTTTGTTACCACAGGAAACTGTGCTGAACTCTCTTGAGACCCTTGCCTTCCAGAAAAGTGTCTTCAACTCCATTCACTACACATTCTTGACTAATAGTACCTTCAGTCCATTAAACTGTGTTGTGAGACTCCTTGCACCTCAAAGTCCTTTCATTGTCTATGAGTGACATGCTACACGATACCAGAGTGATCACCTTCTCTGCCTAGCTTGATTTATCACCTAAATAAACTCCTGACTTAGCCAAGGAATTTGATCTTCAGTCTTTGTCTCTGTACCCAGAAACTGTTGGTGCCTCTAGAATTAGGATACGTATGGCTAAATTCTCAACAAGTACTACAAATAAAAAAAATGTGAAGCCAATGTGCTTTTATTATGTGCATGTCACCTCATTCTCACATGTGACCAGTGCATTTCTGTGGGTGTGGATAGGAGTTCAAAATATGCCCTGGCAAGAAACCCTTGCATACATTAGTGTCAGAAGCGTGCTCACAATGCTAATGTATGACTGGCGTCTCTCACCCAAGTGGATGCTGGGAGAGCGTTTCACAGTGACAGGCCGTTGTGGGGCATGTCACTGTTAAATGTGAAAATAAATACAATACCAAGACGGAAGTCCTTACATATGAACTAAAGGTTACATATTGATCGGTAAGCAGAACACAGTCAAGGTAGCCCTGATACACCAATGCCTGTGTTATGAATGCAGAAGAAAAGACCAGAGACACGGTCTTGTCATCTACTTACAGGTAGAAGACACAACCGGGGCGACCACTGAGAGACCCAAAAAGAAAATAAAGAAGAAGAAAGGTATTGGTAAGAACGCCAAATATGAAATACGAACATTGATGTCCTAACTCGAGGGATAGAGAAGAATTGAGTGACGGTTCCTTATTTTATATTCCCCTTTTAGGGTGTTGCAAGATCAAGACGCCCGAAAAGAGAAAAGAGCGACAAACTCCTCTAACCATTAGAAGGAGATTTAGACAAATATAATAATGTTGTCCTTAGTAATGATAAACCCTGATCAGTTATGTCAGGTGTAAGTCCTGAAGGAAGCGATTATCAACACTATCCCGCTGAAACCGGTTGACCATAAAACATAGGTTCAGGGTGATGTCCCAAACCCCCGAGACAGATACACAACTGCTAAAGCTCAGTGAAATGACATCAGTTCATTTAACAGATTAACTCTGTAAAATTCTTTGTGGAAATAGAAATACACAAGAAAACTTTTGAATTTTGAAACTTTATTTTTCCTAGATGGAAGGAATAACAAATATATTTGACTTCCTATAGTGCGTAGTTGCTTTTAGGAGTGAGAAAAGTAGTGAGAGAGGGATGGGTCAGTCTCTTTACTACCCCCTAACCTAGACAGGTGGCACAGCAGTGCTGTCTAGGAGAGTATACTCAACTGAGGGACATTAGTCTCTTTCGTAAAGGGATATTTAGTAAGCAACAGGCTGCTTTAGATGTAGAAATCATTAAATCGCGTCTTTATACTCCAACATGAATGGTCTCTCAGTCGCTTATCAGTCTGGTTAACATGGATGCAGGATCTTGCTAGCCTTCAGAGTCCCATAATATATTGCTCTATGGTTCCCCTCTCTTCCTGTCTTCTCTTTCTGAACTGGTAACACTCCAAAACTGTGCTGGCTTTCGTTTTGTTGTGTTTGTTCATCTGTTTGAGACATTTCTCATATTCATTGACATTATGTGATTTCTGTCCGTTTTGGTAAATTTCTGTATTTTTCTTGGCCTTTGGTGCTAAGGCTTTTCAAAAGGTGAAACCATTTCATTTTATTCTGTGGCTATTACAGTAAACTGACAGCATTTTCAAAGGTTTGTTTTTCCACCTTTTGCATAGAAAAGGGGGAGTGCCGCATCCAAGGCTATTTCTACCGGCCGTGTGTTAGTTTGATTGTGGGATGGTGTACTCCACGTCTAGGTTAGTGTCATCCAACCTTTCTGTTTGTGTACTAAGCTATGGTTGGACGTATGCGCTGGATATTGCATGGCATTGTTTTATCCTATTCTTTCTCACTTGTGAAATGATTCTAATGAAAGCTACATTTCTCCTATCTGACCTCCTCTTTTATCTAGTTGTAACAGTTACCTTATGACTGATAAATTGTGTTGGTATTATTTGTTTATTTATGTTTGTTTGCCCCTCTTGTTTGTGCCTCTCTTTTGTATTGTCACCAGTTGAATTGCTGTGGAGGTGCTAAATTTGCTCCTGTGGGTGTCAGCTTAATTACACACAAATACTCTGATCTTGGGAAGTATGCAGTGATAATATTGCGGCAAAAATCTCACCTGTACAAACAACACCAGCAAAAATGCCGTGGTTTGACCCATTAAAGGTGTTCCCCATTACACCATTTAAGGGGAGCAGGGGTTGCGGGGGTGTCCCCTGCATCCTTTACATGGATTGTGGCGGCAAAACCACTGCCTTTTTGCCGTGATATTTTGTGTCCAAAGACATTTTTGCCGCAATTTTAACACATGGACGCATCTGGGGCATGGAGCACTGCTGAGGCGTGTGCTTCAGCTCTTTTGTCTTCCATATTTCTTTTTCCGTACTCTTAGGGGTCCTATGGGTGGGTGGGATCTTAACTTTGAGTGCCCTTCAGTTGCCTGTGAATCTGGCCGCTGCCTTCACTTTCACATGTAGGACGTTTTGTGTGCCGCTTCCACTCTTGTCTGACCAGCCCGATTGCAGCAGAGCTTATCTCTCTGTGAGGAACCTCTCTGTGCTTCTCGCGGCCAATTTTTATCGAGAGGTGACAGAGGGAGGAAAAGGTAAACATACTTATTTTGTTAGGAAAAGCTCTGTTCCAGTTGTCGCTTTGGCCACCACTCCTCCATGCTGTCCTGCAATCCTAATCAGCATGCCATGTCCTGTCCTGTTCTGAAATCCCACAGGTGACCCAGCTGGATACCAAATCCACATGTTGTAACAGGGTTCTAAAAGTGTATTTCCTCAAGTTGCGACACAGCGTGGTTGCTGTTTCTCAACTTGAGAAACAACTACAAAACAATATGACCGCCATGGATCGGGGAGAAGGGAATTACATATAGTCCCTCTCCCTTTCCATCGTGGCCATTTCTGGAAAGGAGATGCTGCAGGGAAACGCAGAGTGTTCCGGCACTGGCGAGGGACAGAGGAGCACAAGATAAGTGGGGAGGGGGTGGTGTGGAAATTGGGATTGGAGGTTGGGGAAGGAGAGGATATGGGTGCGGGGGGCACACTTACCTGATTCCTGGCGAAGAAAGATGGTGTCCCCCAGCTCCATGGATGCTCGAAGCCGGGATTTTACCATGGGGTAAAGCCACCATTCTGAGTATACTGATTGGCTTGAGGCTGCCATGCCCTTCACCCCCCAGGGGCTCATTTAGAACAGAGCTAACTAAAAGAGAGAAGGGGAGGCTTTGTATACTAGACTTCTGTATGGCCCAGGTTACACTTGACTGGTTCTCAGTCTTCTAATGTCCTTTTTCACAGCAGGATATTCTTCCCTGCCTTTGTATTAGGTTAAGGATTTCAGTTTCTCCTTGCTATTAATGAAAACTTTTTCTTGATGTAAACAATCCCATTCCTCGAGGTATGCTGAAAAAATAAAACATTTCTGTCGTATCCTCCCTTGAAGAACTGAGGCTCCCCAAAGTCCCACAATCCTCTGACTTTCTTTTAGACAAAGGATGTTGTATATATTACAGGGCCTGCAGTAGCAGCCCTGTAGTTATGGTTAAGTTGCTCGTCCCAAAGAAAGAGCACTTTTTGGGTGGGTTTAACTTTGTGTCCCCTTCACAAAACCTTGCACAAAAAAGTATATGGCCCCCTCGGATTGATTCTGCAAAGTTTGGTGAGGTTTCATCCACAGAGCCAAAGTTATAGGGATTCCCAAAATGTGTGGTTTTTCCCTCATAGACACAACGGAAAAAATGTATTACTCATGCTTACAGCCCAAACCAATGGACGGATTTTCACCAAATTTGCACAAGGAGTGACAGATTGGTCCGGAAAGCGTGTTTCTGTAAATTTGGTGTAGATTCGGCCAGTCGTTTTCTTTTAAATGGTCAAAAATTAGGTAAAATAAAATTAGTGATATCTGGGTACGGTCCGCAGACTCACTTCCCTTTTTGGTCCGCGGACTCCCCTTTGGACCAATCAAGGCCTGCATGATGTCCGCGGACATCAGACATGCCCATTGATTGGATGGTAAAAACCGTGAGTGCTTCAGATATTTTGAAACGGTTGAAATGTTGGATTTGCGGACAGCCGCTGTTGTCTGCAGACATTGCAGTAAAAATCTATTAAAAACACAACATTGCACTTGTCAAACTAATGAAACAATCTCTGGGTAGGTGACGGGGGATGAGGATGGGATGGGATATGGCCATAAAAAGACAAAAAAAAGGTGTTTTTTCATCTCCCAATTCGTTGATGTTTAGGGATGGTCCTGTGATGTTTGCGAACATCTCAGCTGTTCGGGGACATCCATGCCTACTTCTGCATTACAAGGTTGGTGAAAAGCAGTTTCTGATTTATATGCATATGGGTCTTCATATGTATTGTTTGTACTAACACAAGTAGGTTGTATATGTATTCCATGTTTAACATTACTCAAAATTCTCATAAGGTAGCATCATTACTTTACTATCCAAAATTACCAGATTACAAATATTGTACTTTTACGATGCATGCTGCAGCCATTCCCAATGTGTATGTATGATTAGGTTCCTGTATTAACAACAAATCTTCAATATAATGTTTTTTAATACACTCCCGTTCACCCCTGACATCTTTTTACAAACATTATAAACAAAACCCCTTGTAGGGACTTTTCATCAAAATGAATTTCATATGTGATGTCATCATTGACATTTGTGATGTCAGCTTTGATGTCCTGGGTGTTTGTCTTAGCAGCGCACAGTGGTGGCAGGAGTTATTGTTGCTTAGCTTACCATGACTGGTGAATTTCTGGCGGTTTACGGTTTAACTTGTAACCATAACGTCCCTTTAACATAGTTTGTTCACTGAATTTCAGAGGTCTTTATTAGTGCAACTTAACCATAACGCATAACGCCCCTTTAACAAAGTCAATCAGGTGAATAAATAAATATATATTTACACATATATTACACGGCCACTAACGTGGCCGTGTAGTTATGGTTAAGTTGTTGTTTCCATAGGAAGAGCACCTTTTGGGCGGCCTACAACTCCGCTCCCCCTGGACGAATCCTCACCAAACTTTGCATAAAAAGTATGTGGACCACTCTGAATTTGTTTGCAAAGGTTGGTGATGTTTGGTCCGGGGGGTAAAGGTTATAGGGGGTACCAAAACGTCTTTTTTTCCCATAGACTGAATGGGGGAAAAACTTTGTGCACGCCTACAGTCTAAACCGCTGGACAGATTTTCACCAAATTTGCGGCAGGAGCAGGGGCTTGGTCCCTAAAGCGTGCTTTTGTAAATTTGGTGACAATCCATGCAGTACTTTTCTTTAAAACAAACAAAAAGTAGGTCTCTAAAAATGTGTGATATCTATATCCACTCCACAGTCACACTTCCCTGTTCGCTCAACGGACAAGATACCGATTGGCTAAGGGGCTGCCATCATGGACGCGGACACGCGACGTGTCTGCCGATTGGCTGCTGTGAGACGTGTTCTGCGTTAGATTGTTTCAATGCGCCCGACGTCTTGGATCCGCCGACAGCGCAGCGGCGACCAGCGGGTACATGCTATTTCGAAAACTATTTTGCTGTATCATAGTGCTTGGGGAGGTTCACAGACTAAGAGATGGGTGAAAAACTGTATTTGTTCAGGCGGTAGGTGCTAATGATGTATTTTCTATGCCCACCTTGTTCGAAATGTTTGCACCTACAGAAAATGAGGGTTTAATAAGGGTTGTATTTCACACAGTGCTGTGCAAAGGCACCTTGAAACTGTTCTAAGGACATGTGTGATGTTAGCGAACATTGAAATTGAGTACATATCGTTATTACATTATTTTTTCCTATGGGTGTGCTGTTGATTAGTACGTCGGCATGGGTGCAGTCAGTGCTGTGCAAAGGCACCTTGAAACTGTTCTAAGCACACGCGTGGTGTTAGCGAACATTGAAATTGAGTACATATCGTTATTACATTACTTTTCCCAATGGGTGTGCTGTTCATTAGTACGCCGCCTTGGGTGTGACATGCTGCGGTGGTTGTGGCCATAGCCTAGAGTCTACGATGCATGGCCGTAGGCCATACTTCCAAGACTGTAGGCCCTGGCCACAACCACCACAGCATGTCACACCTAAGGGATACACCTGTTGTATTTATTATCAATTAGATGGTTATGGGGAGTGTGTACAGTCTTGGGTGTATGGTCAAAGGCCATGCAACTGAGGACAAACTTGTCAACTCTAAAGTTACAAGCCAACATGGATTTCACATAGTGCAGTGGTTGTGGCCAGGACGTACAGTTTTGGGTGCATGGTTGCAGTCTGTAGGCCATACACCAAAGACTGTAGACCTGCTCACAAGCAGCGCAGGATATCACATTCATACATCACACTCATACATTCTATTACGTATCTAGTAGGTGTGGGCACGGCCTTGAGTCCTGGGTACAAAATGAGTACATGCTATATGATATGATACGATAATGTATTTGTATCGCTCTTGTACACAAGTGTTTCAGAGCGCGACAAGGCAAGGGAGGGGAAACAGGGGAGAAACAAAACAATGGTCTTACTAGGCGCAGTGACATTGAGAACGTGCAAGTGAATAGGAAAGGGAAAGGGGAAAAGTGCATAGAAGGGGGAGAGTGGAAAGTACAGAGCAGAGGAGAACAGATAAATAATAATAAATACAAATAAATAGATAATGAAGCAATAACAGAGCGAGTGCAGTCAGCAAGTGGCAAGAGCTGTGTTTACGGCAGCAGAACTGGGTAAGTCTGATAAGTGCATAAAATAAGAAAAATGGGGCGTGGGAGACTGTGGGGGTTACAGGTACAGTCCCCAGTGCGAGGGGTGGCCAGGAGGCAGTGCAGAAGGGTGGCAGGGTGCGCCGGTACCTGGGCCCGGGGGACAGAGGATGGCCAGGTGCTACAGCTATAATCTGTCATTGTATGGGTGTTTTACTCATGTATAAGCGAGCATGAGTGTAATATGCTGTGGTGGTTGTGGCCAGGGCCTAGAGTCTTGGGTGCATGGCCATAGGCCGTAGGCCGAAGGCCATACTTCCAAGACTGTAGGCCCTGGCCACAACCACAGCAGCATGTCACACCCATGGATACAACTGTAGTATTGCTGATGGTTTAGATGGTTGTGGAGAGTGTGCACAGATTTGGATATACAGGTAGGAGTCTATACTCTCACCACATCCACTGCTGCATACACACCTATAGACACACCAGTAGTGTTGCACATCACTCAGGTGGTTGTGGGGAGGCCCTGCATTCTTGGGTGCAAGGCCATGCACCCAACAAAAAAGTTATAACCTCTTAATTTATCAGCCAACATGGGTTTTACATACTACAGTGGTTGTGGGCAAGACATAGACTTTTGCATGTATGGCTGCAGGCTGTATGCCTTATACCCAAGTATGTACACTCTGCCCACAACCGCTGCAGCATATCGTATTCATACATGACTCCCATACAATCGAGTATGTATCTGGTAGGTGTGGGCAGGCCGTACACTCTGGGGTGCATGCCTGTAGGCTGTAGGCCGTAAACCATACTTCCAAAGCTTTAGGCCCTGCCCACAACCATTGCAGCATGTCACAGCAATGGTTACACCTGTAGTATTCGTTATCGCTCATACAGTTGTGGGGAGTGTGTAGAGTCTTGGCTGCATGGCTGAAGGCCATGCACCCAAGAACAAAGTTGTAAACACTGGAACTATAACCGACTTCATACCCACACATTGAAATATGTATGGACATACACCTAAGACTTTAGGCCCTGGCCACAACCACTGCAGCATATCACAGCTATAGATACACCTGTAGTATTGACCATCACTCAGGTGGCTGTGGGGAGGGCCTGCAGTCATGGGTGCATGGCCAAAGGCCATGCACCCAACAGCACATTCATACATAGTGTTGTTAAAAGTACAATGGGTATGATATGGTGTGGTAGTTGTGGCCCAGATGTAGATTCTTTGGTGCATGACCATAGGGCATGCAGCCAAGAACAAAGTTATAAGCATTGCAGATGTAACCCACTATGGTTTGTATATACTACATACCCATACATTCAGAAAACTATGGACTTACATCCAATTCTGTAACCTGTGGGCATAACTACTGCAGCATATCGCAGGTACACTCGTACTATGAAACATTACTCAGGTGGTTGTGGGGAGGGCGTACCGTTTTGGCAGCATGGCCGAAGACCCTGCTCCCAAAATCAAGTTTATATGTACTGAAATTAGATGCCAAAATGGTTGCAATATGCTTTGGTGGTTCTGGGCAGCACCCAGAGTCTTGGGTGCATGGCCAAAGGCCATGCCCCCAACAAATGAAGTCATAAGCAGTGAGGTAATGAGTGAACATGGGCGTAGTGTGGTGCGGTGGTTGTGTGCACGTTGTAGTGTCTTGGCTGCATGGTTGCAGACCATGCACCGAAAACTAAACTTAGAAGTAGTGAAAATAGAAGCGCCATGGCTTTTATATGGAGTGATGGTTGTGGCTAGGACCTATTGTCTTTCTTGCTTGGCTGTAGGGTATAGGTGGTAGATTGTTCATCAAAGATTCTAGGCCCAGCCTGCAGGCACTGCACCATATTACTGCCATAGATTAGCCGTGTACATTTGCATATTTATGAAATGACTGTTATTATACTTACTCTTTAATTTGTTCAGAATCCATACATGTGTTACATGATTGCAGTACTTGCCGAAAGTAGCGTTTTAACATTTCTGTGATAAAAGAAAAAAGCATGTTAGTGTTTGCATTTTAGAAAGATTTTTCACAAAGTATAATAGAAAGTTCCGTTTTATTTTTACCCTCATATTTAGTTCACAAACCAGTGTACTGTGCATCGCATTGTGCTCAGTTTCTGTGTTTGTTTTTCTAATCCTTGGGTCTGGGGGAAATAAAATACTTGTCGGATTAAAAAACCCTTTAATTTGCTATGCTACAAACTATTTCTTTTATTGTTACGGTTGTGTGCTATTCATTTATCTGTGTCCTTGTTATATAGTCTTGGGCAGTTAGATACCTGATGGCGTATTCTAACTGTTTGTAGTCTTTCACTTCATTGTTTGGTAATGTAGAAGTACACATTAGTTATTAAACTTTGGCTTTAAGAAGATTAAATACGCATTTGTAAGATTAGCTGATAATCTCTGCTTTAGAGTAATGGTGGTATCATTACATTGCACCCATCCACATTTCTTTTTAATGTATGCAGTGTAGTGACCTGCATTGGTTGTGGCTCCTGCATGGTATATTATACCTACTGTTGTAAAGGTTTTCTTTCCAGGTGACACCTGACCATGTGTGAATCCAGTCAACTTGCAGTTGTTTTTCGTCCCATCTGCTTTATAACGTAGCAGCATAAGTATTATGTACTTACTATGTGTTTGTATTAGTAAGGTGGAGAGATTGTCTGAATTACACATAGTACATAATCTGCCATGGTTTGCATTCTGTACAAGATGCTGAAATGGAATGGATCCACAATTAGGTATGGATACATACACAAAGCGCCTATTTGGGATTTGTTCCTGTATCACATTGCTACAGAGAGTGCATGCATGTTTCCACATGTATGAAATCTGGACGATTTCATGTATAGGTATGCTTTTGTTTTCCAGTACTTGTAGTAACTACATAAGAAATTCTTGTGGATCTTCTTGTGAGTTTATAGTGAATTTCACTATTCCAGCACAGTAGTCAAATTCTTGTCTTATTCCATGAACACTGTACGTGTTGTCAGGATCGTTTGTTGTGTTTCTATGAAGGACTAACATTTGTAAACACAATTGGTCAGTACTGTGTAAGTAAATGTTGTTAACAATTGGTGGCAATTGCAACAGAATATTTATTGCTATGTTTGCATAGCAACTTACACCAGTTTCATTTGCCAATTTGAATGGACCAGCTAGTTCGTTATCTGAGTGCTTTTTTCAGAGTTTGTCTTCCTTCTTTGAAGAAGTACCTGGTTTACTTTCCCTAATAGGTTCTTCTTTGCTTGTGGTACTAGAGGAAGTTTTACCTTTCTTTGTTTTCTTTGAAGGATTTGCTGTGAGATTCTGTTGCATTACTGTTTCAATTAGTTTTCTTTTACCACGTTTTACTTATCTAGAACAGGATATTGTTTGAGATGGGGACAGTGAACATAGTCAATTGTAGTCTAAAATGCAAGGAATATCAGCGTTCACTTTACTTGCATCAAAGTTGATTCGAAATAGATCATCAAGTGTACGTAAGCGTGATAGTGCTACGTAGCTCATGCCTTCTTTAAAGACTGTGTTTCCTATATCTATCAATGCTTTGTCTAGGGTAAGACCTTGGGAATTATGAATGGTGACTGCATATGCAAGAGTTAGAGAAAATTGTTCTCTACATACATACATTTCTTTGAATAGCAGGAATCGAGCAGTTGAGCGCCCTATTCTTTTTACTTCTGAAAGTTTGCAAAGCAAATATTGACAAACTGTATGTTGTTGTCACGTGGCTATGTATGAAAGCCAACAACTGTGCCCAGTGCTCCATTAACTAGCGCTTGCTCTACCTCAAGGTTGCAAATTTCCATTATTCCATTATTGGTTGCATTTCTTTATTTAACATTGTTTCCTTGAATTTGAAACAGCTTAAAAGAGTTGGCATTAAGTCCATGCACTTGACATTTTTGTGTGCTAATTGTTCCATAACATCAGTAGCACATGCATTATCGCCATAAAATGCATGAATTTGCCAGTTTCCAAATATTGCTTGTGCTTCTTGCGATAGCACACCAACTCTAATATATTTTTAGGATGTTGGCATAAGTGAGATCTGCAGCATGTTTTCTGTTAATTCTCTGTATTGGAAATGTTACCAAAGGTTGACATTTCCTATGCTGCCAACCATCTTGCGGCAGAGTTTGTGTCCTAAGGTTTTAAAAATAGGTTCACCTTTCACTGGTGTCAATTGTAGAAGATCTCCAAAAACGATAATGTGTTTCCCTGTAAAGAGTTTTTCGTAGTTTGTTTTAAGTACTTCTTGCAATCTGAGGTGAATGAAAGCTCACTTCATCTATTAGTAGCATTTTCATTTGCTTTAATGCTCTGCATAGTTCCATTGCAGCTTCTGCAGAAAGTTTGTAATAGTCTAATTTGTTTTGGTGTTCTACTGGAAGAAGTAGTAATCGGGGTAAAGTGACACTGCCTATGTTGTAGGCAGCTAAACCTGTGGGGGCAGTTACAACAGCTGATAGTTTGTTGTTTGTCAATTGCTGAAGGAACTTGCTGATGATTTTAATTAAGAATGTTTTTCCTGACCCAGCTTCACCACTGTTGTACAATAGTATTGGTTTGTAATTTTGGCAGGTACATTCTTTTTTTTCGTACTGTACACTATGTGATATTTGTTTTGTTACGTCTTCAAAAATGGTGCACTGATCTTTGGTAAGTTTTGCTTGTTGTACAGTTAAGTCCTCTATATTTTCTTGATAGTGACACATGGTGTTTTCCACTTCTGTCATAGCTGATTCTGCCTCATTTACTATTAGTGGCTGCCCTAGTGGTACTTGGCTTCCTGTTACAGAAGGTTGACTACTGTCGGAAGAGTCCTTGTCTAGCTGGGCCTGAAGTTTTTCTTTGTGTTGCTGTTCATTGTGCAACATTGTTTTGTACTGCATAAAGTTCACATCGGTGATAGCGCTTTCATTTGCTTGGAAAGCAGCTTCAAAGCAGACATAGTTATCTAGTATCTCTTCCTATTTTCTCCATGGTTTAAAAAGTTGTAGCAGAGACGTGTAATATAGTTCTTTCTGTTGAGGAGTTTTTAATAACAATTTAATATGATTAAATAAGCTCTGTTTGGTAAGTTTCACTAAGCTGCCTTCACAATTTGTGACTCTATATCTGCATTTGTTTTCATCGGGTTTTATAATATTTTTGTATGCAAAGTTTTGAGCTATGTGGTAAAGACACATGCTTTCTAAAGTCCTACTCCTGTTCGGATACTATGTGTCCAGAAATTGTTTTTAAAATGTCTTTGCTGTCGGGATCATTTCTGGCAATTGTTTCTATGTCCTCATATGATTTCAGAACTCTTTTTCTACATTTAGCAGGACCAAGACTTAGCTATACTATGTTGTCTGATTTTCCATACAAAACAGTACCGGTTAAACAAGCTGCTGCTTCATAGGTGCCACATTCTCTATGGGAGAGCTTTTTTATGCCTAGGCTGTACAATTTCTGAGATAGTGTTTGTCTGATGATAGGTCATCCCTAAGGTCTTGAAGCTCTGTTTTTTCTGCTTTTGTTAAGTAGGCTGTAAAATATCGTGCAACAGCAGTGGAATTGTCTGCAATGTACTGCACATCTATGTTTGCATTCCATAAGAGGGCAATGATTGCATTGTAATCATTGATGTATTTTGATTCTTCTTTTCTTTTTATGTAATACATGTTCTTAGGTGATTTACCTTTAACACTATGTCAAACTGAAGACATGAAGTTGTTGACTTCACCTGTTTCTGTAACTGGTCTAGGGAAACCAAGGCAGCATTTGGTGTAGTATTTCCCTTTGTTTTTGTATTTGTGATGACAATATTTGCCACATTTGTGTCTTTGAAATTGTAAAATCTTCCTGTGCAGGTCACTATGTGTCCATTGTGAATGGATTTCAAAAGTGGCATATTTTTGGATGAACTGCAAAACAGTGGCATCAGTTTTGTGACCAAATTTAGGTGCACCTTCGATCCATAATAGCATGTGAATATGTGGTGTTCCTCTCGCTTGGTATTCTTTTCTCCAAAAGAAGTGTTGCACTTCTCCAAAGGGAGGAACAGTTTTATTGAAAAGAAAGAGTAGCATTGCAATGAAATGATGATGGAAGGTGTCCAGTCAACTCGTCGAAAAAAAACTGGTCGACGCAAATTGGTCGAAAACCAAATGGTAGAATTTTTTTTTTTATTTATATATTTATTTTTCGGGTTTTCGTTTAGTTAAAAAAGGGGTTTTTAGAGAAAAAAAGGGAGTTGGGGGGGGACCCCCCAAAAAAAAAAAAAAAAAGGGTTAAAATAAAAAAAAAAAAAATTTGACCATTTGGTTTTCGACCAAATTGGTTCGACCATTTGTCTGGTCGACCAATTTTTTTCGACGAAATGTCTGGCAACCATGATGGAAATATCTTGACACATTAACTGAATCTAGAGAGCAAAGTTCTTCAGGTGTTAATAAATGTATGTCGGTTTTGTTGTTGTTTGATATGCATAGGAACTCATGTAAATCTTCACATGAATATTCTGCACACCTTAGTGTAACAAATCAAGTCAGTGGTCCAAGGTTCCGGATCATACATCGTACATCTCCGTGCCATCGGAACCAGCATTCTTTTGTACCACGCATGTTTGCAAACAAATGTGTTATATTTGATTGTAAAACCTCATCTTTTTCTGTACTTTTTGTATTAATTGCATAGCTGACATATTTTGAAAGTGGGTTCCAGATTTCAAAATGTGTGTAACTCCATAACATAGGGTTGCTAGTTCACTTTCAAAGAGTAGGTGGAATATGTATTCTACATTTTGTCTAAACCTGGGATCTTGTGAATACATTCGTAATGAGTGGTATTCTGATGCTGTAATTTGAGTGGGTCTATCATTGTATCTTCCACCTTTGCCAGTAGAAAATAGCAGTGGAAAAGCACGTGCTTCTATACTTTTTTCCCATATGCTCATCAGTGAACCTTTGGCTTGTCGCATTTGGTAAGTTTCTATTGTATTATCTATGCTTTCATTGGAATGCAATGGATGAATTGTGTACTGGTCCAAAAGAGTGGATACTGCAGCAGGATCCAGAAGTTCGAATTGTCCAGTTTCTGTTGACTCTTCAATTATTTCAGTTGTTTCCGTTAAGCTTTCTTCAATATTTATTTCCTTGTAGTATTCATTATTGTCTTTTAGATTTTGCAAGTCTTCTCTAACTTTATGTAAGTCCATCAGTTGTTGCCACATTTTTTTGTCTTTTGTTGGTACACCATTTACCAAGACAATTAAAGAATGCTCTATTGAACGTGGAGATTTGGGGCCTGACGGTATTTTCTTACCGCCGAAAAATAACTTAGCAACAATCACTCCTTGTATTCAGATTGGGCCATGTACAACAATAATACAGTGGACATGCATTATTTCAGCACACAGACATGCGTATTTGGTATGCGTGGTTGGTATGCGTGGTTGGTGGTATTTTGGTGAGCACAATTCCCTTGTTTTATTTGTGGCCCGAATATCCAGAACCCCTTATTTTTGTTTAGATTTTTCGTGTAATCTCTAGAGAGACCTCAGGCTTGCATTTCAGGAACACTACATTTTCATTTTTAGTGTGCCACCATGGGCAATTTCTCTCTGTCTTATCTACGGCAGCGAGCTATCATGTGGTATTTTCACTATCTTATATACGGTAGTGAACTATGTCCCGAGCCTCCCTTTTTGCCGACTCATAGAGCTCCGACAAACTACAACACACACAGTTAGTTATAATTGCTCATACTGAATTACATTGTGCACACGGCTGCAGCCAAATTTGATGTTTAGCTACCTTGAAAATGACAATTGCGCTGTCTAAACATCTCCCCACATCATCAGCACTGTATTGGTAAATATAAAACACACCACCCATCTGCTTTCAAATATTTTTGTGTATTATAAAAGTTGCATTTAAACACGATCTCACTCTTTACAGAAATAATTAAAATAGCACAGTAACAGCATTGTCTGTGATACACTGAAAAGAGAGTGGCTGAGACAATAACTCAATTTGCAACATTAAACATGTGAGTAAAGCACAGGAATCTCTTTTCCTACACTGACTGAATATTCTCGTACACACTCAGCCCCCACACTTCTGTAATTACCTTATCTGTTCAGCATGAGTTTTCTCCAGCTGTTCTCTTTCTGGATTTGGCTCCCTTGAAGATTAACCCCAGTGAAAACAAGCGTCTTTTGTTCTCAAACCGGGGTTATTGCCTGGAATTCTCAGCTTTTGCAGCAGGAACGCTTCAGCCAGGAAACAGGTCCTTCTCTCAGCTCTGCCAAATCTCGATTGTTCTCCCCCTCTCCTCAAGCTCCCCCAGCAAAACTCTAATCACTGCCTCTAGCATGATACTTGCTATGACGCTGCTCCAATCAGAATCAATCATGCCATCTCCTCCCTCACTACACAATGGCTCATTTCTACAGTAACCATTTGTAACCAACTGATTTCCTGTTCCTTCGAGTCCTTTGCTTCCTGTCGTTATGTGGACAGAGCAGCAGAGAAAAAGAAAAAAAAATGAATGTGCGTTTAAAATTTCACTTTCAGAGTAGGCATAATTCTGCAGTGGAGACACATTTTTATTAGTGGGTTATGTTAAATGCAGTTTTATTAGTCAGGTTAGTTATTAATAAGGTTAGTTATTAATTTTCAAATGTGTCTCTTGCACCATAGGCATTTCAGGTGAAAAATAGTGTGCATTTTTGAATGTGCACGTGTGCTTTTAACTGTAAAAATAGATTTGCATCTTATATGTTAAAATCGTTTTTGACTGAATAGCCTGTCTTTACTTATATGTCCATGTTAATCTGGCAACACATATAGCAATGCACCACACCCATGTGGTGGTGCTGCATCAAAAAAAAAATTGCTACCTGTGCAGTAGTGCTGTACTCTGTGCTGTAACACGCCAAATATCCTTACATACCCTCCTTTTGTTTTTAGAACTTGGCTACGATCCAAGCCAATTCCTAAAAACAACTTGTTCTTTTTTTTCTTTTAAAATGCATGTGTATTGGGATATCTTTCTCTTCCTGACGTAGCTAGTAAAATCAGTAACATTTTCATTTTTACTGATAGCACAATCAACCATCCACCCATGATTAGCACCAGGACAGCCAAACCCACAATTGAGTGTTCCCCCCCAGGTTCCCCAATTAATTCTTTCCACTTCTATTATCCCCAGATTACTAATTGTAATATTGTTTTTTCTCAAATTCATTTTTATAACATGTCTTTCTTTGTGATTCAATAAATATTCACTTCCGGATCTATTGGAAAAGTATCCCTTTGAAAAAAATCGATATTTTCCACTTGGCTTTCCCAAGGGTATGTAAGGATATTTGTACAGGTAGTTTTTCATTGTTGCTCTGCATGTTTGTCTTGACACATTAATATAACAGTGACACTAGGTATGCAGCTATTCTGGATATATACCTCCACAGCATCATTTGTTTTGGCAACGGTGTGACATTCATTTATATTGCTGTTTTGTGATTTTAGTTTCTTAGGCCTCAATGGTTTTTTGGTTAAGGACCACAGCACTCCATTCACCCCATCTATGAGAGGAGACAATCTTTTCAGGAAATCTGTCCCCATCAGAAATGGAATTTCACAAATAGATGTGATCAATACCTCTTGTTTCATTCTGTGCTTTCCTATTTTTATGTCAACCTCAGTTACACCTATGATGGGCACCTCCTCCCCATTAAAGTTATGCACTGGGCCTTGATTTTCCTTCACTGTGATCTGACTATGTGGGGGTCTCCCTTCATTGATACTCTTTACCAGCTCCTTGGACATAATTGTGGCCTGTGCGCCAGTGTCAATCATAGCAAAGGTGTGGCATTATTCTTCTACAGTGATGGGTGCATAATATCTGTCCTCAACTTCCTCTAATACACATAAGAAATGTGAATTCTTACTGATTTCAGGGCTCACCTTTCTCAGGTCTTTTTCACTTTTGGCTAAACACATTGGTAAATGGAAAGACATTTTTCCCTCCTTTTTACCCATTTCTGCGCGAGAGACTTTATTTATTTCCCCATGATCAGAGGTTTTTTGGAGTGTGGCCACTGTTCGCCCATCCATCTGGGTAACATCAGAGACCACATTACAACCTTCCAACTGAACATGTGTAACAACATCATTCAGCAATTTGTCATTTTTTAAATCTGTGCATTTGTGATCATTTAGTGTGATACCAGCCCTTTCAGCCTTTTCAAAAATATGTGGCTCAAAGAATTCTTCAGGTGATTGACTTGTACCCTCCTTTTGAGTATTTCCTTTTTCTGTCTGTGTTTGGTCATTGTTTTGCTTGCCCAGGGAAGGAGCTATAGTATCCCCACTTACTCCCTGTTCACTGGTATTCCCCATGCATGAGTCATTTTTCTTAAATCTGTCCCTTTGTTCTTTTGGAATTCCTAATGTTTCTTTTTCATTTGTACAAATCTTTACTGTTTTATTTAGCTCTAGGTTAAACCGTACCACTTTTTTAGAAGTATTTGCACTTTCTGTCACAAGTTCATTTACTGGCACTTTCACATTTAATCCATTAGGCATCTCAGAGTCGTTATGCAAAATTATATCAGAGCAATCTGTCATTTTGGCACTGCAGTTATCATGAGTACTTAGTCACTTTTCGGAAGCCCCCCGGTCATTGCTATGGCCATCAGCCCCCTCTTTGGAAGGTTATTTTTGCGCTGTACAGAGCTTTCCTATTTGCTCAGCTAACATTTTCACTTGGGCCTCAAGGCACTGGAACCTTTCCATCTCTCTAGTATCCTCTTTCTGTGGCCTAGGTCGATATTGGTTGTTTTCCCCCTGATTGGATCTATTCTGATACCTCTCAGGTGATTGATGTCGGTTGGGATGGTTTCTGAACTCTTGATTCATTTGTGGAGTGGAGCGGGTTGCACCCATCCTTTGATTATAGTCCCCTGGTGGGGAATCATTGTATTGATGTGGATTGTAGTTCACGTTTTGTCTCATGTCCTGTCTCTCAGATTGTGGGTACTGGCCCCTAGGTTGATTTCCATTATCAGTAAATCGATCCACATATCGGGGCCTATCCTGATTACCATATATCATGGTGTTGGGATCAAATCTGCTCTGTGTCCCCAATGACTGGTAGGGACCATCATTTTCTTTGATCTTGATTTTGTCTCTGGTTATAGTTCATACCTGCCATATCAGGCCGATATCCTACCCGGGGTCTGTCCCCTAAATACCTAGGGCTGATGTAGCTCTCTCTATTACTAGGATCATGTGATTGGAACATTGGTACAGGAAATGGCGATCTTTGTTGATTACCCCTTTGTTCGGGTGTCACATTATTTTTACCTTGGCTTTGAGCAGACTCAAGGGACATTTTGGCTGACCTGATTTCCATTACTGTGGCTGAGGGTTCTTTAGATTTAGGTCTAGTATCTTTCATTTTATCACTTTCTCTACCCTGACAATAGAGTACCTCATATAGTTTTGTGCTTTGATGTACAATCCATTCAAGGGACTTGTCACGGTCAAATTCACGGACCAATTGGGATATGATGTCTT